>NC_052351.1:28301331-28379141 GCF_009727055.1 Benincasa hispida | reverse complement strand
GATAAAAAGCCCTTACTATCGCAGGAATAACAATGGAGGGACATTGGCAGAAAATTTCCCACCCATGTTCTAACACAAAACTTGTGATCAGATCCGGTAGTGGCATCGATGCAGGGAAGAAACCCATTTCCATCATCTTATCATCATTTTTTTTTCTTTGTTGATGGGTGCCTCCTGGTCGATGCAAGCTCGCTGCTCTCCACTTTAGCTTTGCCCTTGTCTTGAGCGGACGCAAGGCGGGATTTTTGTCTTTGTTTGTGTTCCCTTTCTTTGCGTTGCTCTTCTTTTTCGATTTTCCATTCCTCCACTTCTTTTCTCTTATTTTCTCTGACGCGTTGCACATTGGCCTTGTGGCGTCTTTCCTTCTCCTCTTTCTCCTTCTTTTCTTTTTCTTCTTCTTCTCTCATCTCTTTCTCAAACTGCTTTGAGGCAAGCAATATGTGTTGCTCATCCTCGAGCCTTCTTCTTTCTTCTTCTGTTGCCCTTGCGTTGTCACGGCGGACCGCCTCATCGTGGTGTTTTCTCGCTAAATTGCTTGCTGCGATGATTTGGCGCGTACGTGACAACTTTTTTTTTCTTCTCTTCTGCTTCTCTTTTTCTTCTCTCTTCTTCTTCTACTATGCGTTGAAAGAATAGTGGGTCACTTGTTGACTCTTGCGGCGCATTCTCCTTGCGATGCCGCATAAGAAAGGTGATGTCAGGATCTTCTCTATCTTCAGTCGCAACCATTCTGATATGCGGTGATGAAACTTATAGTTGTTGTTGATATAAGAATGATGATGTGTAATGTATGATACAAGTCCATGTCCCCGTTACCAGTTCCCCGGCAACGGTGCCATAAACTTGTTAAGACATAAGCTATACAATGATGCAAGCAAGAATAGAATGTGATGATTCCATAAACTTGATGTGCATAAAATTTATCTTCTTATGTCATACAACGCTTAAGATGCGGTGATTCTAAATAGGCATATGGATTGTGATGAATGATGGATCATACAAGCTCATATTACCATAAACTCAATGACTTGGAATGGGAATGGAATGTGGATGTTGTGTTATGCTTATTCAGACACACTCTATTTATGCGATACTACTTCTAGATATGTGTTATTTATGAGAATCTTGTAGTATACTATGCGTTGTCACAAGTTTCCTTGCGGTGGAATCCGAGGTCGAACACAGGGATTGTTTTAGGTTAATTGCGTTATGTTTGTGATATATGCGACCGGGGTTTTTCAATTTAATAAAAGTTATGCGTACATGTATTTAAAAATGCGATAAAGTAAATTGTGCATTAAGGTAAAGATAAGCGATAAAAAATGTGATAATAAAGTAAATTGCGATAAAATAAACCTAAGCTATGATAATACAAGATACAGGTTACATGATACAAGATACCGAGGTTGAGATTGACTGTGAAGAATATACAAAGGTCGTTTTATGCGGTGGCAAGGCTTATGTGCAAAGTAGAAATAGAAAGGATAATGAATATGAACATTGCAAGTTCCCTAATTGCGTTAAAGATATAAGTACGGTTCCGCTTTCCCTTGGCGTACACCTCTCGGTGATCGGCCACGTTTCCCACATCTCTATGGTGAAACAGGGACGAACGTAGTGAATGCAAGGTTGCTTCCATTTCTGGAAGTACTTCTTGCTTTAATTAACACATTCTTCTTATCTTCTCTCGAAAGATCAGAATGGCATCTTCACTTCTATTCTCACAGGTGAAGATGCCGTCTAGTATGCTTTAGCTAAACATCTTTATTTCTTTAGCACAGATTAAGTTACTTGTTTAATTCATATTAATCACCAAGGGATTAAGAAAACATCGTGGAGAAAGCGATTAATGGAGGAACAGAAATAGACTAAGAAGATGAATAAGATACATGGTTGTGAATGATCATGGTTGTGGATGAGAATGATCATGACAATTAATTATAAAATCAAGCATCTGATACATGGTTGTGAATTATTTAGACTAAGAAGATGAAATACAATTGATGAATAAGAGTTAGAAACATATACAGAAGAGTGTTAATGTCTTGACACCGATTTGGATGGAGAGATTGCCCGCCCGCATAGATGGAGTGAATGGAAGGATGAGCTTCCCTCTCAGGCTTGCTTAACCGGTAGAGTTGATCTAGGTACAGAGCTTCACGTGGGGATTTGGAATGATTCGCCCTGAGACTCACCTCTCGACCTTGTCTCTTTTCTTCCTGGATCTTCTCCGATCAGCACTAAGATTAGCCTCTCTCTCAATAGCCTCGTATCAATTATCCCCCGTATCAAGTATATATTTCAGTGAATTCAGAGGAAAGCTTTGACTCTCTGACTTGTGGTCCCCACTTTATTGTTATGGAAATTCTGAAAATGGTGGAATAAATATTCCTTCTGTTATGCAATTAGTTCGTCGAAAATGCACAACGGTTAGTTGTACACGTGTTAGAATCCTCCGTGATTGCGCTGCTAATTTGCATCTTCGATCGTGTGCCCGCATGCAGTGTTATTTTTATTACTGCATGTTGTTGAAGTTCAGCTCTGGATCGACTGTCGCATACGCCGCCATTGCGTTGATCATCTATTAATTCTTGAATGATGGGGGCTTTGCGACGTAGATGCATTAATCTTTTTCTCTTGAGCCAAGAATGCATATGGTGACTGCATTTCCTACAAAAAAGACTTGAAATATTCTTTTCTACTATCGCAAAGTGGGTGTATTGACGACAATTTATAATTATTGTATTTCTTAACCAATTTTCATACAATTGACGCAACTTTCCTCTCTTTTAATCGCAATATCTAAATAAAGAAGTATAAATAACTTGTATTTCTACAAGTTATCACACCCCCAAATTTAGATATATGCTTGTCCTCAAGCATATCTTCGACTAAGGCAATAAAGCTCAATACCTATCCTATATTTTTGCGTCGATTGGTTGCTCCGAATGCTCCACTTAGGCATATTACTTAACAACGCAATTTCCTTCTATCCTTGCTAATTCCTAACAAAACCCTACTTTATTCTTCTATACAACAAATTTCTGCTAAAAAATACTTTTCTAGTTTTAAAATAGAATGTTTACCTCTTCTTGTCAAAACAACTTGATATGTCTATATGCGGTGGTCAAATCTTGCGTCATTTATTAGAGACCGTTGATCATGGTTACACCCTTCATTTTGGCTTGTTCCCACGGGTGTCATACGAACATCCAACCACGGTTGTGTGCCAATTTCAACTTTAACTCATGATATTCAGATAAGTTGTCTCTTGCATTCTTTTATTTTTCTTTTCTTTTTCATATTGCGTTGTTCTTGGAAATCCACCTTCGTTTTGGCTTGCTCCCACGGGTGTCATGCAAACATCCAACTACGAGCAGATTCCTTTCACAACTAACTCATATCAGGTTGGGATTATTTTTTAATTTTCCCTTGCTCTGACATTGGAGTTTTGTATGATTTTTTTTATAGAAAATATGAACGCATTTTCTTTAATGACCGCATATTCTTGATCTCATCTACTCAGAACTTCCCCACCCCCAAATTTATAGATGTACAAGGTTCTCATTACGTTGTTTGGACAGAATAGACAAACACTTAGAAAAAATTTCAAAAAGAATGTTTGAGCAGAATTTGGAAGGGTATAAGGTAAATTATTACTAAGCTACAAATTAACTAAGTGTTAGTTAGAATTTACAAAGTGTGGGAAATATTTCTAAGTATGAACATATTATACATCATGGCAACGCAAGAATAACGCAAAAGTAAAAGATCAAGAACATCGCAAATATTGACAAAGGATGATAAAGAAAAAGGCATAGGCAAAAAAAGAGAATATGTACTCAATTGTATTGAATATTAACTAAGTATACAAATAATTAAAAATTAATGCAATACAAAAATTGTTGCCTGTACAAAGAATCAAAGAATTTAGATTAACTTAGAAAAATAATGAATTGAATAAAAATATAGAATGTCCGCGTAAAAATGTAAAGATTATTGTTGAGGAGCAGGAGGGTCTGGAGGAGGGTTCTGATGCGGTACGGGTGGAGTCTCTTCGAAAATCAAGTGTTGCCTGAGATGTGGAGGCAACATGGGACCATGAAGATATGCTGTGAGAAAATCAAAGTACTCATGGTTTCGTTCCGCAATCTGTCTTTGGTGTCGATGGACCTTATAAATATTGCATTGAATATTAATCAATGCCTCTCTTGATGTAGCAGCACTGCGCTGTATATCGTCGACTTACTCCATGACCACATCAAATCTCTAGTTGAAGAAGGCTTGTTGCTGAACAAAGAGTTATTGTTGTTGGGAGAAGAGGGACTGCATTTCTGCTAACTCAGTAGCTAAGGAGGCGACAGTGGGTGGTGCCTATGACATCTCGCTAGCAACGTTTTGGGGTTGTGCAGAGGTGCCTTCACCCAAATCGTGTGGGTCATCAACATGCGGCGGTGGAAGGGAATGTTGTGGTGATGATGCTGCAGATGAGTAGGTTGGTGGGTATGCGGTTGGAGAATTTGGGGTAAGGAGAAGGTTGGTAAAGTGCTCATGAAGTGGAGAAGAAGGTTGTGCGGGTGGGCTCGAAGGGCTTGGAGGGCGGATTACTAAGGGTAAAGGGTCCAAAGGTTCTGTTTCTTGCGATGGTAATTCTTGGACCCTTTCTTTTCCCTTATCCTCTCTGTGCTGTCTCTTTGGCCTAGGTTCTTGCGGCGCATTGAGATCGATTGCGGACCTCTTTAAAGGTAGTTCTGGGCAATGTGGGAAGTCTTTGAGGAGCAACCTCAAAATTTTGTTATTGATAAGGCCGTGGACTTCGTGTATGGGCTTTTCCTTAATGCCTACGCTCATTGACATGCACAGACTTGAGATAGTCCATGGAAAGAAGTATTATCCTCTAATGTGCCCCACAAAGCCTCAAATTCGACTTGCGATCAACTAGCCTACATCGATTGGAATGTCGTGCGCAATGCAATATGCGGCCATAACTCGATCCCTTGAAATTATCTTGTCATGGGAAGTTGGGATCAGCCGCCTTTTAACCAAATAAACCCAAAACCGTGCCTCCGGAAGCAGAGTCATGGATGCTAGGCGTTCTTTGATTGCCTTTAAGAAAACCGACCACTTAGTGTCTGGTTGCATTTAATACTCGTTAGCTGCATCTTCCATCTGCTCGTCAGTGGGATCATCAATGATTTTGTTGCCCAGTGCATCCAGGTTATCCTTCATTTGGTATAGTTCATTGATGTCTCTTGCGCTGAAAGACACCATTCGCCCTTTTATGGTCACCACATCCTTGGTGCCATGCAGTCGTCCATAGTAGAAGTCACGCACTACCTTTGGAACAACAATGGCTGGACATTGGCAAAATGTGTCCCAACCATGCTCCACTATCACACTCATGATCATATCTGGTAGTGGCGTTGGCGCAGGGAAAAAGCCCATCTCCATCAACAAATCGTCGTTCTCTTTCTTTCTTGATGGACGCACATTTGCCAACGCGGGCTTGCTGCTTTCTGTGACCGTTTTTCCATTTCCCTTGGCCAATGCAAGGCAGGATTGTTGCCTTTGTTTTCTTTCCCGTTCCTTGCGTTGTTCCTTCTTCTCTCGTTCGGTAAGTTTCTTGCCCTTCTTCTTAATTAAGCGCTGCCTGTTGGCTTCGCGCTTCCTTTCCTTTCCTTCTCTTCTCTCATTCTCCTTTCGTCTTCTGCCTTCTTTTTCTTTTCTTTTCTTCTTCTTCCTCTTCTCTCACTTCTCTTTCAAACTCTTCCACAAACTGCTCAGAGGCCAACAAAAGGCGTTGTTCCTCTTCGATCTGCCTTATTTCTTCAAGCCTCGAGATCTCATTATTGCGGCGAACTTGCTCATCACGTAATTTTCTTCTTCTATCACCTTCTACGGTGATGAGTTTCACCCGCTCCATTTTCTCTTGTGTCTCTTCCTCTTCCTTTCTCCTCCTTTCCTTTTCTTCTAATGTGTTGATCAAAATTGAAGGGTCAATGGTAGACCCTTGCGGCACATTCTCCTTACGACGACGCATCAAGGGGGGTAACATCTCTTTTCTCGCCTTCGTCAGTCGCAACCAATTGCGTTGTTTCAGGTTGCACCAGCTCCCTAAGTTGCACTGGTTCCTCCTGTCCTCCTTCACGGAGGTGGATTCTCCATCCATCTCTGGGCTTGCAGCCCTCTTTTTTTTTTTTTTTTTTTATCCTTCTTTAGACACCTTTCTTCACGCCTGCGCTCTTTCCTTTCTCCCTTCTCTTACCTCTTCCTTAGCTTGGCCTCCTCATCTTCTTCATCCTTCTTTTCTTTATTCTTTTTCTCTTTGCGATGATGGGATGGCTCTCCTTCTCCAACCTTTTTTCCCTTATTCTTTTTTTTCTTCCCTTTCTCCTCTTCCACCTCTGGTTGCTTTTCTGTCGCGACTTCTTCTAATGCGACTCTGATGGGTTCTTCATAGGATTTTACTTGCGTAGTTTCCTCAGGATCCCTTATGGCCAGAGTGCTTCTTCTTGTCTCCTCTTCCATCAATTCCTTCGTCACCACCACTTCTTCAGTCACCGCCACCATCACCTCCTCCGTAGACAGTGGTTGGTTTACAACCCCTGCCTCGGGCAGTCCTCCTCCTTCCTTCAATTTGCTCAGAATATTTCCAAACACCTCCTTGTCACCACATCTCTTCTTTTCACTTTTAGTTGAGACGGCTGGAATTGGGAGTAGGGTGCTTTCAGTGCTTTGCCCCCTCTTGAACTGAGGAGGCCTACAGCTAAAGGGTTTCTCCGGGGTCTACCGGCGATTTTGGGGACGGTGTGTGGTTAGGCAACAAGACAGCGACTGGCAGCAAGGAATGCTGCCTCTCGCATGGAGATTTGGTCAGTGGAAGGGGTTGAGGGTGAAGCAGAAGGCTGGGAAGCTTGGTCGGCCATGGATGCTTAGTTGAAAGAACTTGGGATTTCTGGGAAGAAGAAAGCTCTGTATGCAAGGGGAACTAGGGTTTTCAAGTTGCAAAAAGAGGTAAAGTGTTCACAGACGGGGGAAGTGGCTATTTATAGGTTGGTCCTTAGTGGGCCCAACACGATTTTTGCGGTGGCAGGCCTCGAGACACTCAAAAGGCCCATCATTCGAACTTCCCTCATTTATGAGATTTCAGAAAAACGTCCTTTTGTTTGCAGACTCATCATTTCTTTGGAATACGGAATGATTGGACTTCTCAATTTTGCAAAAAGAATTATCTTTAATATTTTATTTGAATGGACGCAAGATAAAGATTAACGCAATGTGTTCACCAACGCAAATGCATCTTCGCAGAGGACGGGCAACAACGCATACATCCCCGCAATACACCCCTTAATGAAACACATTTTTGGAGGATCGAGCACACGGTATTGCTACCAGCGCAACACTACCTCAACATAGTGCATTTTGCTAAGACGGAGCGACAGGACACTACGCAGCGCGCAACACACCCCTCAAATCAACGCAATTTGAGTTGGATGAACACAACAGCGTATCTTTGTTGGTTCAAAGATGCGTCCATTATCGCCATGGCATTACTTGGATGTTGATTTGTTTTATTATTATTTCTTTCATTTATATTTTCATCAACGTAAGTGGCTGTTGAACCTATCGGTTAATTCAATTATTCTTCTCATTACTCAAATCATTCACCAATTTAAAGAATAACGTATTTAATTGATGGAAAAGTAAAGAATTAAAAAAAAGTGTAGAAATAAATGCCAAGGACAGTTAAATGAAGAATAAATTTCATAAAGTCATGAAACAAATAAATAAGCAGTAAAGAAAAGTTCAGGAAATTTCATAAAGGACAAGATTTAAAGAAAAAGCATTTTAAACATAGATGTGAGATATGGACCGGAAGATGATTCTCTTTGAATGAGTGCAATCCACAACTCTGCAGACGGTACAGCTTGCCTGCCCAATGTCCTAGGGACATTGCTCCTTTCCATGAGATCTTGGGGCTTTGGAGTGCCTGGGCAACGTACCAGGTGCTCTGTTTCTAAGCTCAGATGCCAGCTGGCTCACTTGAATCTCCAAGTTTCGAATTGAAGACGTCTGCGCCTGCATCACTGCATCATTTTTGTCTATATACTATTTTAGCAGGGCCTTCAATGAGCTTCCAGAGGTGTTTAAAGATGAGGGTTGTTGATTATGCGATTGCCTTGATTGCCCTTGATTCGAGTTAAGGTGAAAAGGATGAGGGTTCCCTTGACTGCCACTTTGATGGTTGCTTGGCCCCCCTTGGTTAGGATTCCCTCCCCAACCGAAGTTAGGATGGTTCCTCCAACCCGGATTATAGGTGTTGCTGAAGGGGTTGTTTTGGATGGCGCATACTTGTTGGATATTTGATGGGCACATTTCTGCTACATGAGCCCTTCCACAATTAACACAACTTATTGCGGCCACTTGAGCCGGCGCAGCAGGTTGCGCTGATTGTTTGGGGCTCTTTGATTGATTGCCATCTATTGAAGGATTAGGGTCACTGCGGCCATCTGAGCAGCCAGTGTGGTCATTGTCTCCGCAGGAACAATGGCAGTGTCATTCTTTCTTCTTTCAGAGCCTCTGCCTCCATAACCATCATCAATCCAGTCATCCATGTTCCGCGATATACAGTCAAGGATGACTTTGGCCTCGGTATACGTCTTGTCCATAAAACCTCCTGCTGCGGAGGCGTCAGCAACAGCCTGTGTCTATCTGTTTAGGCCATTGTAAAATGTCTCCATCAGGACGCAATCGGGTATTCCGATATGCAGGCAGTTTTTCACCAATCTTTGAAATCGCACCCAGGCGGTGCTTAGGGTCTCATTGTCCATTTCTCAAAGTTCAGCACGTCCATTTGCTCAATAGATTTCAGCTGCCACGTCTTCACATAGTTTACACCGTGAGATTCATATGATGCTTCGTGTCACCTTGGGAGTGACCTCCATATGGAAAGTGTTTTGTATGAGTCAATAACAAGGTAAACAGGAGAAATAGTTTATAGTAAGTGGGTGAAGGGTATGTGTCAACATATCCCGTGGTCTCTTTCGTTAGTTTGGACCGTGAGATTCCTATGTTTCACTTGTTGGTTAGCTTTAAGCGGCCCTTTGCTAGTCGTTTAACGACGACTATCCCCTTGGAAGGTTGTAACATAGGATTCAGAACAACTCAAGCTCTAGTGACCAATAGAAAGCATGGGAGTTGAACAGAAAGATGCCAATGTGGTTTGGAATCAATTCTTTATCAATGGCTCACCCTTTCTTTGAACCTTGTCAATGATCGAACTTAAAGATATGAACTGAGTGCATAAAATTTCTTAGGTCCATTCCCAACCTTGACTCTCCATTTTGGTAGCATAGTTGGGTCGACCTCTGACGTCTGAAAACGGAGGGTTACACTTATAGAATCACTAAAGGATTAGTAATTTCTAACCAAAAGCGGTACCTAAATGACTATCGAAATATGAGTTATTCTAGAGATAGTATTTAGTCAAGAATGTCTTGCTATAGTATTGTTGCAAATAAATAATGGTTATGGGTACATTATTATTACTTTTCTAAAAACTTGATTGGATTTAAAAGAAATTCACTTATAGAGTTTCTTTATAATTTTAGAATGACGAGTTCGATAATACAATTGTTGGTGTCGGATAAACTGATTAGGATGATTATGTGACCTGGAAATCAAATTTGAATACTATACTGGTGATAGATGATTTGCGGTTCATCTTAACAGAAGATTGTTCTCCTGTTCCGAGCTCTAACACAAATCGAACTGTTCGGGATGCGTATGATAGATGGATCAGGATGAATGATAAAGCCTGTGCTTATATCCTCACTAGCATATTTAATTTTGGCGAAGAAACATGAGGATATGGATACTGCCAAAGAGATTATGGAATCTCTACGAGGGATGTTTGGGCAACCGTCCTTCACCTTAAGGCATGATGCTATCAAGTACGTTGACAACAGCCACATGAAAGAGGGTGCCTTTGTTCGTGAACATGTTCTGGACATGATGGTCCACTTTAATGTGGCGGAAGTAAACGGTGTTGTTGTTAACGAGAGAAGTCAAGTCGATTTTATTCTAAAATCTCTTCCGAAGAGTTTTCTACAATTTTGCATGAATACACTCATGAATAAAATTGAATATAGCTTGACTACTCTGCTGAATGAGCTATAGGCTTACCAGACTATGTAGAGAACTAAAGGTCTAGAATCAGAAGTAATCGTTACTACTGTTAAAAAGAGAGGAACGTCTTCCAAGCCTGATGTTGCTTCCTCTTTACAGAGTAAAAGTATTCATGCGAAGAAAAATAAAGGGAAAGAGAAGAAAAAACCCACTGGAAAGAAAGGCAAGAATAATGTTGCAAACAAAGGGAAATGTTTCCACTGCAACGAAGTAGGGCACTGGAAGAGAAACTGCCCTCAGTACCTTACTGAGAAAAGAGCAGAGAAAGCTAAACAACAAACTAGTTATTGAGGACTGCTTGCTCAGCTTGACCAGTGGGAGATGTTGCTGTCTGATGATAACCTTACTTGCTTTTGTTATCTTGTAAAGAACAAAATGTATATATTTTTATTGTAAATGAAATGTTCATTTTCAAAAATTATGTTTGTTCTATCTCATAACAACTCCTGTTAAGAATCAATCTGAGCCATTTGCAAATATTCAGATATTTAAAAACGCAAGAAACCAATTAGATCAAAGTATAGGAAATTTAAAAATTTATAGATCTGACTGTTAACAAGAGTTGTTAAGATTGGTCATATGCGTCTTACACAAAGACTTGAGAGTACCTCAATATAGTGGGAGGAAAGTATGACTTCCTAGTCATTATTGAGACTAAGATGTATTCCCATATAGTTTAATTAAAAGCCTATTGTACATTGACATGTTTACAATGATTCTCTCAGCTAAAGTGTTTGAGAATCACCTAGTAAGACTAGGAATACCAGGTAAATAACCTAGGGCAAGTGGGAGAAATATCGTGTATGGGATACCGAATGGTAAACCATGGGTATGGGATGCCCTAGTTTATTGTATTTCTCTATGAAACTCAGAAACTCAGTCTTATACTCATATATATAAGTTACCACTGAAGTTTTAGTCCAAGTAGGAGTTTGTTGGGTTTTATGTCCTAAAACTCGTGGTTTGTAAACAATAAAACTTATTTTGAAAATTCAATAAATTGTTATTGAATGTATTGCTTATGAGAAATCCAATAAACCTAAAAATCCCTTGACTAGTACATAAGTACTTGAACTTTATGTGGAGATATAAAAGTGGATAAGGTTTGAGTAAATAGTCAAAATGATCTATAGTATATGGATAAGGTTGGGTGCCTTGTTCTGGTAACACTATGGGATGCGACCTACTCTGTAGTTATTACAAAGAATTGTAAAGTGCTACAAACGATGTGATCCTAATTCGTACATGTTATGACATGAGGAGTGGAGGTGTCCTGGGCAAAAGGGTTTGTACAAGATCGAACCACGAAATCAATCACTCTTACTTTATAACGTTGTTTATTGTTTAAGTCTTACTATTTCAAAGCGATGACTTAGGTAACTTGACCTTAACCCTGAGCTAACTATGAACTCTTGTTTATTCGGGATTATCCTTATATTTGCATAGGTGAGGGTTGGCTCAACAGTGCCGGCTCAATAAATTCCTATTTCAGGGGTAAGACCAGATAGATACTAGGGATATAAGGTGCAAGAAGGAATTCGCTCCTACCCGCTGTTAGGGATAGTAGAAAGGTTGTTCCCTTAAGTGCTGATTCTGAGTCTTAAACAAGGGGCCTCACCCTCTCATTGGCCTGAGAAGGACTCGATTTGTTGATTGGATCACAAATCAATTATTCATTAGAGGATCAATGAGACTTAAGAAACATGAGGTATAATGGGTTTTATGTCCTAAAAACTCGTAGTTTGTAAAATAATAAATATTTTCTATAATCAATATACTTGTTATTGATTTCATAAATTGTATGAAAGTCTAAATCCAATAAACTAAGACCTATGACTATTGTATGAGTACTTGAACTTTATGTGGAGACATAAGAGTGGAACATGTTCGAGTAAATAGTTAAAATGATCTATGGTATATGAATAAGGTTGGGTACCTTATTCTGGTAATACCATTGGATGCGGCTTACTCTGTAGTTGTTATCAAGAGTTGTAAAGTGCTACATACGATGTGATTCTAATTCGTACATGTTATGACATGCGGAGTGGAGGCATCCTATGCAATGAGTATGCATAAGATCAGGACCAAGAAATAAGTCACTATTTCTTTATAATGTTGCTTACTGTATAAGACTGACTATTTCACCTAGATGACCTAGGTAACTCGATCTTAATCTTGAGCTAACTACGAACTCCTGTTTATTCGAGATTGCCCTTAGATTTGCATAGGTGAGGGTTGGCTCAATAGCGCCGGCTCAATAAGACTCCCATTTCAGAGGTAAGACCGGATAGATAGCTGGGGACATAAGGTGCAAGACGGAGTTCACGTCTACCCAATTTAGGGATAGAAGAAAGGTTGTTCTCTCAAGTACTGAATCAGGTCTTGAACAAGGGGTCCCACCCTCTCACTAGGCTGAGAGAGTTTTGGTTTAGTGATTGAATCACAAACCAATTGTTCATTAGAGGATCGGTAGGGACTTGAGGAATAAGACGTAATCTCAAAGGTAAAACAGATATTTGACCCAGCCGCTATTACGAACAACCTATGAAGGGTCAACTTGCTGATTACGGTTAAATCATGTAGACATAATATATCTATTGGGATTGAAGTCCTAATTCTCCCAGAGTCTCGTTGTTTTATAAAGATACACATTGTTCAATGAATAAAATAAGTGTTATTTAATTCTAGTATTTACTCATATCCAATAAACAAAGCTCCTTGGTTATCTTATGTGAACATAAACATGTATATGTGATATACAAGTGGATCATGCCTTAAGTGATAACCTAAATCAGTTTGTAGTATAAGGATTAAGATGGGATACCTGATCCTGGTGACACTATGGATACGGCCCGCTTTGTAGAGGTTTCAAGTGTTGTAAACTACTACAGATGGTAGATCCTGACCATTCATGTGGAGACGTGGAGCGGGGGTGTCCTATACAAAGAGTTTGTATATGACCTGGACCACGAGATGACTAGACTTTGTATATAACGTCGTTGATACTAGAGACTTGCATCTCACCTAAACGACCATAGGTGACACGACCTGAATCCTGAATGTTTTAGGAACTCCTGCCTTTGAGGGCAGTCCTTTGATTAGTATGGGTGAGAGTGACCAGATTGCCAATTCAACATGACTACCTTTTTGGGGACTTGTCTGATCTGGGAACTGGAAACTCAATCCACAAGATGGAATTCACTCCTTTCCCGAAGCAGGGATAAGTAGAGAGATTGCTCTCTTAAGGGCTGATTCTGGGGCTTGAACATAGTGGCCACATCTTCTCTTTGGAAGAGAAGACTCAGTCATAGTGGGACTACGACTTATATTCATTAGAGGGATCGGTGGTACTTAAGGAGATAGATGTAACCATAGAGGCATAATGGTTATTGGCCCAGCTGTACTTACGAGCGATATGTGAAGGGTTGTCGCACTGCTGATTGGTTAAGATAGACACATAATATATCTATGGTAAGGAGAGTTCAACTGTCAGTCTGTAGTGGAGTGCCTGACAGTTAATGGATGGTGGATCCCGTGACTAAAGAGTTATTCACATACTGTTAGAGCTTTGAGCTACAGGTCCATAAGGTCCCCTTGGTAGCTCAATGGATTTAGTTGAGGATCAGTTCTTGGTGTTGATTTGAAATGTTCAAATTGACAAGAGGTATTTTGTTTATATATGATATAATCAGTATGATGTATGAGATACATCTAGTGGAGGATTGATGTAAATGAGATTTACATTCAGTACCATGGAATAGAAAAAGAACTATGGTTTATATGTTTCATGAGATGAAATATTAAAACTATATGTTATAAATATAGTATGATAAGTTGGTTATCATTTATATTTATAATAATATTAATTATTGGATAATTAATTCTTTTTCTTTAATAACCAAGTTAGTAGATGGTTATTGGATTCATGGTAACCGTGAGTTTAAAAGAAAAATGGTTTTCCTATTTTCAAAAAGAGTTTTTACAAAAGGTTGATAAAATTTTTTGAGATTTCTCTCTTCGCAAAAAGAATCTCATGGTAGTCGTCAAGTAAATACGGATTTACTAAACGATGGCTGGACGAGCTAAACGATCTGTAGTGGCGAGCTAAGCCATCGTGCAGTATTTACTAAACGATCGCATAGTTTTGCTAGACGATCGCTTGCCCTAAGTAAACGATCGTGTAGTGTCTGTAGGCGACAGATCGAGCTAAACTATCGCATAACTTTTGCTAGACGATCACATAGCTTTATCTAAACGATTGGGCATCGACTTATACGATAGGTCTCCGCCATCTTCCACTTGCCCAGATGAGTACACGATCAGTGTTTCCTCCTTCGTCTGCCTCATACCAAGTCCGAACAGAGCCCACCCTCTGGATTCTCACACTGAGAATAACAAGGTAGCCTTGTTGGTGGTGTAAGACTCAACTCGACATCGTCGAAGTTTTTTTGGAGATTGTTCGTCCTGTTGCTGAGGAGTTCGCAACCAAGGCAATCATTGAGGACGAGCGTGAAGTGTTCGTGCTATGTTCGTTGCTGTGTTGCGGTCGCGTAGATCAAGCGTTCGAGGTTCCTGATTGTTCGAGAGGTCGTGCAACAGAGCGTGGAGACGCATCTTCAAATGTGCTTAGAGTTTGCTCTCTGTTCATTTGAGTTTTACATGCTGTAATTTCTGTATGAATTGTATAACCGCTTGTTTGATGTCGACTGTAAATGTATTGTTCATTCATGATTGTGATTTGGAATAATCTTTCTTCCGCTGCTCATAGAAATCTCAGATTCGATTTTCTTCGATTGGTTTTAGAGCCATGTTTCGATCCTCGGACCTGTGGGTCATGGGCCCACCACATCGCTACATGGGTTTGACTGAAGCCCATAAGTTTCAAAAGCTCACAAATTTATTTATATGGGAATAATTTAAATACTCAACCATCAAATTAATTTCAATTCTAGCATAGCAAACAAAAGTTGACTAATTCAACTCCCAGGTAGAAATGTTCTCTTATGCTCAACTTAAATACCTCAGTCTAGCTAGAACCATCTTGAGATAGATTTTCCTTAGTCAATTTTTATTTCTAATTCATTAATGTTTTAATTAGGAGTTAATTTTTAAGTGAATTATTAATTATTAAAACAAATTCACTTTAGGAAATAATCTTTAATATCTTGAATCTTTGCAAATAAAATTAAAGATAATTTTGAATATTTATTCTCATATTTGAAAGATAAAACAATATTATTAGAAGAGAATCTTGACGAATAAAAATAATATTATTACGAGAGAATTTTACCTTTATTTAAAAGGAACTCAAATCTGAAATAGAATTATGCAATCCAATTATTAAAACAAATATTCTAATTTAATTTTTCATATATAACAATTATATTCAAAGATATAGGAATATGAATTAATTTGGAAAGCATCTCAATCAAATCTTCCAAAAATAAGAATTATATTTAAAAATAAGATGTATAATTTGTAGTCTATGATATATTTTATACAACAATTATAAACATACACATAAAACTATATAGCATATATTTGACATATCCATATAAAATTTAACTAAAATTTAATTTTCGAAGAGTGCGGTTTGGAGTCTAACAAGTATATGTCTAAACAAATTTAATATGCTTGAGAAACTTAGAGACAAACAATGACCTAATTCACTTAAATACAAAGTAAATAATAGTTGTAAAAGATTTCCCTTTAATTTATAAGAAGCCAACAAAGAATAAGTTCCAAATTAGCCAACAAAGGATGTAAACCCAAATTGCAAATGATGCTAAAAAAAAAAACTCAAAAATGCTTCAAGCCACCAAGATTTTTTAATGCTCACATAAAACTTTGTATGAGTTTTACAATTTGGTTAGATCAAATGTAAAATTCATTATTAAATAAATCAATTTTCAAACACATGAATCACATATATGATTAAAATAGAGTACTCACGTTATTTAAACTTTAATTTTAAATGCCTTGAAAATATGTAGATAATTCAAGTGGGTCTTTAACGTTCTTGATGTTCTAGTGAACCAACTCCAACCTCTACAAACATTTCAATGTTAAAAACTCGTGCTCATAATGTGTTATAAAGTAGAGAGGAGAGAAGAACAAACATAAGAACATAAGAAGAAATGGAGAGAAGAAAGTTAAGAACATATGTGTTATACTTAATTGAGGTGTGTTTTCAAATGATCTCTACAACCTCTATTTATAGGGTTGTGAGAATGGTGGTTACGATAATGAAACATAAAGTGAGGACAAGATAATTATGAGGACTAATTGAAGAGGCTAATGGATGAGTTTTAACCTATGAAGGTCATGCATGGACATCTATATAATTATCATATTTATAATAGTTATTGGTTTTTAGTTTTTGTAAATTAAGGCATGCAACACCATTTTTACACCTAATATTTTATTTTTATTTACTTTACCATTATTTTAAGTTATATTTAAGTTAATACAAATTTAATCATCATGGCTAATAAATATTTAAACTTTCAATTTTAACTCTAATAAGTCCCTTAAAAATAGTACTAAACAATCATTTTAAAATGTCTAACAAATATATAAACTTTCAATTTAGTATCTAAAAACCTCATAAAATATTTAAAAAAATACTTAAAAAGTAACCGTTGTATTAGACAAGAAAAAATATTTTTGTTTCTCATTGAAGCTCAATTTATCAAATTTGTAACTAATAGTTACTATGTATAAGACACACAAATTGTGATTTTAGGATTTAGAATATATTTTTTTAAAGTTCAAGATCTATATATGACATAAATTTAGAAGTTATTGGGCGAAAATTATAACATTATATAAAGTTGTGTCCCTAACATGAAATTTTGAATATGACATTTGTGTGTCAATTAGTTATATTTGCTTTGATGATATTATATGACTTGAATATTATAGTGACACATCTAAAATTAAATTTATATATATTCCTTAATTTTTTCACTGTGTAAATCATATAAAAATTTAAAAGAAAATATGCTTAATTTTTAAAAACAAAACGGTGATTAAACGCAACCATGCAATGTAATTTTATATATAGTAAAAAAAGAAAATTAGAAAAAAAAAAAAAAAAACTAAAATTAGGCTGAGTACGTGGCTTTTCTGGTTGGGCCAAGGTTGAAGCCCAGACGCTGCATTTTCGGCTTCGTCTCCTTCATTGCATCAAAAACCCCGAAACGAAACCTAGGGGTTTTTCATCTTCTAGCTCAGTCTTTGCTCTCTATTCGCCATTAACGATGACGAAGTTCAGAAAGCTTGGTCGACATACGAAACACCGGATGTCCATGCTCAGGTTCCTCATTTCTTCCAGGTACCATTAATTACGTTTTATGTCCCAATTTTTTAATGTCTTTTCTCTTCTTCTGGCAGAACAATGGTTTCTCAGTTGGTGAAGCACGAACGTATTGAGACTACTGTTGCTAAGGTATTCATATCCTTCATTTCAACCCCCAATGACTTTCTTCTTATCATCCTGGGATCCCGATGTTCAACTTAGCTGAATTTTGCTTTTCCGAGTGATGAAATTTCCCTGTATCACAATGGTTACTAGTTTTATTTTTTTAAGAGGTAAAGTAATCAAAGGTTTGTTGCATTGTAAATGCGATATGTCTGGAGGTTTGAGTTTGATGTATTGTATTGCCTAAATTGATCTTAGATTTTGAATTTTTTTTTCCCCTCTTATACTCTGAATTTACAGTTTTGCGATAGTTAGATATATGTTATTTCTTTCCCCTTGGTTTGGATCTTTTCTGTTCTTTCAGATTTTAACAACTAGCTTGTGTTGAAGGATGTGTATCATTCCTTGAGATCAAATAGATATTTTGGATTTGTAACATCAAAACTATTATGAATTTTATGACCTTATTTTGAACTTATTAATGCCTTTTTCTGCCAACCTGTTTGTAGGCTAAAGAAGTTCGGCGGCTTGCTGATAACATGGTTCAATTTGGAAAAGAGGTCCGTAGAACTTTAGCTTTTTTATGTTCCTTCTCAATTTGTTACCTTTTTTCTTCCTCTTCTTTTTCTTCTGTTGGGGAGGCTGCGTTCTGCCTTCAAAATTTGATATTAGTTGGATTCTAAGAAGCACCGACACTTCAGTTTGGGTAACATGTTTGTGGCCGATGTGTATTAGACACTCAGACACTTATTGGACACGTACTAGACACTTGGTAGCACAATAGATATATTTAAATATCAGTTGTGCAAAGTGAATATTAAATCTAACATTTGTTAAACATGCTTGAACACTTGTTAATTAAGCATACTTAATAGACTCAATATTATAGGAAAAATAAATAAATTTTGGGTAAAAGATGCCTCAAACTTTTTTTCAATTATACAAGTCCATAAACTTGTTGACTTGTGAATTTTCATATTGTATAAAAAGGATGTATAGTTTTAAAAAATGCATATTTTAATAAATGTGTCCTCTTTGTGTTGTAAAATATGGCCTGTTACTGTGCGAGTGTCATGTTGTATTTGTGTCTATATACATCCATGCATGTTAGGTTGGATTCTTTGTCAATTAGATTATATATGAAATTGCACTTAGTCTTAGGATATTAAATTTGTTGATAAAGGGCTAATTCATAAGTAAAAAACGCACCTGGTTCAAGATTAGCGGATCTTAAATTAGTAACATGTAAAACTTCAAGGTAGAGAAAAAGGACAAGGCACGGAGGTCAAGTTTGCAATTCAAGAATGCAGGAAGCAGATGATGGCACTGGGCATGGGCTTGGTAAATATGCTTGCGGGCGAAGGAGGAAAATTGGATATGGCCTGCCACCAACATTGGAAGCTAAGCCAAATAAGAAAGAGGTGTGTCCAATTAATAGGTTAGACCACTGAAATTTTGGCAGAGGATGACACCTTTATTTCAAATGCTTCTTACGTCAGTCGAGTAATCCTCAAAAGATGGAAACCAGAAATTAACAATGGGATATCGATACGAGAAAGAAAGATCTTCAGAATGAAGATTAGTTGGAACCATTTGAAAGTGAAGGAGCAATGGTTTGAGGTTCGCTGGATGTTGAAATTGAAGTGGCTTTGCAATTTGAGAGACATACTATAATATTTGAATTTAAAATATAATGGCTCTGCACTACACAATGGTGAATGCATTTGGTTCTGCTTTTGCCTACTCTTGTTTGCACGAAGGACGCTTTGTCATTTACTTCAGACTAACAGACTGGGATCTAGAAGAAAAACAACGAAGTCAACCCACTAATAGAGTTGGTGTGATAGTTTAATAACTCTATTATGCCATGATTGTGTGCAAAGACAGTCTTCCTATGTTTTGTGTCTACAATGGTGCACTCCAGTAGGAGGCACAGGAGGATTTGGTTCATCTGTTTTGCCGGTTTGCTCGGCACAGGAGGATTTGGTTCTTCTGTTTTGCTGGTTTGCTCACTGCCTTTGTAGTTGCCGGCTGAGAGCTTTTGGAGTTTGTTAGATTTGAAATAGAGATGGTAAAGACCAGATTTAGAAGGTGAGTTTGCACTCCCTTTCATTGAATGAGCATGGTAGAGCTTTGTCGTCTGTGGCAGGCTAGTTTCTTTATTGTTTTGTGGGGTATTTTCATATTTGGATGAAGAGGAATAATAGGATTTTTAGAGAGGTGGAGAAATTGAGTGATGATGTTCAGGAAGTGGTTAGATTTAACGCCTCTTTGTGGGTGTTTGTCCCTAAGTCTTTTTGTATTGTAAGTTTGGTCATATTCTTTTGGACTCTGTGGTTATTGCCAAAGTGAGTTTAACTCAATGAGAATTGACATGGCCTTCTTTACTAAAGGTCCGATGTTCGATTTGCCATCTCCTCAGTTGTCGTTATAGTCAGATTCCCTTTCCTTTTCTTTTCTTTTCTTTTTTTTTTCCTTTCCTGTGTTGTGGCTAGTGTTTTTTGTTGCCATCTTTCATATTTCTCCGTGAAAGTATGGGTTTTTTTATATAAGGAAAAAAAATCTTTCGTCACTATTTGCTTTTTGATTCATAAAAGATGAGCATGTTGTGACTTATTTTGTTTTGTTTTCAATCTAGGGCACACTTTGTGCTGCAAGGCGTGCTGCTGCATTTGTAAGAGGCGATGCTGTCCTTCACAAACTATTCACAGAAATGGCTTATCGATACAAGTGAATCCCAAATCTATTAGGCTCTAGGCTCTAGTTCATGCTTTTATTTATGATTATTAAATTGGACAGATATCATGTTTAACAGAGATAGAGCTGGTGGATATACAAGATTTCTGCGGACTCGTATACGTGTTGGCGATGCTGCACCAATGGCTTACATAGAGTAAGTGCTTACCATCGGCATCTGCTATATTTCTCCAGTAATACAACTGTAATACATGATCAATAGCTGATGTATTTTTCTCATAATCGGTTGTAAATAAATCCTGCTGGTGTAATTTTTAATTGACTATTTGTCTGTTGATACAGATTTACTGGTAGGGATGGAAACAAAACAATAACCTTTTTGATAACCCACTGTTCATGAAAGTTGAATTGATTGTATTAATTCGTAATTTCTCTATGCTATTGATACAGATTTATCGATAGAGAAAATGAGCTCAGACAGTCAAAGCCTCCAAATCCTCCACCACCGCAGAGGGCTCCATTGGATCCATGGACAAGATCACGGCTTAGCAAGCAGTTCGCACCACCCAAAGAGATCAAATCTGACTCCGAAATCTGATACTTCATGTTCAATAAGAAGGCCTTTTTCCCCCAGAAGTTCATCTAGCCACCCCCATCCAATTTGTTTTGCAAACTTCAGTTGTAAACCAAATGAGTATAGACACTGCTTTTACATGTATTATCTTTACATGTTTATGCTTTCCCTCAAACAAAAGGAGTATTTTTCAGCTCTCAAAGTTCCCCATTTCTCGAGAATTCCATATACTGTTTTATCTATAAAACATGACATCGGACCTCAAACTGATAAAGGCCGAGTCTCTCTCAAGTCTCATCTCAACTTATTCAAAATATATATGCTTTAGGTGATTTTGGTTGAATATAGGTGAGGACCAAGGATGATGGTGGATTGTGCATCTGGAGTTGCAAATTCCGATCTTGTCGTCTTGTTGACAGCCAGCAATTGCTTGATGGCTTCAAATATTTTGAATCGTGTATGATCTACCATAGATCTACTATTCCTATTCATTATTTGATACATGATTAAAAATGAATACTCCTATTCATTATTTGGTACATCATTAAATAATGTATTTATTTATTTTGTGGACCTCACATAATTATTGAATGCTATGCTATGTTAGTGTCCAGCAAGATAATATGAAAAATATTATAATACTTAATTTTCTCTCTCCGATCCATGCCTCCACGTGCATGCATTTTATGTTCATGTGTCAAATTCTCACACAGGTAGCCTGAAACTCACCTTGCTTGGTTTGGAGGCAAGGCAAATTGGTGATGGTTGGTTCGCACAGGGAAGAAGGAAAGGGGTCAGGTTTGTTTTCTTTTTCTTTTTTCTTCTTTTTTCAAAATTTGCTTCATTTATAATTCTTTAAAGTCAATGCATTTATCCCTATAATGTGTATTCTAGATATGTCAGTACTTTTAGTGAGGATTTCTTCAAGGGGTTTCGACATAAAAAGGGTTTTGACATAAAATACCTTAAAATAGGGGCTATATGTCTTTAACTTTTCAATTTTTAAATTACAATTGGATTTTGTTTTTCACTAATGTCAGCGGTTATTTACAATTTAGGTCTTAATCCCACACAAATATATGTATATATTATATAATATAATATAATTGTGATTCTCTCTCTTGTTTCTGTGAACTGTGAGTCATATTTTAAAAATATAAACAAGTTTTAAAAGTTTATTAAGCTTTTATTTAGTTTTCAATTTTTGGTCAAAACTGTTTAAAATATTTTTACAAATTAGACAATAAAACAAATGAACCCGTTGGTTATAAGCTTAAATAAAAATAAATAAATAATAAAAAAATCAGAGGGTTCTCAAGTTGGATTATTGGTAATTAAAATTTGTTTAACAAAGTTTGAGAGAGAGAGTGCAAAGTGAATGAGAGAAAAGAAAAAGTTATGATTGATCTTTTCTTTGTATACCGGCCTGTCCAAAATGGGAGATGGGATCCAGCTCTAATATTCCATCAGGTCAGATCGGCTAATTCCAGTGTTCTCTTGTGTGCGCCTGCCAAGCTATTGATACATATGTTGTCGGAGCAATCAACGAGTTAAATTCGTGCGTATGATAAGGCACAAAGGTGAAATAAATTGAATTCAACCTTCATTCTCTATTTGTTTCCCTTCCGGTAAGGTCTATGAAGATGAAATAAGGGATGCATTCAATCCAGTGGAATTAATTCCTAGAATGGAAGAATTGCAACTTGCAAGAGGCTCGATCAATTCCTAGAATGGATGGTACAAAGTCCTCAAACTTTTCATATTTTTGGAAAACTTCCAATTATCGAGGAGACGAAAAGTAATGTGAAGGACCTTCGTTTTATTTTTATAGGACGAAAATGTAAATGAAACGAAATTGTATGTTTAGAAATCAAAATGAATCGATATCCAATAAAAATTAAAATTTAAACCAAAAAAATGAAAATCCGTGCAAACTTGGTTGATATAAAAATTGGTTGAAATTGGATGAAAAAAGAACAATGAAACGGGGAAGCAAAGCTCCTGAGCCACTACATCTCTCACACAACACTCTCCAAACTCTGCCTTTCCCTTGCTTTGCTTTCAATTCAATCTTCACAATTCCATTTGTGTCCTTCTCTTAAATAATAATAATATTATTATTTTCTATAAATGGGAAAAATAGAAAGTATTGGAAAAATTATGCAATACGTAGCGATAGGTGCAAACAAACCCTCTCCCACCACCATGCATGACGTTCATCACAAACAACCTCTTACACCTTCCACGTCTCACTCTTCACTTCATCTCATCATCTTTTTTAAAATTTTCCAAAAATATTAAAATGGCTACAAAATAAATTAATTAACTTACAAATCTACTGTCTAATACGTTCTTGACATCTTCGTTTTTAAAATAAATTAATTGAATATAAATATCGAAAGTTTTAGATTTATTTCACACAAATTATTTTAAGTTTATGTTTACACACAAAAGGATTATATCCTGAGCCTATTAGGGGTGGGAGGGTCTTATCATTATATTTTAATAACTAAAATGATTTTTTTATGCTCATATAAAATATATTGAAATTGAGGGTGGCTCGAACCATTGGATCTATGGTAAATTCGTTTATGGTAATAACATATAATAGAGAATCAAACCATCAACTTTTAGAATAATAATTAATGAATGGTAAGATGGATGAATGTATATAATCATGATATAGAAAATAGGATGAGAAGTTGGTTTGTACATCTTTGTAGGATTTTTTTTTTTTTTTTAATGAGATATTGACTAAGATTAATTATCATTATTAATGCTATGAGTTAGGTGATGAAAGTGCCCTTTAAACCTTATATCAACCAATCATCTCCAGTATTACTTTTTCCATAAGAAATAATTTAAATTCAATATATATGTATATACAATAAGTGGGTATTTTTTGTTTATTTTTCCAATATATATTTTTTTCATCTGTGAAATTAAATTAGGTGCTGAAGTATATATCCATCTCATTCTTGAAGTTATATGCCAACTTATTTTGGTCAACAGCAAACATAATAATCAAAGTTAGAAAAATGAAAATGAAGGGCAATCTAATTCCCAATATACCCACACATTTATCTAATTTCCCAATCCCCACTTCAAAATACTTTTACTTTCTACACAGAGTGAGCTTTCACTTTGAAGAAAATTAGGGGAATAAAGGGAACTAAAAGGTAACAAATTGCAATAACTGAGTCTTGCTTTTGAGATGAATATAATAAGAAAAGAGAGATACATTGAATATTGTATTAGTTGGGGTTAATTAGATGAAATATATGCATCTCTGGTCCTAAGTTCAAAGATGACATTCATAATCACTCAGACTTGGTGAAAACTATTCACTATTTTACCCAATCTAACAACTATTTCCAACAATATCAAGGCAATTATATATATATATATATATATATATATATATATATATATAAATCTACATACAAATGTCTTTCTAAATGTAAAGGAACGTAATAGTAAAGAGCTTAGATGGAACGAGTTCAATCTATAGTATCTTTTACTTATGATTTAATATCCTACAAGTTTCTTTGACATCCAAATATTGCAAGAGCTTAACTTAACAATAATTGGTATGACCTTCCTCCCTAGAGGTTTAAGATTCGATCTCCCATCCTGCAATTGTTGTACTAAATAAAGTATTGTAAGATCAGAAGGGTATCCAGTGAGAATATAATGAGAACAAAACAACTAAAAATACAAAAAAAGCAACCACAAGCAAATGGGTGTTTTGAAATATACAATTTTTTTTTTTGGGTTTTTACTATCCACATTGCATGTTCTAATTGATATTACTTTATTTTTTTCAAAGAAAAAAAAAGTTGGTGACAGACCCAAATCAATTGAGAAAGGAAATGACAATTTAAAATAGAAAATGAATATTCATGTACAAGTAACTTGACATGTCTATATTCACTCAGCCGCCTTGCTATGTCCTTAAACTCACTCTTCACATTTTCCCCTCTATTCAACTGACTTGAACAACTTCTTTCTCAGGTATTGTCTCTCTCCTTTTCTAGCTTCTATGGCTTTCAAACTCATAACACTTTTAGTTTCATTGGTGTTCTAAGACTTGAAATATGAATTTTGAGAATATAATTAGAAAGTGGATAACAAAACAAAATAAGAAAAAAAATCAGATTTGAAAGTATTATTTATAAGCTTAATTTTCAAAAACCAGATCGTTATCGAACTTGGCCTACATTCCTAGGTTTTTGCCTTTTTACCCATAAATGAAGTGTTGAGCATGTTTCCTTTTCAAGTTCAATTCTTTTCCTTCTCTATGCTTTAAGTCATCACTGAGTTGATTGACAACTTTTGCTTAACAACAACCTCAACCACTTCTCTAACTACTGTTCCTTTAATCTTAATTATTGTGCATCATCATATTTCCCAGTTTTGACCACCTTTTTTTTCCCTTTTCCTTTCTGAAGTCTATATATTATCTGGTTTTTCCTTCTGCTTTGGCTTCTGAACATCTTCTTCTTTCACTTGGGATATTGATTCCATTAAGTTTTTTTTTGTAGTTTCTTTTTGTTTGTTTTGTAGAGCAAATGTTTCAGAGCCATTTTTGTGTGTAAAAAGAAACAATGGGCACCTTCCCAATTGAGGCCAGACATAGATTATCTTCATCAATGTAAGTTTTTCTTCACTTCAAAGCATTGTTATAACAATCATAATCCAATTGGTATGAGTTTGCATTTATGGTTTATTTAGCTTCATAGCTAAAAACTTGGGATCCTTTCCAACAATAAGTAACAATAGACATAAAAGAAACTAGAGCCATAAGTTATATTTTCATGACCATTTATGATTTGGGTTTTTTCTAGAGACAAAGTAACCTCCATGTGTTCTTGGAGTAATATTCGTCCATATGTACAGTTTTCTATCGACATTCCATATTGAAAGTTTGACATATGCCAAGGATAAACTAAATTTCTATATTTAATATTCTGTTCCTTTTTGTGATTTCAGATTTGTTTTTGCTTAGAAATCAACTTTCCTTTCATTTTCAATCTTCAACAGGATCATTCTTCTCTATGTTTTCTCTAGCAAACTTGTGATATTGTTTTCATTTTCCAGCCTTTAAATGCTCTGACATCAAAACCATATTTCTTTATGATGACATATTCCAAAAGAAAACTGCAAAGAAGCAAAATGAAAGATCTGGACAAGCCCTTCAACTTATCAACTAATGAAAGATTTTCAAGATGCAAGCTTCCTCTCTTGAAACTTGTTCTTCTGTTTGCTGTTTCTGGCACTTTTATTACACTTTTATACTCTCCAGAGGTGAACAACCATATATCAAACACAGCTTCTGGGTATGCTTTGCTCTCTTTTTGCTGTTAATTCTGCAGTTTGTATATCCCAAAGAGACCAAACTTGTTTATTTGCAGGCCAAAGTTCGTTAATAGATGGATATGGGGCGGCCCGGATCTTCGGTATGTATCTCGTCTCGATATTGTTTGGGATGATGTTGTTGAAGTCCTTGAGAGGTTAGGAGATAAAAAGGAGTATCAAGGAATTGGACTTTTAAACTTCAACAAGAATGAAGTCATCAATTGGAAGCAGCTCAATACTGATGTAGAGTACACAGTGTTGAATCTGGAATATGCTGAGGAAGATGTGACATGGGATTCCTTATACCCTGAATGGATTGACGAGGAAGAAGAAGCTGAAGTTCCTATTTGCCCGTCTTTGCCAAAGCTAAGAGCGCCAGGGAAACGGCTTGATCTGATCGCTGTCAAGCTTCCTTGTCGAAATGAGGGTAATTGGTCTAGAGATGTGGCTAGACTGCACTTGCAGCTTGCAGCTGCTAGTGTTGCAGCCTCTGCTAAAGGAAACTATCCTGTCCATTTGCTTTTCATCACAAAATGCTTTCCGATACCAAACTTGTTTACGTGCAAGGATCTCGTTGCACGGCGAGGAAATGTGTGGCTGTACCGACCCAACTTGAATGTGATCAGGGAAAAGATCCAGCTCCCAGTAGGTTCTTGTGAACTTGCACTTCCCCTAAAAGGAAAAGGTCAGTCCATGATAGAACTTTGCTCCACAATCATGATAGATAACAATGACACTACAAACTCATCCTTTTACAAAAGACTTCATGTGAATATCTTTCCTATGATGAAATGCAGTTTTGTTTAAGAGAAGTTAGGAAATCTTTAACCCCAAATGGAATTGAGCTAAACTTGAGCTAAACTGAGTATAATACTTATCAGCAATAATTCTTTCTCTTCTTTAATAAGTTCTCTTTCAAAACAGAGGTTGCTTACTCAGGAAACATGCTCCGAGAAGCATATGCAACAATTCTCCATTCGGCTCACGTTTATGTCTGCGGTGCGATAGCAGCAGCACAAAGCATTCGGATGTCGGGGTCGACTCGGGACCTCGTGATACTCGTCGACGAGACAATCAGTTCCTATCACAAGAGTGGCCTAGAAGCTGCAGGATGGAAAATAAGGATAATCCAAAGGATCAGGAATCCAAAAGCAGAGAAAGATGCATACAACGAGTGGAACTACAGCAAGTTCAGGCTATGGCAACTAACAGACTATGACAAGATCATCTTCATCGATGCCGACCTTCTAATCTTCCGAAACATCGACTTCTTATTCGGAATGCCAGAGATCTCAGCAACAGGAAACAATGGCACACTCTTTAACTCAGGGGTAATGCTTATAGAGCCTTCAAATTGCACCTTCCAACTTCTAATGGATCACATAAACGAATTTGAATCCTATAATGGAGGGGACCAAGGATACTTAAACGAAGTATTCACCTGGTGGCATAGAATCCCAAAGCACATGAATTTCTTGAAGAACTTCTGGATGGGTGATGATGAAGAAACAAAACAAATGAAAACAAGGCTATTTGGGGCAGACCCACCAATCCTTTATGTTCTTCACTATTTGGGAACAAAGCCATGGATGTGCTTCAGAGATTATGACTGCAATTGGAATGTGGACATAATGCAAGAATTTGCAAGTGATGTTGCACATCAACGGTGGTGGAAGGTCCACGACCAAATGCCAGAGCTCTTGCAACAATTTTGCCTGCTGAGATCGAAACAAAAGGCTCAACTGGAATGGGACAGAAGGCAAGCAGAGATTGGGAATTACACAGACGGCCACTGGAGAATCAAAGTAAAGGACAAGAGATTGAAGAAATGCATTGACAATGTATGTTCTTGGAAAGGGATGTTGAGGCATTGGGGGGAGACGAATTGGACCGATGATGAGTTTTACGTACCTACGCCGCCGGCCATTGATTCTGCCGCCCTCTCTGCTTGAATTCCTTGCCACCATTTTTGACGATTCTGGTTGATGGGGGTCTGAAATCTCATCGTGTTCTTGCTTTGTGTAGAATGAAGGTGGGAATTCTGAAGAAAGCTAAAAAGATCTAATTTTTTACCCCATTTTTATACTGTATTTGAAGTGGGTTTAGGGTTTTAGTTGATTTCATGAAGTTGGTGGCTTTTTAGGGTGACTGAGATCATTTCATATTTGGACACAGGGTTCATAGTTTATCTCATGGGAAAGAAGAAGATCATTGTTATTAATTTTTTTTAATTACAAGTTTTAGTTATTGAAGTTTCAAGCTTATTAAACATAAGTATAATTTTTTTAAAAAAATAAATGCTCCTAACTTCTAATTTGGGAAATTTTCAGGAAAAAATGGCAAATTATTTATCGAAATAGCAAAAAAACATTGATAGATACAACATCTATGACATAGTATCAATAATAGACTTCTATTAGTGATAACTGATTGACACTGATAAATTTCTATCAATCTCAATTAAAAAATATTAAATGTTGTTATTTTATGTAAATAGTTTCCCTTATTTTTCTATTTTTAAATTTTTCTTTTTAATTTTGTATCAATTGATGTTTATAGTTTGAAAAGTATTTAATAATTTATTAAACATTCACTATCATGTCTAATAATGAGATTTTAAAATCTTAATCTTATGGTCAAAGCAAACACAACTCAACTTTAAATCTATGAATATGGTAGAAAAGTGAAAGTGATTGACGGCCGTGTAGAGCTAGTTGGAGGGAAGCTCATACACACCGACTAACGGAGGATGGAATCACATATGTCGCATGACTCCAAATTATGTGTTAGCGATCAAAAGATATGTGGTCGGATGACAACAAACTCTCAAGTGTATGGATATGAAAAATGTGGTTTTAAACGAGCTTCAACCTCGTTTGAATATTAGTTGGCTAAACCTAAACTCTGCAATTTGTTGGTTGGATTGTCAACATGTCATCTCCTTCTTCTCTTGTAGACTTGATTGTCATTATCACTCTCCATCGGTGACATTTATAGTCACTTAGTTGTCTCAAATTAAGGACCAAGGAAAATCATTAGTTTTATATATTAAGGAATGAACCATTCTTTCTATATGCCATAAATGCACAATCTAACCATTTTGTTCTAGATGTGGGGGATGCACAACATTGTTCATCTCAACTAGTCCATCTTTCCAATTTGGGTGCGTATAAATTTGTTTATCAAATGAAATTCGTTAATACATGAATGAACAACATTGCTATCAACAAAAATATTTGAAAAAAAAAAAATGAAACTTTGAGAATATGATGATATAGTTCAAAGAGTGACAAAGAAGAAGGTAGATGAACACATGACAAAAGAAAATGGAGAGGGTAGAAAGAAAAGAATGAGATGACACGTCGGTATTTGAGCATGTCCGAGAGGTGGGTGCGAGAATAGAGATAATTTTTGTTGATCCCATCCCCTCCATCAATTTAACTTCCTATCAGGTTTTTTAAAACCTCAATGATAAATATTTATTTTGAAATATTAGGTCAAGTTGATATAAACCTCAAACTTTAAGTATCAAGAGTGTCTAAAAAATTATTGGGTTATGTTGTGTTATTTACCATTTTTAGATGAATTTTATGTTATTTATAATCTAAATCTTATCTTTTATACTCAATATGAATGCAAAAGGACCGTAATTTACTTAATTTGCTACATTACTAAAGGGATCAAAATATTGAACTATCTGATTATGAGTTTTGATATATTAATGATACATCTAAAATATAAACCTAATGCTAATGTCTGAAATAATGGTGGGATAAAATTAACATAATTAAAAATTATATATAAAATTTAGATATTGAATTAAATTACAAATTTGGTTCCTATAATTAGAAGAAAGTTATAATTTAGTTAATATAATTTTAAAAGTTAATGACTAGGTTGGAACCTTATGATTTTGAGAGATTTCAATTCATAACGAATTGAAAATAGATTACTTTGTTTGTTATTATAAGAAAGATACTGATTTTAAAATTCGAAGTGATTTCAAATCTCATCTTTACTTGAATTTTTCTTTTTGGACTAGAATGCTCAAATTTTATAGGATCTAAAAGTAAATTACTTAATTAAACTCACTATATTCTAATTTTCAATAACACATCATATATAAAAACCCATGTTAATAAATTAACTTTTTTTTTTTCAATTACCATCCAAACACAAAGTTTCAAATACATTAATTTCAAATGTTTCTCATTCCAAACAAAATAAATTTTCGGATTTCAAATCACATGGTTTACCAAACCATTTCTTAGACTTTCTCGTATCCAAATAAAGGGTAAAATTTAGTCTTTTTGATTTTGATAAATCCTCATAAATGGTTTATATGATTTGATAACCACCCACAAAAAATCTATACCATAAAGATATTTTAGAAAGCTTTTTTATCCAACCATAAAAATTAAATTCTAATTATAAATACTAAATTCCAATATTTTTTTTTAGAATCCAATATTTTTTTTTTTAGAATCCAATATTTTTTTTTCATAGGATTAAATTTGTAAGTTAAGAGAACCTACCATATTTACCAAACTAAAAAGTTATTTGCTCTATTTGCAAACCTGAAAATTATTTTATTTGTTCCATTATAAATTCTCTAAATTTTACCATTGTTTGTGTTCTAACTTCCAAAAAGGGGGGAAAGACAATGAAAAAGAATCAATGTGGTAATAATATAAGAAAGAAAAAGGGAAGCACACTTCTTATTAAATTTGATTTTCAAAAAAACAAAAAAAGGACATTCTTATCTTCGCTGTGGAAAAAAAAAAACAGAATCTATTGAAATTCTCGAGAATTAGATCAAAATATTGAAGAAAAGAAAGAAAAGAAAAGAAAAAACAATTATTATATAATTAATCGCGAAAAGAAAAAACTGTGTTCTCGCCCCCCAAAAGTCTTTGAACCCTTTTTCGCCCATTGCTACTTCCTCACTCTTCATCTTCTTCCTCCCACTCACTCTGCAAACAAGATGCCCAAAATATCCTCTCTAAAGATTGATTTTGCTTAGTTCGCGCCTGTTATTCTCCTTCAATCATATTCTAGGGTTACACCTCTGCCGCTTTCTGCCGGAAGTTCTCTTCTTTCATGTGAGTTCTATGTTTCCCTCTTCCTTTAATCTTCTACAGTTTTGTTTGTATAGATGTTTTCCTATCTGGGTCTTGATCTCTTACTCGTTTTGTGTGAGACTGTATGTGGGTCGAGGTTCTTCGACTTTAAAGTTTGGGGCTTTCCGGCTATTACTCCCCATATCATCAGGGCAAAGAATAACGCGTTTTTTTTTTCAGTGTATTTTTTTCTTCTGTGGTCGAGATTGTTTGTGCTTATGGGTATCTTTGGGAATCGGTGATTTGAAATTGGGATTTTGTTTTGGCCTTCTGGTGAAGTATTTCAAATGAGAGGTAGCTTTTTGGGAAAAGGAAATGATCTTTCCTTGGGATTTGATTACATTTACATAGAGCTGTAGTTCGACTGGATTTTAGGCGAAGTTAAGTTGATGGATTGAGTAGTTGCTGAGTTGAAGATTAACGTCGGGTGTCCTAAAGGAATGCTATACTTTGTTCTTTTTGTTGACAAATGCTATATTATGGAGTTGATAGAACTTTTATTCTCTATTTCATTGTTGAAAGTGGTCTTTCTTAAGAAAGAAAAGGTTAAGTGGATTTATGATCCTTCCCATGGAATCTAACCACACGTGTACTGCCTGGTGGCTCTCACACCGTCGTTACACTTCCAGTTCAATTTTTGTAACTTAGAAGTCATATATCTTCTAGTATGGTTTTTAAATTCAATCAACCTTTGGAGGAGTTTGAGATAGGGAGCTCAGGCTACCCCTATAGATGCGGCCATGACATTCTATTGGGGGTCTCAAAATATTGGACACTTCCCCCCCATGTTATTGTTGAAGGCAAGTTTTTTGTTTGTTGCTTTAGAAAGATGGCAGGGGCACACTTGACTTTTCCATCTCGTTTAATCTTTTCTTACAAGTGAAAGTCCTTGTGCCTGGTTGGTAGCTTGTGGAAGAATTTATTCAAATGTTTGTAAGTGAAAGAGAATTTCTGGTTGGTAGCTTGTGGAAGAATTTATTCAAATGATTGTAAGTGAAAGAGAATTTCTTCTAAGCACATCTCGTAGGTGCATGTTCATATATAGAAAAAGGTGAGTTGTGTGCAGATTGTTGGTGTTTATTAGTGCAACATTGGACTCCCTTTTCTTGATGTTGGCATATATGGAGTGGAATGCTCGTGCCTTGTTTATTTTATAGTTGTTGGAATATGTTTTCTAAGTGATGTCATTGGAAGAAAAGTTCTTGGACAAGTGGATGGAATTTCAAGGTAGGTATCAACCTATTCTATTTGAATCTTGAGCATATTCTTTGGAGCAGCAATTTTGCTTGGACTTTTTGAAGTCTCTTGTTTGTCGTATTTGACTTTCCGTTTGCCAGACATAGCGGGTACAGGGAGATTATTGATGAGTTCCTTCTCCATTTGTCTTTCTTGGGAGAATAGAAGGTTCTTGTTCAAGTGGGGTTTTGTGCTGTGTTTGGGGCTTGATGGGAGAGAGGAATAATAAGACCTTTAGAGGGATTGAGAATGACCCTAGCTATGTTTCTTCTCTCACTAGATTCTATATTTTCTTTTGGTTGGGCATTTTTTTCTTTAAAATTTATTGTTCTTTGGGTCTTGTTTTACTTGGTTGGAGCCCTACTGGGTCTTGTTTTTTTGGATGTTCTTATATTCTTTCATTTTTTTTTCAATGAAAGTTTAGTTTTTCTTTAAGGAAACATAACTTTTCATTTAAAAATGAAAATAGACCGAGAAAAACAAAAGAAGACAATACTATTGAGATGCAATGAGGATAAGACACCAAAAAACAAACACTTAAAACCTAACAAACTAACCCAATGAACTTCAATTCATTAGTAAAAAGAAAAAAAAAGTTCTAGTCCCCTCCCCCCAACCACCACACACACACACACACAACAAAAGTATCTATAAGAAACAGGAAGGCTCAAGTTTATATTGGCAATCTAGGTTTGCTTGTAGAAACATTGGGCGCATGCTTCTTATTTTCTGCAACCAATCATCTGATTAACATAGGAATCTAATGTGGGGAGCTCAATTTATAGTATCTGTGGGTGTGGATAAGAAAGCCAAAAGTTGGTTCTGTCAGTTATTCACATGCTCTTTCACATGTTTTTCCATGTGATTCTGTTGTAGGGTTTTGTGGAGTAGTCCCTATTTGTCTGCACATTTCTCTCCCCTTTTTAGTTTTTCTTTCTTGCCTATATTAAGCTCCAAAAAAAAAAAAAAAAGAAGATTCTCCACAGAATGTGGTATTCTGTTTATATTTTTCTTTAAATATTGTATGGGAGGTCTTGGTAGTTTAAACATTTGTAGTTTGACTGATTTTCTGTTGTAAGTTGTAAATTATTGTTATCATTTATATTTCTTATTAAAGCTTTAGGCTGAATCTTAAATAATTTAGTTACTGGATGTGTATCTATTAATTTACCCCTTGCTTAAGTCTTAGGTTCTTTTTCCTGCCGAAGTTAATTGATTAGACCCCAACTTATTAGGTTCCTTGATAGATGTCCTCTTCTTTAGTTAATGTATCACGTAGAGTGTGCTAATGTCAACATATAATTTTCTGCAGTATCTTCACGTGGTCGGTTGATGGAAAGATTAGCAAGGGTGTTCAATAATAACTTATGGCAATGGCTTTCTATTCCACTACAAGAGCAATTGGGCATTAGTACAAAATTCATGGAACTAAGTCAATTTTTATATTCAAGCTTGTTTCGAAGGATTTTATGAGAAAACTATAGTTCATCAAACACAAGGAGAATGAATCATGGACAAAGTGCTTGTGAACTTTATTTTGCTCGGAATTGTGGATGATTACTTGGTGAAGGGAGAGATGTATGGATTGAAAAGTTGACTTCATAATTCATTAGTCATTGAAGAATACATATGATTTGTTTGAAGGGTTGCCAAGAGTAATAGTTCAACTGGTCTACTTTTATGTATGTTGGCCACTTCGAGTATTGTAAATGTACCCTTAAAGGCAATGTCATTTACTCAATTTGTAACTCCCATTTACTTTGTGACCTTTAAGTGGCTTTCTTATGGAAGTCTACATGAGAGATCCCTTATACTAGTAGTGACTAATGTTCCATAACTTACCATCTTTCAATCTTCAAGCACCAAAATGACAAATTAGGTGGACGAAAGTTTGGGGAGGGAGGATTTCATTTTTCGGTAAAAGAAACATTTCATTTATGAATGAAATAAGGGGAGGACCTCAAAATACAGAGAAAGATTACATTAGAGAGTGCCAATTGTTGACTAAAAAAGATAAACTAAAGTGTATAAAAGGGTACTTTGTTTTACACCAGGAAAAAGCCATAGATAAAATGGAGTCCATGAAACGATTAAAAGTATAAAGAGAACCATGAAAAAGATGTCTATCCGCTTGCCCCATAAACTCCAAAAGAAAGCATGCAAGAGGGCCAACCAAGTCAACTTCTTCGTACCACCAAAAGTATGACCCACCAACAAGGAAACCAATGCGTCTTAAATGGACTTGGGGCAAGTGAAAGACCAACTAAAAGCAGGCAAAACCATGGCCAAAAAATTAACAGCAAAAGAATAGTGGAAAAAACAAATGAATCGGAGATTCAGCCGGTTGACAACACATATGACACTAGGAGGGAGAGATAGCTATATAAGGCATGGCACGTCGTAAACGGTCTGCAGTATTGATGGCACTCCAACTAAGCTCCTAAAGAAAATTTTTAATCCTTTTTGGATAACTATCTTTTCAAATGACTGAATAAAGATCAGATAAAATCGAATCCATGACACTCACCAGATCAGTCGTCAGAGATTAACAGAAAATATCAAAGAGGAATCAAGGGGCCATATCCAAATATCTGGAGAAGCTCGAATATGGATAGAAAGCAAATGATTGGATAAAGAGGCCCACTCTTAGGGTATGTTGGACAATTTTCCTTCTTCCAAAGCCTCAAAGCTCTTCATCCATTCGTGGTCGTTGTCAGTTCATGATTGGAATGGAAGGTGGATTTTGGAAGAAACTTAATGATTTGGAGGTGGAAGAGTGAGCTTCTTTGTTTCATTTGTTGTCTTAACATCAGGCTGAGTGTCAAAGAAAATTCAAGAATGTAAACTATGGACCCTTGAGAATTGGGGGGCTTTTGTTTTTTTGCCTAAGTTGACCACTCATTAAGAAGCCTTCGGTTTCTAGCTTGTTGACCTACTTTTGCAAGCCTCTTGTCCAATAAATGTGAAGATTTTCTTGTGGATTTTCCATGTTGAAAGATTGAACACTTGTTATGTGGTATTCAAAGGGTCCTTCAAAATATGGCTCTCTCCCCAAATTGGAGTGTTCTATGTATGGGTACTGAAAAACCCTTGATGCATCTATTCTTCTCATGTCTTTCTGCTATACAATTTGGGAAGATCTTCTCAAAGTCTTCAAAGGTTTTTGGGCTAGCAAAGCTTTAAAGAAGGCCCTATGTCAACTCATTGGTGGCACACATTTTAAAGGGCAACCCGTGATTCTTTGGTCTAGTGGGGTGTTTGCCCTCCTTGGTGCCTTTGGTTTGAAAGAAACTCAAGAATTTTTAATAGCCATGATTCTTGTGGGGAGGTGGTTTAGGATCTTGTCACTCTTTTTGGTTCTTCTTTGCCTTGCACTTCTAAATCATTTTGTAATTATAGCTTATCTCAAAGTGTTACCGGTTCGAACAATTTGATCTACCCCTCAATGCTACTAAAGAACACATATGGACATGCGTTATATAAGTGGTTTTGTGGAAGATATAGGATGAAAGAAATGCTCAAATCTTCCAAGAGAAGTACAAGACTTCAAAGGACATTTTTGACGCCGCCATCTCTAATGCTTTTTTTATTGTAAAGATATACCGGCTTTTAGAAGCCATAGTTCGTCTTTCCTTATTGCTAATTGGCAACATCTTTACATACCATTTGATTGGTTCCTTTTATACCCTTGGATATCTTCGGATTTTCATTCTATCGATGAAATTCTCTTATCCCCCCCAAAAAATGTTACCAATTGGACATCCTTCTTGTAAGCATTTGGTGTGTGGGAATATTTCATTTCCCCTCATTTTGTACTCATCTTTTGTTGATGAAAAGTTTGTTTCATCTAAATAATAATAGCTATTATTATAAAATATTGAATGGAAATAATGTTTGCTTTCATGGGGATCTTTGTACTCTACTCAATTAGACATCATGTGGATTTTATGTTTCTTATAACATTTCCTTAACAACTCTAGTCCCTTAGATGCAAATTATGGTCTATAAAAAAAAAACGTAAAAGTCTTCTTGTAATGATCATTGTTTAGTCCACTTTTTCAAAAGATTTTAAATGATGCCAAAAAAGTAGTCCCTTCATATGATGGCTTTTTAGAATATCATGATACATATATGTGGTGGCTGAAGATTCAAATTTACGACCCTTGAGAGTTGTGAGGCCTTTGGCTTTTGAAAATGCACTCAAGAAAATGACCCTTTAGTATCGATTTTTCTTGCTCCAACCTCATTATCAAAATGGGTAAAGCTATTTTCATGGAAGAAGAGAAATGGTTTTTGACGATGTTTATTAGTTGTCCTCCTAACAGGTGGGGATGCTACATCCGACTAGTATAGTTAATGCAACTTCTTTATGGAAGCTTTTGAAGAAAACCAAGAAGTTTGAAATGCACCATTGGGTCCTCTCAGCAAAGGAAGAGTGTCTCTAAATTCAATCCATGGTGTTAACTCCGTGTGAAGAATTTGCAAGACTAGGAATTTGACCTTTTGGGATACTCACCTAGTCACCTTTCATAGTGAGGAAAGGACTGGGGAGGTGAGGGAACTCGAGCTACACAACATACTAAAAAAGGACTCCAAGGAGAATCCTTTCGGAGGTCTAGCAATCCAACATGGATCGCTGAACAGAAGGCATAAGATTTAACATGTCTGTTTCTCTTTTAAGGTTAGTCTCTTGTTATATAAAAAAATAGGTAGGATTTTGGGGTTGGTAACCTGTGAAGAAGATTTCTCTAGTTTATTGGAAAGCAGTTTCCTTAGCATTATTTCCCTATGGAACAATTTTTGGAAAGAGGTTTCCCTTGGCATTTAACAAATGTCAATGTAAACCAGTGATAGTGGTTACGAATTGAATGTGAACTAATTTCCACGTTCTTATGAAATTCAAGTCCTTGGGCTGCCTAGGTTTGTGGTTCCATGGAGTTGGATATTTTGCAGTGTCAATGTGATGTCTAGGAATTAGTTGTTTGGAATTGAAAATTATGTGAAACTTGAACACTGCATATTTGATTTGATTTTTGATTTTTTTAATTTTTTCCGTCTAAATGAAATATAATTATGGCATGATTACAATAGTGCATATGGAGAGCTTGTAGGGTCTAGTTTCATCAACATTGCATATGTTTTTTGGATTGATTGTGATTTGCTGTGCTCTTCGTGTGCATGCTTGACTGTTTTCCTTGTTTGTGATGTTGATTATATCTCAGTTAACATGAAATGCCACGTTTTATGACGAGCTGTTGGATTAATTGCTTCGCCAGATTGGTTTATATTCCCAGATTTCTCTTCCCATCATGATGGGGTAGTATACCTTGCTAGACTTTTTACATGATCACAAGTACTGCAAATACTTTTTCCTTGAAGTTGGTTGCTCATACAAGCTTCTTTTGATTCTGATACCCTCACTTTTGAGCAAAGTGCATCTGTAATTTTTTGAAGTTTGGTTGGTAGCTAGAGGTGGAGTATTTACTGGCAGGAAGAGTGTTTTGAAAGGCGTGGCCAGGCGCGTGCCTAGGCACAAGGTGCAACAGTGGCGCCTCACCTCGGAAAGACGAGGTGCATGATAGAAGGCGTGTGCCTTCTTGCACCTTCCATGAAGCGCCGAGGCGCGCCTCGCGTCTATCAGTTTTTTTTTTTTTTTTTTTATAAATAACGCAACTTTATTTGCGTTTTAATATAATATTTATATTTATAGTTTTTTAAACCTAATTTGGCATCATTATACTACGTACAAGTCCTACGATGTCTACAACAACAAATCAACGTCTTATTGAAATTGGACGACTTGCCTTCACGGTTTGTAAGTCTTTTCTTCTTCTTCTCCCTCTTCCGTTTCCTCTTCCTCTTCTTCTTCCTTTTTCACCGAATCAACTACTTCTTCTTCTTTAGTGAAGATGAGTTTAATATTTAGGATTTTAGAATTGTATTTGTGATTGTTTTTATGTCATTTCACTTAACTTGGTGTTGAATGACAATGACTAATATCTATCTTTTATTTTTTTTTGTATATTCTTCTTTAAGTCACATTTCTATCCATCTATATTTTGGTTGTGTAAATAAACATTTATATAGTATATATATATATATTTTTATATTTTTTATAATAGTGTGCTTCACGAAAAAAAAGTCCGCACCTTTATGCGCCTAGGCTCCAGAAGGCCATTGTGCGCCTTGGGCATTTTAAAAGACTGGCAGGAAATTTGGTTATTTTATGATATACTAGTTATATGACTGATTACAAGTGAGAAAATTCATTTTATAAACAAAAAGCTTGGGCAATAAAATGTTGTTTTTGTTTATATTCTGACTGGACCGTGTGAGTACGTACTGGGTTTTTCTTCTCTCTGTGTTGGGGGATTCCCATCTCGTTCAGTGTTAATGTCTCGGATAATTTGTAATGAGAGCTAACGGAATACTGCTAAATGAGCTTAGGTAATTTCAACGGGGAAATGTAGTCTAATCTATTCTTTGCTGAATCTCAACCAATTCAATCTATATGAAAAACTTGGATTTGACAACAAAGTGGGAAGGACTTACCACTAAAATTAACTTATTTTCATCCTGCCTTCAGATTTTACTGTATTTAGGAGAAAATCCTTAGAGTTATGAGTGGAAGTGGCAGAAAACGCACGTCAAAATGGGATTTGAGAGAAGATTCTCACTTGGAAACTGACAGTGTGCAACAACATGGTTGGCCTGGAAAAGAATCACGTCCTGGTTGGATTTCTCCTGAACTTGCAAGTGATGATGGTTCCAAGTGGTCTGGTATGGGAACCACCAATACCATTTCAAAACCTAAGCAAGATTGGGGATTGCTGTCGGAGGAACCTTTACCTGCCAGAGCTTCACATAAGGAGGATTACAATAATAAAGGTTATAATAAAAATATGGAAGGCACGGCTGAACAGGATTGTGATGATAAAAGCTACGGCACAAGAATGTCTCCTGGTCTAGATGGATGGAGAAGACACAGCTCTAACCTGTCTGATAGAAATGATCGGAGCAGGTCAGTGAGGTTAGATACACTGGTAGCTTCAAGAGCTTATATCAACTTCCTAATCGCAAAAGTATTCAATCTCAAATTTTGTCGCTGAAGTTGCACTTTTTGCTTAGAACACAATGTCAGTTATACAAATCTCTCAAGTTTGATCCTCAATTTTCATGCTTGTTTGGGTATCCATGTTATGTCATATGAACGAGAGTACCTGGACCTATGTATTTCTAGTAGGATTTATTAATTCTTTTCCAAGGGATGGGATGATCTATTGCAATTACATTTTTTGTTTATTAAACTTGCTTGTTTTTATTGTGTTTCAGGGGTAGGAGTAGAAGCCGGAGTTGGAGTAGAAGCCGGAGTAGAAGTAGAAGTCCTCATAGTTTTAAGCGGGACTCTGGGTTTCATGATAGAAACAGGAACAGATCCCGTGGTTCAACTCAATTGTGCAGAGATTTTGCTTCTGGAAGATGCAGGCGAGGTAATGGTTGTCAATTTCTTCACCAGGACAATCAAAATCTGGATGATAGCTGGGAAAATAGGAACAAGAAGGGGGGGCGACCTTTAAGATCAACTCCCCATGATTTTAGGGACCATCCCAGGGGTGGAAGATCAACTGCTCAATGTACCGATTTTGTGAAGGGAAGGTGTCATAGGGGTGCCTCTTGCAAGTATCCTCATGACAGTGCATTTCATGAACTGTCACGAGGTTCTCCAAATGATATTAGTAGAGACAGGGACAATGATAGGAGTAAAGAACCATACTTCTCACGTGGTGAGCGTGAACCTTGCAGTAGCAGTCTTGTTATCTGTAAATTTTTTGCTGCTGGAACTTGTCGTAATGGAAAGAATTGCAAGTTTTCTCATCATAGCCAGCCACGTCCAAGTCCAGAGAGAAAATCAAGTACTGATAGATGGGAACAGTTTCAAAGTTCAGATGGTAGGGATCGGTTGTGGGATCGCACAAAATCGAGTGAATTGGCCGGTGGTTCCGATTTCACTCAGTTGAGGGAGGACAAAAGCGAACAAATTGCTAGTCAAGAACCAAGTTATACATGGCCTTCGGAACAAAAATGGGTTCATGGTTTGAATAATGAGAGCAAAACTCAGTGGGATCAAACTGTTGGCATCAAGGCAGTTCAGAGCAACAAGAAGGATACTATTCTGAGCAAGGCAGAAGACGCTGGTGGTTCCATGGGCACTTCTGACCCTAGAGGTCACAGAAAGTGGCCAAGTGATGATATGGAGATGTCTCCTGATTGGCACTACCCTGTGCAACCATCCAGTCATGTGGTGAAAGGCGATTGCAACATCATGCCGGAATCTGGCTCTAAAACTTCCATGGCTTTGGCCACTCTTAGCCATGCGATAGTTCAAGAGGCTCTGGCTAAGAAGCAAGACATTTCCATAGAGCCTATAACAGTTGATAATACTCATTTTCGGCAAAACCATAATCTAACAAAAGATGTTACTATTTCACCAGCATTCAATGATAAGATTACAATCGACAAACCTATTGCTTCACATGCTGAAGGCAATCCTTCTAGTAATATTGTCCTTGGACAAAGAATGACATATCACACTGACCATCCAGGCGGAATCGTAATGAATCCGAAAGTTTCAGATGGAAATTTTAGAGTTAAACAGCAGGAGGAGGGTGGAAGCATGCCGGGAATTAACTCTGGAACAACTATCACTCCAAACATAGTAACCAGCGAACAAATTACCCAATTAACTAACCTTTCCGTCTCTCTTGCACAATATTTTGGAAATGTGCAACCATTGCCTCAATTGTATACCTCCCTTAACACACATAGTGTGTCAGAAACACCTTCCTTCCCTTATTCTGATGCATCCGTGGGTGCTTTGGGAGTATCGATGAAGTCAGGTCCCATAATTGAATCCTCGAAGCAACATGATCCTACTCTCTGCAATAGCTTAGAGCTGAAGAAGCTTGAAGTCACTAAAACACCTTCAGACTGTTTGCTGAATTCCACTGGACAGAAAAGCACTACAGAAGTGAAGGATGGAGTACAGATACCAAATTTGCCTCTATCATCTGATTCTTGTAACAAGATTGGCATCTCTGCTAAAGAAACTCTTCATGGGAGTGATGCAATAAATCATGGGAAGCCAGCAGCTGATGGTGAGGCTATCAAAGAGAAGAATGGTGATGGGGAAAGTGAGAACAAGACTGACCCAGAGGATTCTCAAGAGAATGATGCTACAGAAAATGCAAATGGGAATGATGGGGTCCATGATAAGAAGAAAAGTAAGGATGCTAAGGGAATTCGTGCTTTTAAATTTGCACTTGTGGAGTTTGTCAAGGAAGTTCTAAAACCTACATGGAAGGAAGGTCATATCAGCAAAGATGTTTATAAAACCATAGTCAAGAAAGTGGTGGACAAAGTGACAGGTACCTTGCAGGGGGGTCATATTCCTCAAACGCAGGAGAAAATTGATCACTATCTTTCATTTTCAAAACCAAAGCTCACTAAACTTGTTCAGGTAACTTCAAATTTCCTAATTGAGTTTTCTCTATCACTGACAGTTGACTATTTTGTTTGGTTTATCATATTTTTCATCACTTCAGTGAAGTTCTCTAGATGTTTAAATGATGATACGATAATTGTGAGTTGATTATTATTATTATTTTATATTATCATTTATTTTTAATTTCCACAACAACATACACATTGAAAGGAATATTGTATTTTTTTAAACTGTTATCTTATCTCCAAATAAATAACTGGAATGGGTGATATTCATACTCTTGTTTTATGTTTCACAGTTCACTGTGTTATTTCTGTGTTCCCCCACCCCACACACACACCCGTCATAAGGGCTTTCAACTTAATCATCATTTGTGGTGCTGTTTGGAACACGGTAGTTTACTGTGTCTAACAATTCACGGTAGTTTACTGTGTCTAACAATTCTATCTTACTGTAATAGTACTAATCACTTTTTTTTATATTTTGGTTTTCCTTCTAAAGACCTCATATGTTCTTGTAATAAAAGAGTTTGTTGGTTCATACATGCTCTTTATCAGCATTGTTTTGCTTATTTACTCTATTACCTTTTCCAAAGACTCCCCAACCTTTCATTGGTTATTTATTTGTGTGAGTGGTACCCTCTTTTGATATTCTTTTGAGTTAGTCTCCCGGTTGTCTTATTATAGCTGGTCATTCTATTTACAGTTTGTAGGGGCCTTTGTTGGTGATTTCTTAAGTCATCACAGTTTTTCTTGTTAGTAATTATACCTTCATTTTATTTTACCTTTGGCCCCTTCTTAGACTTGTTTTTTTTCTTCTTTGTAAGATTTTAAACCCGTTTGAAAATTATTTGGTTTTTTGTTTTAGTTTTTGAAAATTGTGCTTGTTCTTTTACAACTTTTTTTTTTATTATTATGGTTAAACATTTGAACTCTTTTTATATTGTTCATGATGTTTCTTATAAAAAATAAAACTGATCATTTGAACTTTTAGTAAAATTCCGAAAAGTAGTTTTAAAGGGACATAATAAAAACCATAGTAAAACAAAAAAAAGAAAACACTCCTAAAAAGTACATAATAAAACATTGAAAACAATAACTGGAAGTAGTGTTTATAATCCTAATTTTCATAAATAAAAAACCAAATGGTAATCAATCAGGGGTCTTTAATGTCACAAGAAGATCTATCTCTTTATTTGGCTAGTAGCCATGGGAAGGATTAGCACCTTAAACACTACGTGGAGAAGCTCTACTTGTAATCTTGATCCAGATTTTGAAATTGCTGCGACTTAAGCTAGAGAAAAGTAGAGTCCTTTTGCTTTTAGAGTTTGGCATGATTGAGTTTTTGACCTTATATTTAGCTTATTAGCGGTTGAGCCTTGTGTGGATGCTGGAGAAAGTTGTATTGATCTTCCATTTTGGAGGAAAGGCTGTGTGTGCGCTATGACAAGTTTGCTTCTTCACTGTTTTGTGGTTTATATGGCTGGAAAGAAATAGGAGAACATTCATTGTGTTAGATGGGTCGTTAGAAGTAGTGTTCGTTTTGTGGTCCATTTAATGCCTCCCTTGGGGTTTTGTGTGGCCCTCTCTTTTTTACTTTTGTTTAAATGAAATTTGGCTGTTCATTGTAAAATGAAGATCATGTCTGTCTCGGGTGTAGTGGCAAAAGGATGCATAAGCTCTTTAGGACTAGTGAAGGGTATTCATGGGTTGGTATGGATGCTGTCAATTGCCTGGGCTGCAAAATTTTACAACCTAATGATTCTCATAGGTGGTGGAGTCAATCCAGACATTGGAATATTTGGGTGGGCTTGAGTTGTTTGGTTCATCGTTGTTCAAATCTTTGGAATAATTTATAAAAAAACTAGTACTTTTGGATCCAATATGTAATTTATAAACATAATGTGACATAGTAGTTTGATATCATAAATTTATCAGGATCAAGTGATTAAGATGTGTTCATTTATTCTGAGCATCAGTCTTTAATGGATAGCCTTTTATCCTTAAAAAAAAAAAAAGAAAAAGAAAAAGATGGGTTCATTTATGTAAATATTAGAAAATGAATAGTGAAGAAGCTGCATGAGGAAGGGAAGGGAGCAAGAGAAAGAATTACCTAAAACCTAAATGTAGGTGGTGGTTCTAGATTTTTTTCCCCTTTTAGAGAAGAATCATTTCAATGAATAAATGAAACAAGGGAGACCCCAAAGCACCTATAGGTGATTATAGAAGAGATTTCCAATCGTAAACTAAATAAGAAAGACGAAAATTCTCAAAAGGGTGCCTAGTTTTGCACCAATATAAAGCAATAGACAGAACCAAGTCCATGAAGCTATAAAAAAGCCTTTCTTTTTGGTAGTTCTTAGTGAGTGTTAGTCCACCATTTGGGGAACAAGTACATATTATGTTTTAACGTTTCTAAAATTTATTTTACATCCATATGATTGCTACAAGCCAATTATTAAATGTGAAATTATAATATATAAATGAAATGAATCATACGGTTCCTGATCCACATTAGGTTACAAAAATGTTTCACATTTCAATTCCCAATCTGACTGCATTAATTTTTTTGAAGATTGATGAAAATAGAGTTTGAGCAATACAAAACTAGTCTAACCTTTCAACAGGTAAAGAAGTACAGAGCTTTATGAACTCGTATTTTATAGTACAAGTGCAATGCCTGAAGAAAGGGAAGCTCTAGCGGGGTGAGATGTTAGAACTTAGAACAAAGCTCTGCTATTATCAAGCAGACGCTAAGTTAAGATCAATCTAGATCACATCAAACAGAAGCTAAGTTTGACAACTGTGCTCCCTCTACCACAGTTTGACAAGCTTTTCATATTCGTAATGGACACCCCTGGATAAGGATTGGAGGAATATTATTTCTAGATAGACGATATCCTATTGAATATTGCAGTGAGAAACCCAGTGAAGCATGCCAAAAAGTTCCAACAAACAGTGCTTGGTAGTGCTTTGTAATGGTGGGAGGCATTATTTTCAGGGCTGGATATTTTAATTCTAAGCAATTATTAGAGGTCAAGGTACTTGATTCTCAAAACAATATTAACGGATGCAGCCAAGATGGCTTTCATTCATCCAAAGATTTGGCTCCTTGTTAAGACATTTTGCTCAAGAGTTTCAAGAAGTTGCAAACCCTAGTTCCTTTTCGCGATTTGTCAGATTGAAGAGCCTTTGTTTGATCCCTCCCTCAGGAAAGAGTTCCCTTTCCCTGTTGTCCTTAGATTGTTTATTTGTCTGTAACTGTGAATTAACTAGTATCTGTCTTTAACAAGATAAAGTAACAGTATTTAATTATGAAGATTAGTTGGGTAGCTGACCCTCTTGGTTGTTCAGTTTCCTATCAATAAAATTAATACTAGTGATTTTTTTTTTGGATAAAAAAACCATTTCATTGATGAACGAAATATCTAAAGATTGCCGTAAAAATCCAAGTACAAGATGAACCAAACAAAGCGATACCTCAACAGAAAGATGTAAAATGGATTGTCGATGCAAGAAGCCTACAAATATGGGGAGACCAAATAAAACATCAGTCCAAGGAGAGAAAAGAGAGAAAAGCCGATGTTCCCTCTGTCAATCAAACCAATGCAAAACAGCACCCAAGCCAACGTTCCCTCTGTCAATTGAACAAATATAGTGACTGGAAAGGAGAGAAAAGCCAAGAGTACCGATGAGATAGTATCAATGATAAAAATTAAAATAAAGAGTCTTGGGTAATGCATTGAGTAATTTTTGTCAGGTTGTCAAAAAAAAAAAATCATTCTCGATGTGTTCACAAAGCAATATTCATTATTGTTGATAGGTATAGGAACCCTTCATCTGTTGCATGACAGGCGATGCTGCTTGAGGCTATTATCTATTCTGGAAATTACCGTGAAAAAAAATCTTGGGCCAAATTGAAGCTTAGCACTGCATAGTGTGAACTAATGGTCTAACAGAGGTTAGGAAATCAGTAGGAGATTCAGTGAGATGTTTGAGCGTACCTGAACCTGGACAGTAGGATCTAGCATTACTCTGTGAAATAGGAGATATACTGAAGCACTTAGACTGACTGGAATTTTATACTCCTTAATCAGCTGATGTTGTATCTAAAGTGCAGTGTAAAATCCATTACAGGGTCGTGCAGAAGTTGTCTGGAACAAATGGAACTTGTGCAGTTTGCTGGGGGAAAAAAAGCTTGAAAAGGGTAACCTTGGTATATAGTTCATCAACAAAAGGTTTTCTGCTGGTTCTTGAAACAAACTAAAGAAAATAATAACAGTTAGAAAATTGAAGAAGAGTTGGTCGAATACGTGTGTCAATTACCTATTTGTAATTAGTAAATGGACTCCCCTATTTATTATTTTAGTTATTCAGTTGACATGTGAACACTTTGTGCAGCAACTTCGCCATTCGGGTAATTGTTAGGGTTAGAGATATTAGTGTACCCCGAATGCTTGTAGATATACCTTTTATAACCTCTCCAGTATCGTTGTAATTGACTCAATGGTAGTCTTCCAGTTGCATCATCTCCGTTACACCTAGACCTTTGAAGATGGCAATCAAATTGCTGTAAAATGAAAGATATCAAGCTTTTATGGGAGCTCTCTTAGGATTCCTATTAAAGCTATATATATCCATAGCTTTCATGGTCCTTTCTCTTTTGTTGTGTATTCATTCTTGGTAAAGTATTTGGTTCAGTTTCTCAAGTGTTCTGATGCTGATCTTTACAAATTAGAATAATCTATCTTCTACCTCTCTGATTTGGTTGAGACTAATAGCTTTTACTCTCTGTTTTGTATAATATGTTTCCTCAATGTCTCTCATTTCCTTGTCAGGCGTACGTGGACAGAGTTCAGAAGACGACTTGAAAAGACGAGGTTGTCGAAGTACATTCTTATGTATTTTTTTTTTCTTTTTCAAAATCATCCGATGTACTAATTTGTTAAAGAATGTTGCAGCCTTCGGAATGATGTTTGTGATGTCTTACTAATGTAGTGTAATGTATCTCCCATTAGCAGTCTTAGTTACACCTTTCTTCAGCCTTCTGCAAATTAGATATATGGAAATTTGTTGGTTTTAGTTTGTGCATTCTTCCGTCTTTTATTGTTGAATGAATGGCTATCACTTTTCAAGAACCAAGTCTTCTTGACCTAGGGTTTAAAGTTTTTATCTTCTTTTTTTTTTTATCCAAAACGATGGATTATTATATATGGTTAAATTACAAATTTGGTTATTGAACCTTGAAGTTTGTGGTTGTGTTCAAGAGGTCTCTATACTTCAAAATGTTTTAATAGGGGTTTGAACGTTCAACTTTATGTCTAATAGATGAATTTTGATTGGTTTGATATTTTTTATTCTATTAGACACCAATTTGAAAGGTTTATATTTTATCTTAGTTGACATAAAATTCATCTGTATTTGATATATCAATTAACTTCTTAAAATTTTCAAGTTGAATGGATCTTTTTAGACAATTAAAAATCATGAAAAGCATTTTGAGTTTCAGGATGGTACAAGACTAAAATTTCATAGATTAAATTTGTAATTTAATTTTTATACGTCCACACGTATCTTCTTAAATCTCATCTTCACGAGCTTCTGAATTTAGAAAATAGCTTATTGAAGAAATTTTAACAAGGGTGCATATTTGAATATGATTTTAGATGTAGTTTTCTGACTTCGAAAAATAAACTTGTTTATGGGTATGATATTTAAAGTATAAAAAATAAAAGAAAAAAAAGAAATCCCACAATCATACAAACCCTTGATCAATCAATATTTTGGGGGAACTTGAAAAAAGGTCGAATTCTTTGACTATCTTCTTTCAAATTTATTTTTGATTTATTTATTTTCATTTATAGCTAAAGCATGATTATGATTGGTGATGTTATTTGAGTTAAAATATTATTTTAGTCTCTAATTTTAAAATTTATTTAATTTTAGTTTATGTATAATTTTATAGGTTATATTTTCAATAAATCTTAAATTTAATTTTAAATTAGTTTATTGTTGATTTTTCAAAATTTTTTATCATATAATAGCATTTTAATATGAATTTTGGAAATTTATTCACATATTATACTTTCGTGAAAATTATTGTTATTATTCAAGCAATTTCGACAAAAGTTAATTTTGATGGACTAAATTTAAATTTTATTGAAAACATAGTGATTAAAGTCGGACATTTGAAAGTAAATGAATTAAAATTGAACAAACTCTAAAATCTGATATGATATTTCAATTTTTTAAAAAAATTTTTAATTTTTTTTCTTTATTATTAGGACAAGTGATCTAAGATGAACGAAAGTCACTTACGCCAAAGAGGAAAGAAAGAAGGCCATGTGTGCCATCAAAAAACAAAATCGTAACATCATCGAAGTTTTAGCCAACATCTTAATAGTCACTCAATATTTTATTAAATCAAATAAGGTCATAGACCATTTGAATAATTTTCTAAATTTGAGGACTAAAGTGATTATTTTTTAAACGCTAAACGACTAAATAGACACCGAACTCAATTTTCAACGATTAAAATTGTAGTATACTCATCAAAATGTGAAAATATCATTCGTTTCGAACAGAGATGAGCCAAAATTACATAGTCAAACAAATAGTTTAACGAAAAAGAATTTTTTTAAAAAAAAAGGTAAAAGAAAAAGGAAAGAAGAAAAAGAAATGAATGTTTTTTTTCAAAGGGCTAATTTAAGGGCAAACAAGTTAAGGACGACCTTTTTGCAGAAATAGTAAAGGTTGTGAAGGGGAAGTGTTAGTCAGAGTCCAGATTATGAGGAGGGGTAGTGGGTGGAATTTTCATTTCAATAAACACTTTTTTCTTTTCCATGTGAAATGGAATTAATGAAATTAATGAAAACGCATGGTTTTCTGATCCAAAAAGACCAATCCTTCTCGTAAACTGTTATTTTTTCCCCTTTCCAAATCATAAAAGCTTTTATCTTCCTTTTTAAATAATTTTTCAATTTTTGGCTTACAGCCTCAAATTTCTCATGAGTTTTTTTAAAATACTAATTTTGGTTATAATACTTTAGGTGGTTGAATTTTAGTTTCAATATTTTGAATAAATCTAAAATTTGGTTTTTTTTTTTTTTTTTTTTTATCAAAATTGATTAAATATTATTAATAATTTTCATGCAAGAAGATATAATATGTGAATATATTTCAAAATTTATATTGAAAATGTTAATAATTAAGGTTTTTCTTATAAAAAATCAACAATTTGCAGTTACCAACTTTAAGATTTATGAAAAAGAGAAGGAATTGATTTTTTCTATTATCATTTAATTTGTATGGTTTAGATCAATATAGATTACACCAAATGTATAGTCTCAGTTTGAAGATAATTTGGGCCTTTTATGTAAAAACTATTTTATAATTAAACAGTTTTTTTTTTATAAAAAATGTATTATTATTATTATTATTATTATTATTTGTTGTTGTTCGATCATTTTGTAAGAATACTTCTTAAGCAAACAGATTTTAAAAGGAAGAAACTGGCACATAAGCTTAATATTGAAAATAAAGAGTAAAAATCAAATCTCCACCATTTTGTTTTTTGTTTTGTTTTTTTTTTTTTGAAAATTAAGTCTATGGATATTACTTCTACCTCTAAATTTCTTATTTTATTATTCACTTTTCATCAATGGTTTAAAAAATCAAACCAAATTTTGAGGGAAAAAATAGCTTTCAAAAAGTTGTTTTTGTTTTTGGAATTTGGCTAAAAATTCAAATATTATACTTAAGAAAGACGCAAATCATTGTAAAAAATATGGATGAAATAGGTTTAATTTTCAAAAACAAAAACAAAAAACTAAATGGTTACCAAACTGGGCCTTAACTATTTGTTTGTTTTTTTTTTTTTTTGTAAGGTTTGAAATTTAGCTTATAAATACTATTCTAAAATTATTTTCGAAATTTTAATTAAGTTTTGAAAATTAAAAAAAAAAGTATAGTTTTTAAAACCTTGTTTTTTTCTTCTTTCTAAAATTTGACTAAAAAATGAAAATTATAGTAAAAAAAAATTGTGAAAGAACAGATAAAGTTTTCAAAATAGAAAATAGAAAACGAAACCATTATAAAATGGAAGGTTTTTAGTTTTTCAATTTTAAGAAATGGTTGTTCATAAATAAAACAATCTTCAAGAACACATACCAAGTAAAAGACAAATTTGTCATCAAGTTGCATTGATATGAAATCATGAGGTATGATTATTTTAAATATGCATATTTTGTATATGTTATTAAATGTTTAAATGTCTATATCTTGTATAAACCCTACTCCAATGTTGGTACCGAAAGTATGGTAAGATACTCAGATTACAATGATGTTAGGGATCCTTGACACCAAAGATATGGTATGGTGATCAGGACCCAATCTAGCTCTACGTGCACGTATGCCTATATTATTGATGTTGATGAGATCGAGCAAAAAGGCTCTCCCTCAACTAAGATTAATAGGGATTGAGTAAAAGAGCTCTCCCATATGTTCAGGCAATGGAGTAGTGGAGTTTCAGAAAGATGCTATTAAATTATTTCAAGGTTTTATATGATGTATTTTCATGATTTTAGTTCCCCTTTTTAAAAACCCTGACCATGATTTATAAATGTTTCTTGATAAGCATGTTTATGTTAACTACGATTAAAAGTATGTTTTATTTAAGATAGTCACTCATTGGGTTTTCCAACTCACTCTTTTAAAATGTTTTTCTTCCTAGATAGCTGTCGACATCTTGAGACCTAACAGTTCTGCCAATCAATCACTTCTCAGACCCTTAGGAAGATTGTATTTTAGGTGGCTCATAATGTTCTATTATTAGTTTATGTCCAGGTCAAAAGAGGAGAAAATAGTGGAGTTTGTATTTTATATAAGTGTGGTTTTTAAATATGTTATGTATGTTGATGTCAATATTTTCTAGTTAGGAGCAAATTATATGTTTAAAGTTGTTGCTGGAACTATGTGTTAAGTTCTAGAGAATTATGACTGCTAAATAGATTTAACAAATGGTAAGAATACAGGTTTTTAGGAGTATTTTGGATAGCGATTGTCATAAGAGGGTTATCAATTACTATCTTTTCATCTTTACTCAAATTAGGAGAATAATCTGGGGAGGAGTGTGACAAGTTGGGTATCATTGGACGACACATTACATTTTCATCTATCAAATTTTAGTTACACAAACTTTTGTTTTACATTTGTGGGTGGAAAGCTGCTGTGAGAGAACCCCAAAACTCTCCCAAAGTTAGGTTTATTATTATTAGTATTAACATTTTTCTGTTCTAACAGAGATTGGGAACAGGTTGTGTACCAAAAAAACTAAATTAGCATACCCCTTTATGGCCTCTATTTATGTGACTCCAACACTTGATGGTCCTTAGCCTAAAGTTATAATCTTGTTGGCCTTCTACAATACAAACACATGTTTGAGGCAAAAAAAAAAAAAAAAAGAGCCAAATTTCTCCTGTTCAATCTCCTACTATTCCAATACCTACGATTTTGTCCCGGGCAGGGAAAATGATCTAAATGATATCCCAATCAAAGTATCTATTTTTTTTTTCAAGATATTGAACTATCGACTTTTAAAATAGTCTTTGACACATTTATCTGATGAGTTACACTCAGATTGACAAGTATTTTTTAATCGTATTGCATAATAAAAAGATTAGTGTCTTCAATCATATACACTTAATTTAGAATATCACTCGTTAATGATAAAATTTTTGGAACATATGATTAGGTTGAAATAAACAAGCTAAAATGTAACTAATTTCTGCTCATTTGAATCAAAAGTTTGTTTTCAATTGGGATCTTAAATCTTTATATAAATTTCATTATAACCTCTCCAATTTTAGTTATCAATGGCTTTAAATGTGTTTTTAGCACATCAAAAAAGTAGTATTCCTATTATTTGGGAAAATGAGTTATCATCTCCAATGGCTAATATATTTTTTGTTTAGACAAGTCAATCAAACATAACATAACAACAAACATATCGTTTGATTATGATTAACTTAAGATTTATCTATTATCAAACATGAGTATTATTAAGCAGTAATTGACAATGTTTTATTTCATTTGAGATCAATTATTTAAATTTTAATATGTACTAATTAGAAAACGACTAAGATCTATGAAGAAAAAGGTACTCAAAATCGAAGCAAAAATAGTGGAACCTAATGAAACATGTAGACTTTTGGAAGCTAATGAAGAATTGATATCACTACAAAAAGTAAAAGCTACACACATTTAATTGTTAGTCTTTCAATGTATAAGAAGTATTGTGTGTTTGAGTATAATGAAAATATAAAACCCTAGCTATACCTAAAAATGGGGGTTCTGATTCTGAAAACCCTAAAAATGATTGCATTAGGGCATGCGCAAACTTCTACATGTCAAAACAAAATAATAAATAATAAATAAATAAGCAAAAAAAAAAAAAAAGAGAAAAGAGAAATTGAAATTAACAAAAGGAAGGTACCATCAAACTTCCGTACGGATACACAACAGAATGACATAAGAAAAAACATGCTCCCCCACGGAGGCTGATGCAATTCAACTTCAATTTCTTGCCTTGGTTTTTGGGACCATGGAAATTAGAAAACAACTTAAAAAAACATAATAATAATAAAATTAATTGCGGTCAATCCCTAATCATATGTCGATTTTTTCATAAATACTTTCACGTTTTCATAGGTTGAAAATTAACATAAAGGATGTATTAATATTTTTATTATATTATAAAAAAATATACTAAACATAATAATTAAACAACAAAATATCACTAATATAAATAATAGACATGTTAATTTAGTCGTACTAAAAACAATAGACATATTAACTTGTTTATTTACTAATTTAAATTTATTTTTTGATTTTTTTTTATAAAAATATTTATCGAAATTAAAAATTTATCAATATTTTCATCGAAATTTTCGTAAAATTAAGATTTCGATATTTCTGTCATTGTCCTAATACATATTTAAATTAAAATATTTTTGTCATTTATGTCTCATACTCGTGTGACCGTTAGTTATATTTTAAGTAGTTATTGTTACTATTATTTGAATGTGAGCATACCAACACTAATGTATCAAATTTCATTATTAAAACTTTACAATTATACTAAATTAGGTGAACATATATATATCGAACATTTAATAATCCTTGTCCAATGAAAAAGTTTTAGTGGGACCACTTTGATTAAATGTAACATTAATGAACACATCAGAGAAATTATGAACTACTTGGGAGTTCCTAATTGATGATTAGATAGTCAAGTTTCTTCTTTCCCCCACAATAATAATTCTTAGGAATTTGAATCTAATAGTGATTAGTTAAAGGCTTTAGGACACATAAACAATACTTTCCAACATACTACATAGATAAATTTGAAATTTAACCTTAATATATACAAAATTTTCTTTGATACTATAAAAGGAAATGACAAAAGAAAGCAAAGCAAATGGGGCTTCAGAAGATGATAAAAGAATAAGGCAAACCCCTCTGTAAAGCCTTTGATTACTAGGGGCAATTCCTTGAGGGAAAAATCTTCCAAAAACAGAAATTTGAAAATAATGTTAAACCCTAGATCACTCCTTTTTTCCTCTTTGCCCATCCAAACATCTTTCTATTATTTCTTTTCATTCCCTTCTCTCTAAAACACAAACACTACCAATCAATCCCCATTTTCTTAACACAAATAAACCCTCTCATTCTTCATTACACCCTTTTTATAGAATCAATACAATAGTCTTACCATTTTTTTTTTCTTCTTCTTTCTTTTCCATTATGTTGTATTACGTCTGTCTCTTATACACATCTAGATGTGTATAAGAGACAGTCCCAACCCCCTCTTTTCATCTCGATCTCGATCGCTCCGCCATGGAAGACCACCATATCGGCCTTCACCATCATCACCACGTCCCTGACCTTGAGTCTATTTGGCCATCGTTTTTGCCTTTCCAACTTCCCGACTCTCACGATCAACAACTCCCCTCCTCCTCCACCCATTTATTGATAGGCTACAGTATGTTTAATTATAAAATGACGTTGCAGGAATTTGAACACAACCTCTATAATTCTATTCAATTTAATTGTTTTATATTCTTTCACAGGTACTCCGAGTTCTGGAACAGGTGATGATGAAGAAGAGCCAGAAGAAGAGCTAGGTGCCATGAAGGAAATGATGTATAAGATCGCGGCAATGCAGCCGGTGGACATCGACCCTTCAACCATTCGAAAGCCAAAGCGACGAAACGTTCGGATTAGCGATGACCCGCAAAGCATCGCTGCTCGTCTCCGACGAGAGAGGATTAGTGAGAAGATCAGAATTCTTCAAAGGCTTGTGCCTGGAGGGACAAAGATGGACACAGCTTCAATGCTGGATGAAGCCATTCGCTATGTCAAGTTCTTGAAGAGACAAATCCGGTTGCTGCAGTCAAGTCAGCCACCGCAACAGCCAACCACCAGCGGTGGAGCCGCCGGTGCCGGCGGAGGAGGATGGCCTTTTCCATTCCATAAAGCAAACGGTTCAACCTCCTCATCCACTTCCATGGAGACTACTCCTGCCATTACACCATCAGGATGGTGAGAGAATTACTATTTAATTTAATTAATTACATGGTAATGAGTAATTATTACTAATTAGTTAGAACAGTGGTTAAATTAATATGTTTTTGTAATTGAACCTGAAAAAGAAATACTAAGCATAATTAATTTAAGTATATGCCATCCATTTGAACTTAATGTTAATTTAATCTCCCTCAAATGCCATAATCATAGCCTCACATACCAAAATAATGGTTGAAATTGAGGTTTGATTAAATTCAATATAATTTATTAAATCGCATAGCTTCCTTTGATGTCAGTAGTTTAAATTTTGTAATTTATACTAAAAAAAAAAAAGCTTTTGCATTTTGATCGAAATTATATTTTAAACATATCCCTAAAAATTAGGAATAACAAAAATATATTTTGAACATTTAAAGATTAAATACATTTATTCTAAAAAATCGAGAATTAAAAAATCCAGACCAAAACATACATACATGGTAATTTTTTTCTTTATTTTGCAGTAAGTGGTTGACGAATTAAAAATGTGGGAAAACTCATTAATATGTTTGGATTGAAATTGAATAAATGAAAAATAAATAAATTTTTTTTAAGGTAGTTGTAATTGGTAGCATTTTTAGGTATAATAATCAAGTGTATAACATCATTTAGAAAAATTGCAAATATAACCAAGTCTAGCAATGAATTTCTATCATTGATAGACTCTTACTAGTAGTGATATAATCTATCATTGATAGACTATTTAAATTTGATAATATTTATATATTTTTTTACATTATATTATATCTACTAATACTTTGGGTCTCGGTACTTTGATGAGTAATATATTGAAGATATTGTTGAGGTAAGGGAGTTATAGAAAAAGTGGTGAAATAATGATTAGTATTAGCTAAGGGTTACGTATAGGACCATATTTTATATATGTGAGTGTATTAAAATGGGATGTATCATTTAGAGTGTTGATGTTTGGCAGGAAAGTTTGTTTGGCCGACTCTTCTTCCTGGTATTAACACTGACGTGAGGTCCTCTTCAATATCATTACAGTTTTTTTTTTTTTTACTTCTTTTTTTCATTCTCTCTCATAGCTTTCTTTTTATTTCTTCTACGGAAATTTTTTAAGCACTATGCGACTACTCTATTTTCTTTGTTTATAATATAGTTTTGTTTATGTAAGTGTATTTTTTTAATGTTGATCCATCATAGGCATCATATTATTTTTGAAAAAGATGTTGACATGCGGGGAAATTACAATAAATAAAATGAATATTCATGCTTTTTTTAGGCTTTTTTGGTAGAGAATTTGAAAATAAGAGATTCAATGAAAATAAAAATGTATTTCATATTTTCAAATATGTGTTTAGTAGCATATTTAGGAATTGAATTCTAATTTAAATAATTGTTTAAAATGTGTTTGAGACTATATATTTATGAATCATAAAACTAGTTGTAGTTACCCATTAATATTTAGTTGATAATAAATCATTATTAATTTATTTATGGATATGATTTATGTTAAACAAATTTATATAATTATTATTTTATAATATTATATAATTTATAATACATTACATAATACATATTAGAATTTTTGAAAAATGATTTGAATTTACAACATGATATATTTATATTTTTAAATTTTTTTTTATCTTTATTTAATATAATTCTACATTTAAAATTTAAAATTCAAAATCTGGATATAATGAAAACATAAAAATGTTATTTTTTGAAATTTACACCATTAAAATTCAAAATACAGTTTTCAGAAAAGAATTCAAATTTTCTATGAAACATATATTTACTTAATTCAATAAATCTGAAAATATAAAACAGAATCCAATTCTATAAAGCGTTCAATTGTTGAAATTTTCTCCACGTGTGTCTATGTTCACACAAGTCTTCTTGGAAAAACATGAAACAATATAAACAATAATAAAGGATGAGACTAATTATTAGAAAGTGAAGTTTCAAGGTGGGAATCGAAGAATAAGAATAAATGTATTGTTTTATGTCACTGGAAGAATACCGCATGCTGATCTTCAAACTTGGAGTCAACCATACTAGCGAGATTTCATTTTTATTTTTAACAATGATGAGATTATGTGTTAGAGAATATGTCACATCAGCAATCAATGAAGAGTCTAGAAAACACATCAGCTGAAGAATGTTATGTCATTGAGATGAGTCTTGAAGGATTATTCATTTAGTGCTCTAGATTTCTATTAGGATTGGGCGATAACAAACAAATATTCTTTCTTCATGTATTGGACCATGTGTCCTTATTTCATTAGTCATTTGGTATATAATTTTTTAAATCTTTGAATCCCTAAAATAGGAAACAGTGTATAAATTGGACATGCTGCCCCTTTCCAATGTAAGAAAAGAATACGAAGAGACAAAGTTGAAAAGTTCTCTGTCTATCGCTTAGTAATTTGGTTCTATCGTGTACAATGATTAGCTAAACGACTTAATACACCGTTCATTGTTTAGCGTTGAGCGTCCATCGTGTACAACGAAAAAGTAAACGATAGCCTTTATCGTGTAACTCCCGAATCCTATCGTATGCAACGAAAAGGTAAACAATAACTCATTTTACTATCGTGTAAGTTCCAAGGCTCGATCGTGTATTACAACGAGGTAAACGATAAGGTTTATCTTCACATCGTTTAACTACCTGACTCTATCGTGCACAACGAAGAGGTAAACAATACCGTTTTCATCTACTGTATTTTTCTAACTTGGTATCAGAGCAGCTATGGCAAACGCCACTGTCACAGGATTCAATGCTACCACTGAATTGCCGAAGTTCAGCACACCTCCCCTTAATCAACTGCCAAATCAAATGATTAGCACCAAGTTGGAGAGAGGTAACTTTACACTATGGAAGATGCTAGCTCTTCCGATCCTGAAAGGATACAGACTTGAAGGTCATCTGTCCGGAACTAAGGTATGTCCTTCTATATTCATTGTGTCTACTTCATCAACTGTTGAACCTGGTGAAGCAGACTCTCAAGCCTCAGAAAGAGCTTCGAGCCCCACTTGCGTGAAGTCCCTGAACCCACTGTATGAAGCTTGGGTTACAACAGACCAACTCTTGTTATGGTGGTTATACAACTCTATGACTCCTGAAGTTACTGTACAGCTGATGGGGTACGAAAGTGCTAAGAGTCTATGGGATGCCATTCATTCGTTGTTTGGAGTTCAGTCAAGGGCAGAAGAAGACTATCTTCACCAAGTTTTTCAATAGACTCGAAAAGGTAACATGTCAATGTTTGAATATTTGAAACTTATAAAGCTTCACTCTGATAATCTGGCTCAAGCTGGTAGCCTTGTGTCTCAGGTACTCCTTGGCCTTGATGAGGAGTATAATCCAGTGGTGGTAGTTATTCTGAGCAAGCCTGAAATCTCTTGGTTAGATATGCAGTCTGAACTACTGTCATTTGAGAAGAGGTTGGAACATCAGAATACTTCAAAAGCCACTACAACATTTGCTCATAATGCCTCGGCCAATGTTGCTTTCAATCGGAACAACTCTACATACAAGACCCCTGGATAGAGCAACACACAAGGAGGTAACAGAAAGCAATTTAATGGATCCAGAGGAAACAACAATAGTGAAGGAAACAGAGGAAGAGGTCGAGGTAGAGGAAATAGGCCTACCTGCCAAGTCTGCTCTAATATGGACATGCTGCAGATGTGTGCTATCAAAGGTACAATCAAGAATTTGTCCCAAATAAAAAAAGTGGTAAAGAAAACACTAAGAATCAAAGGAACCCTGGGGAAAATCCCTCGGCCTTCGTTACCTCACAGAACTTGAATCCATTTCTTCAAACTGGATCAACAGGGGACTTTAGTTGGTATGCAGATAGTGGAGCAACCAACCATGTTACAACAAATCCCAACAATATAGCAAATCCCTCTGAGTGCAAGGTAATGAACATATTATAGTAGGGAATGGACAATAGTTAGACATATCCTCAATAGCCAATGCATCTTTTCCTCTAGTTGCAATCTGAATCTGAAAAACATCTTGTGTGTACCAAATATTGCAATGAATCTGGTTAGTATATCAAAAATGGTTCAAGATAATGATATTTCGGTTGAGTTCTATAATGATTGTTGTGTTGTCAAGGACAAATGTTTGGGACAAGTATTGGAGAAAGGAACTCTTAAAGATGGACTATATTAGTTGAATGAAGCAGAGGTGATCCCAGTTGATGTAAATACCAAAGTGGCAAGCTATTTTCTCAACCCAATGAACAAAAATAACAATTCTACAACATTTGTTCTGTCCAAAAGTGGAGCCAACTTAGTAGAATCAAGAGGGTTGTGGTATAGGAGACTAGGTTATCCTTTTCTTCGAATTTTGGAGACTATATTGAAAATTTGTAATCTTCCTACTAAGTTGAATGAAGAGATTAAATTTTGTGAACCTTTCTGTTTTGGTAAAGCCCATTCCCTACTCTTCCCTAATTCTTTGTCTCGTGCACAATACAAATTTGATTTAATACACTCAGATGTATGGGGTCCAACCTCTACAAACTCCACTGAAGGATATAGATATTACATATCATTTATTGATGATTATAGTAGATATCTCTTGGTCTACCCTTTTAAACAAAAGTCAGATACACTACAGGCCTTCAAACATTTCCTACAAGTTGTTCAAACACAGTTTAAAACAAACATTAAAACACTGCAGTCAGATAGTGGTGGTGAATATGTCAAATTGCATCAGTTATGTAGTTCACAAGGCATTGCCTCTCGGTTTTCTTGTCCCTATATATCTCAACAAAATGGAAGAGTTGAAAGAAAACATAGATATCTAGTAGAGATGGGACTATCCATATTAGCACAAGCATTAATGCTTCTTCAGTTCTGGTGGGATGCCTTTCATAGTTCTGGTGGGATGCCTTTCTTAATACTTGTCATATGATAAATGGTCTTCCCTCGTCGATACTAAAGAACCAATCACCTATACAACTAATGTATGGCGAACTACTAGATGTTACAAAACTAAGAATGTTTGATTGCGCCCGTTTTTCATGTCTTCGAGCATACCAGCCAAACAAGTTTCAGTTCCACTTTGATAAATATGTTTACTTGGGTCCAAGCATGGTTCACAAGGGACATCGATGTTTGAACAAACATGGTAAAGTGTTTATCTCCAAAAATGTTATCTTTAATGAATCTGATTTTCCTTTCTTCTATGGCTTTCAAGTGCTCGATCCATCAGCACACAAAACTACAGTGAAAAGTGGCCCTCAAGTTCTTTCTCCTAACATAACTCCACTATTGCACAATGCCCCCATTCAACCACCACAATCTGCCTCAAATCCATATAACAGTCCCTCACAATCAAATACCCCCATATTAGATATCAATGCAGCCTCTTCCCTCCCTCATATGCCTGCTGAACCTATCTTTTTTCCCTAAATATCAAATGCATTGCCTAGCCCCTATCCAAATCATACAGCCACCCAAACTCCCTTGGTCAGCCCTTCCACTCGGTCACCTAGCAGCACCACTCCAAATGCCTCACATATAACCTTTGTTCCTAACACCTCTCATCCTTTGCAGCCCACTCATTCAATGATTACGAGAGGTAAAGCTGACATTTTCAAACCAAAGGCTTGGTTAAGCACTACTCAACGTGATTGGTCTTTAACTGAACCAACGCGAGTGTCTGATGCACTTGCTACACCTTAGTGGAGGCAAGCTATGGATACTGAATTTCAAGCACTCATCAACAACCAGACTTGGCATTTGTTCGTCCCTTGCCATCCTTCAATGTGTTGGGCAACAAATGGATCTTCAGACTCGAGAAAAATTCGGATGGGTCAATACAAAGATACAAAGCATGCCTAATAGCCAAATGGTTTCATCAACATCCTGGAATTGATTTCTTTGAAACGTTTGGCCCGATGGTCAAAGCATCAACAATCAGGGTTGTTCTAAGCATTGTTGTCTCCAAAATGGCAATGCTTTCCTAAATGGAAAATTAACAGAAGATATCTATATGCATCAACCACCCGGGTATGTCAACTCTAAGTTCCCTAATCATGTTGTAAACTAAACAAGGCTATATATGGACTGAAACAAGCCCGTCAGGCCTGAAATGATCTACTTACCACCACTCTAATTAGCTAGGGATTCACCAACTCGAAGGCAAATACATCACTGTTTATGCTAAACTCAAAGGTTTCAACTATACTGCTCTTTGTCTATGCTGATAATGTAATAATCACAGGTAATAACAACCACTTGATCTCTCGGTTAGTGGCCACTTTGGATAACATGTTTTCTCTCAAAGACCTAGACAAGTTGAATTACTTCTTAGGCATCCAAGTTCAATATCTGAAACATGGGTTTATATTGAATCAGTCGACGTATGTTGATGATCTATTACAAAGGATGGTTTTTCAGATCTGAAACTTGTAGCCTCACCTAGCTACTTAGGCAAACACTTGTCTATTACTGATGAAGTTCCTCTCACTGATCCATTCTTATACAGAAGTAAAATCGGAGCACTTCAATACCTAACCAACACTCGTCCGGACATCACATATATGGTGAGTCATCTCAGCCAATTTCTCAAAGCTCTCACAGATGCTCACTGACAAGCAACAAAGAGAGTTCTTCGGTACATCAGTGGCACCAAGAACTATGGCCTACTGTTTCAACCAAGCCTTTCACTTGAAGTATCAACTTATTCTGATACAGATTGTGCAGCAAACATTGATGATAGAAAGTCAGTAGTCGCGTACTGTGTATTTGTTGGTGGAAATCTTGTCTCCTGGTCCTCAAAGAAACAAACAGCAATAGCTCGATCAAGTACTGAGTTAGAGTATTTCATACACAACTTTAGAAATTGTTTGGCTTCAACAACTACTAAGCGAAATCCAGCAGTCCCAGTTAGCCAAACCAATAATCTGGTGTGACAATGTGAGTGCAAGGGCCTTAGCCAACAACCCTGTCTTCCATGCTCGACCTAAACATATTGAAATTGATGTTCACTTTGTCAGATACCTAGTCCTTAAAGGGAAACTTGAAATCCGGTATGTTCCTTCATTAAATCAGTTAGTTGACTGCCTCACAAAACCATTGACACACTCTCAATTCTTCAACTTACGATCCAAACTTGGGATAGTTGAACTCCTCACAAGTTTAAGGGGGGATGTTAGAGAATATGCCACATCAGTGACCAAGGAGGAGTCAAGAAAACACATCAGCTGAAGAATGCCATGTCGACGTGAGCCATGAAGGATTATTAATTTAGTGCTCTATATTTTTGTTAGGATTGGGTGATAACAAACAAATATTCTTTCTTCATGTATTGGACCATGTGTCCTCATTTCATTAGTCATTTGGTATATAATATTTTAATTCTTTGAATCCCTAAAATAGGAAACAATGTATAAATTGGGCATGCTGCCCCTTTCAATGTAAGAAAAGAATACGAAGAGGCAAAGTTGAAAAGCAGAAAAGAATACGAAGAGGCAAAGTTGAAAAGCTCTCTGTCTATCATTTAGTAATTTGGTTCCATTGTATACAATGATTAGTTAAACGACTGAATACACCATTCATCGTTTAGCGCTGGGCGTTCATTATGTACAACGAAAAGGTAAACGATAGCCTTTATCGTATAGCTCCCGAATCCTGTCAACGAAATGGTAAACGATAACTCATTTTACTAGCATGTAAGTTCCGAGGCTCCATCGTGTAGTACGACGAGGTAAACGATAAGGTTTATCTTCACATCGTTTAACTATCCGACTCTATCGTGCACAACGAAGAGGTAAACAATACCGTTTTCATCTGCTTTATTTTTCTAACTTTATGAAATTTGATGTGTCTCTAAGATTTAGGGTAAGTTTTGTTAAAGATTATGTAATTATGTGAGCTATAAGTTTTCTTCCCTTAAAAAATAATAAAAAAAAATTAATAGAGTACTTTAATATTCAGTTGATCTCTATACTTAATTGCGGCAATCGTTAGTTGTTTCTTTGAAGATGGTTAAAATGTCTTGAATCTGTTATCTGCCACTTTGAATGATCAAGCACGGAATCTTTATATTCGCATTTGTAACAAAAGGTGAGCTAAAAATTACCTCAACTCAGACCAAGCATGCAGTTGAATCTTATTCCTCAACTCACCTCACAAGAAAAACAAACTTCTGTCAAAGAGCTAATTATAACAAAATAAGTAACTACTCTTTATTTCTTGTAAATATCTTTGTAATCTCTCTCTCACGCACATGCGCACACACACACACACATATATATGGAGAGAATAAAATCAGTGCATGTATGAGTTTATATGTGAGTAAATCTGTATAACCTTGAAAGAACCAACTCAGAAAGCTTGAATAAAAGAAGAAATCAAACCTTGAAGAGTGGATGATAGGTCACAATGACCGAACCACTATAATCCTTGTGTTCTTCTTCCTCTTCTCTACCTTCTTATTGATTTGCATGCTAGAAATCAACCTTCTTCTTCATCGAATCACTCAAAAACACGAAAAACATCAAGAAAGAAAACTAAGTTATAGAGAGAAAAGTTAAATATGAGATGACCAACAAATTCATACAAGAAAAGAGTTTTTCTTATGATTTTTCTTTCTCAGCTACATGGCATTTCTAGCATCATAAATGGCTTCTTTCGCCGACTCTACTTGGGCCAAACTTTTAACATGACATTATTTGTTTTTTGGGCTTTTATTAAACTTCAATTTTAGTCTTAACATGCCTGCTTTGAGTAATAACTGGTAAATCTAGACCTCCAAGAAAAATCCAAGAGAGCTTCAAGAAAGCTCCAAGAACCTGTCAAGAATATCAAGAAAGTCAGAGATGGCAGTAACTCGATATGAAATGGAGAAATTCATAGGAAATTGAGGTTTTCAACTATGGATGAAAAGAATTCAAGCAGTGCTGGCCTCTCAGAAGGCCTTAAGGGCAATTGAGGATCCTAAAAGCCTGCTTGCGACTATCACTGATGAAGAAAAACAGACCATAGAAGAAGTAGCTTATGGGGCACTAATCTTGAACATTTCAGATAGCGTTCTCAAGCAAGTTATTCATGAAAACAAAGCTTATGATATTTGAAAGAAGCTAAAGAAGCTCTACTTAAGGAATGATGCTCCTAACAAGCTTTATGTAAGAGAGAGACTATTTTCTTTTAAAATGAATGCTTCAATAACTCTGAATGCGAATCTTGATAAGTTTATGAAACTCACTACTGAATTTTTTCAGATAAGGGGGCAAGTTAGGAAAGGACAATGGGGCAACTATCCTAATAAACTCTCTCCATGAGAGCTATAAAGATGTGAAGGTGGCTTTGGAGTATGATAGGGATTCTATTTCAGTTGACATTGTGATCATATCACTGAAGAGTAAAGAATTGGAGCTGAAGACTGATTCTAAGAGCAGTGGGGATGCTGAGTCCTTGTTTACTAAAGGAAAACCTTTTCGAAAGAAAGGGAAATTAGGTGTTCAGAAAGGACATAGGTCTCAGAAGGATAAATCTGTCCTGAAATGCTTCTTCTGTCACAAAAAATGACATTTCAAGAGAAACTATCTTGAGAGAAGGAAGAATCCCTATAAAAGACTTCAAGAAGTCCAAAGAACGTGGAAGGGGAGATGCCTCTATTGGGGAGGATGGACTTAGCTTCACAGAAGTCCTAGTTACCACTGAGGAAAAAGTTAAAGACCATGAAGGAAAGGAGGACTGGATGCTGGATTCATGCTGAACTTATCATATGACATCATCAAAAGCATGGTTTGTTTCCTACAAATTATGGGATGATGATTTTGTATTCATGAGAGACGATCATAGTTGTAAAGTGATTGGAATAGGCTTAGTGGTACTCAAACTCTAAGATAATATGGATATACTTCTAAAGGAAGTGAGACATGTTCCTCAACTGAGAAGAAATTTGATATCCATGGGAATGCTTGATAATCAAGGCTATTCTTCTGTTGGAAGGAATGGAATTCTAGAGATCTTAGAGGAAGGAATAGTTGTTTTTACTGGAGTTAAGTCTAATGAACTTTATTTTGTGAAGAAATTTATTTTACCAACTCAATCTTGTGTTGCCTCAAAAGGATAAGGTGGAGGAGTTTGATCTATGACATAGAAGGCTCTCACACATAAGTGAGAAAGGTATTCTAGAACTTTAGAGACAGGGGCTGGTTAAGTCTAGAGGCACCAAGAGGTTGAATTTTGTGCACATTGTGTGTTTGGTAAGTAAAAAAGATAGAAATTTGTGAAGGGAACTCACTCTAACACTGAAATTCTTACTTACATACATGCTGACTTGTGGGGGCCAAAAAAGACTCCATCATGGAGTGGTTCAAAAAAAATGGAGTGACTGAGATGATGAACACAACTATCCTAGAAAGGGTTAGATGCATGATTTTAGAAGCTAAAGTGGTAGAGTTTTTTTGGGCAGAGGTAGTGGCTACAACTTGTTTTACAATCAATAGAAGTCCCTGCACAACTATTGATTTTAAAACACTTGAGGAAGTTTGGTCAGGGCATCCCCCTAACCTCTCTTTCCTATAGGCTTTTGGCTATGTGGGCTATATTTATGTAAAACAAGGGAAAGTTCAACCAAGGGCAGTGAAATGCATGTTCATTGGCTATCTAGAAGGCACTAAGGGTTTTAAGTTGTAAGATTTCAGACCTAATAGAAGTGTTGTCAGCAGAGATGTGGTATTTAGAGAAAAAGTGCTGTATATGGATTCCACATATCCTAAGTCAGCTAAATCAGGTGATGGAACATTGATTCAAGACCATTATGAAGTGGAACTTACTAATACTCATCATACTTCTTCAAATCTTATTCAAACTAATTTCCCTGATCACCTTGAAGAAGAAGAGATAGGGACAAAGACGGAAACTCAAGAACCTCAATCTCAAGACCTAACAAATTACACCTTAACAAGAGACAGAAGTAGAAGAGAAAGAAGATCATCCCAGAGATATGGAGAAGATGGCTATGTAGCTTTTGAAAATCTATGTGATGATCTAGATGATGATGAACCAAGGAACTAAGGAAGCTATCAAGAGTAAAGAGAAGAAACAGTAGGTGAATGCCATGAATAGTGACATGAACTCTCTATATAAAAATGAGATCTGGATCTTAACTTCTTTACCTCCTAAGTAGAAAGTGGTAACCTGTAAATGGATCTTCAAAAAGAAGCTAGGGAAGGCAGATGAAGGTGGAATCAGATTTAAAGCTAGATTGGTGGTCAGAGAGTACATACAAAGAGAAGGGCTGGATTATGATTATGTATTTTCTCCTATAGTTAAGCACACCTTTATCAGAGTTCTCCTAGTCATTGTGGCTTGTAAAAATCTAGAGCTAGAGCAAATAGATGTCATTACAATCTTCCTACATATGAAGCTAGAAAAGACTATCTATATGTCTCAATCTGAAGGGTATAAGAATAAAAGGGCAGAAGACCTTGTGTGACTACTAAAAAAGTCTCTCTATGGATTCAAACAATCTCCTAGATGCTGGTATAAATGGTTTGATGATTTTATCTCAAGTTCAGAAGGATTAGCTATGACTCTTATGTTTACATAAAAGAAGGGTCAAACAAGGAAGAAGTATATCTTCTCCTTTATGTTGATGATATGTTGTTGGTTGGTAGCGATATGAAGGAACTAGATGAAATTAAAGCTCAAATGAGCAAAGAGTTTGACATGAAAGACCTAGGGGCTACAAGAAAAATCCTAGACATGGTAATTTATAGAAATGGAAGCAAATGAGAGTTATTCCTTTGCCAGTCAGAATACACTTCTAAAGTCCTAAACAGGTTCAACATTATAGAAGCTAAAGCTGTCTCTACTCCCTTGCACAATACTTTAAACTTTCAGCCTAAGATTCTCTCACTACTGAAGATTAGAAGAAAGCAATAGAGAGAATTCCCTATTCAAGTGCTACGGGTAGCCTCACGTACCTAATGGTGTGCACTAGACCTGATCTAGCTTACTGTTCCAACTTAATGAGTAGATATATGAGCAATCTAGGGAAAACACATTGGGAAGCTACTAAATGGGTATTCAGATACCTAGTGGAAACTTAGAAAAAGTGCCTCTTCTTTGACTCAGACTTTGTTGGTGGTCTAGACAAGAGAAGGTCATCACAAGGTATGTTTTCCAATTTGGAGGTAATATTATTAGGTAGAAATCTAATCTACAATCTATTGTAGCTCTATCTACTATAGTGGCAGAATTTATTGCATTAACAGAAGCTGCCAAAGAAGCTAAGTGGCTACAATGACTTATATTAGATTTTGGCTTCAAACAGAATACAAGAAACATAAAGTGTGACAATCAAAGTGCAATATCTCTAACTAAAAACCCTCAGTTTCAGGTGAGCTAAAAATTACCTCAACTCAGACCAAGCATGCAGCTGAATCTTATTCCTCAGTTCACCTCACAAGAAAAACAAACTCCTGTTAAAAAGCTAGTTATAAAAATATTACTAACTACTCTTTATTTCTTGTAAACATCTTTGTAATCTCTCTCTCTCTTTCTTACACACACACACACACTCATGCACACATGCACGCACACCCCACTATAATCTTTGTGTTCTTCTTCCTTTTCTTTACTTTCTTATTGATTTGCATGCTAAAATTTAACCTTCTTCTTTATCGAATCACTAAAAAATATGAAGAAACGTCAAGAGAGAAACTAGAGAGAAAACTAAGTTCCAGAGAGAGAAGCTAAATCTGAAATGACCAACAAATTCGTACAAGAAGAGTTTTTCTTATGATTTTTCTTTCTCAACTACATGGAATTTCTAGCATCACAAATGGTTTCTTCCACCGATTGTACTTGGGCAAGACTTTTAACATGACATTCTTTTTTTTTTTTTTTGGGCTTTTATTAGACTTTAGTTTTAGTCTTAACAAACCTGTTTTAAGTAACAACATGTATGGTATATACGTTATATATGATTTTGGTCATAGAGTTTAAAGGGATGCACTATATATAGACTCTCCAAGTTTAGTGATGCTTTTATCGGTGGATATAACTAACAAGCAGTTAATGAACCATGTAAATCTCTCTGTCTATTTTTCTACTGTTTACATTTTCTCGCTTTGTTTATCGTTTTCATAACAAATATCAATAATGAGATACAATTAGATCAAGTGTTGTTTAGTTGTCAAATAAAACTAGTAGCTTTATGTGTTTATGAATAGCTTTTTCCTAATCTACTTCTTATAATTATCAAAAGCATACAAATTGAATATTGAAAAATAATATACTTTCTAATTAATTAAGTTGGAATCGTATCATAAGTTTTTGCAGGTAGGTGTCCAAGTTACAACGCATTGTGTACATTTTCACAATATAATTATGTCCATCTTGTAAGAGAGTAGGATTTTTAATAAAATGAGCCTACAAATCTCATATACGATGAAGAATATCTGGTAAATATAATGCCATTAGAAAGCGAATGGAGAAGCAATTGTGTTTTACAATTAGTAGAATACATATTTGAATTAGGTTATGTAATAGGACATAAAAAAATGTAGTTGCCTCTTCCAAGACATTTATAGTGTCAATAATGCTTCAATCGCGACACATAATTCAAAATGATAAATCTATTCTGTAAAGTCAACCGGAGGCCTCCCACTACCACAGTTGAGATGACGTGCCTGGTGCCAACTCACATTGTCATCTCACCAGCCTCAAACTGCCGCCAGAAACTAATTCCCTGAAATGAAGAATAAACATAGTTAGTGGCCTCAGAGTCTATAATCCAGGCATAATAATCATTCTCCACTAAACAAGTAGCCAAAACCAGTAAATCATAAATACCTTGTTTGGCTTTCTTCTTTTTCTTCAAATAATGAGGGCAACTTCGCTTCCAGTGCCCATCCTGGTTGCAGTGGAAACACTTTTCCTTGTCAACCAGTGTTGGTCACCTACCCCGCGGAGCGATAGGTTATGGGTTAGCGGTGCCTTCTCCTTCCCCTTATTACCCTTCTTCTTCATCCACTTGCTATTGCCAGAAGTAGAAGGTACAGGCTTAGTTCCAGAGGTCGAACCTCGATGGAACTTTTTGGAAGATGAAGCAACATTTGCCTCACAAACTTTCTTCTCCTTACTCTTTTGCAAGGACTAGAAAGTCTGTAACTCATTGAGTAAAGTTATAAGGTTGTAATCAACTCTGTTTAGAATAACGTTGCTTACAAAGTGAAGGAAGCTTTCTGGTAATGACTCCAAAATGATGCCAACCTGGCTGGCCTCATCGATGCTAGACCTATTCATCTCTGCCACATTAAAGTCGAGCATCATGTTTAGAACATGTTCTCGAATAGATGTACCCTCCTTCATCTTGGAGTTAAAAATGAACTTTAGAGCGTCATGCCTAAGCTGTGCAGACTGTTGTCTGAACATTCCCCTCTGGGACTCCATGATCTCGTATGTAGTGATCATGGGCTCATGCTTCTTGGCCAAAACATCATTAAGGCTAGCCAAGATATGCACTCGGATCTTCTCATTCGCCCGTGTCCATTTCTTGTACGCCTCTTGAACATTTCGAGTGGCGTTGGGAGGTGGAATAGGAGGACACTCTTCCATAAGGACGAACATCAAGTCATCGTGATAAGCATTGTGTTTGGCGTGTTTTTCCAACTAGCATAGTTCTCGCAAGTCAGTTTATCGGTGGAAAAAGTGCAAGAGTAGCGGTAGCCATTTTTTAAGGGTTGCTGAAAAAAGAACAAACTTAATGAGTTTACTTGCATTACCACTTTTAACACCAATTGAATTTTAGAAAAATAGTTCTATTGTACCCTAAGTGACATCTATTTTGCAATGATGCCTTAGTGAGGTAGGACAAAATTCAACATTGGGGTGATCAAGTGTCTCTTCACTAGGATGAGACAATCTCAACCATTAGATAGAAACAACACCTTGTAACTGAATCTAGCAGTCATCATTGTTCTGTCTAGAATTTGTTAACATCCTTAACAATTCCGTGTAAGTGTAACCCCTCATTTTAGGCCCTAAAGTCCTGCCCTAACGTGCCTTTTGTAGGGAAAAAGAAAATTAGGATAAGAGATTAAAGTAACCCTATCCATTTTTGGAGATTAGATAAAAAGTTATGCAAATATAGCCATCCTTTAGGGGGACACTCTCAGAGTGCCTCGAGGCGATGCACGAAAAAGTTATCCAACCTAATGAGAGAGACCCTGGGATATGTTGTCATACGTCCTACTCCCACTTACTATGAACATTATCTTAATTCACCATGGTATTGACCTACCTAAACACCATCTTATAGGGGAACACTCCCAGGGTACCTCGAGGTCGAGGATAGATCTCATGGTGTGAACATTTAGGGAGAAATGTGTAGAGGTTTAAGTGAAGTATCATATACTCCAAGTACCTCCCACTGAATGTTCTACCTAGGGATTCATTAACTTAGTAAATCTAGCTACTAATTTTAACTAAGTGGGTGTTTAATTTGCTAAAAAACAACACTTACTTTTGTTAATTAAACAAGTTTGATTTAAGCCTTATTAAACACTTTAACAGACTATCATCAAATTTGCATGCATGCAACAAATTTATCTAACTTACCTTTTCAGGTAGGTTCCTAGGTAGGGGTGTTCCATTTTCGTCAGCTTAAATACCCCAGCCTAGCTAGAACCCGCCTTAAACAAAAGGTCCCTTATAGATAGATTTGCTACATATTTAATCTTTTATTAGTCAATTTAATCCTATTAAACCAATTTAAAAGATTAGACTTAGGTTTCTAATCTCATTAGAACAGTGATCTTAGGTCTGTCTCAATCAAATTTTAAAACTCTTTTAAAATATGATTAAAGCCTAAGTTTGCAGCATGTCTTTCTTATCAATTTTTATTCTAATTTCATTAATTATAACACTTATAAAAAATGAAACAATCAAAACCAATCACATTGCTAAGCTAGACATCCACAAGGCATTTATAACTTTTATAAATAAACCTAAGTGTCATGCTTCATGTAATGTTCATTCATTACTATATATAACTCTTATATAACTTGTAAGCATACATGTTAACATACATCCTTATACTATAACACTTATAAAATAAAGATGATGCATGGATATGCGTATTGCATGCATATATTATAACTCTTATATTATATGATGCATGAGCATGCTTTAAAGTAATTTAATCATGCAAACTACTATATTATAACACTTATAACATAAAGATGATGCATGAATAAATGCATAATCTATGGTGGGTTTTAAAACTATATGACATACATTATGGCATATAATTAAGCATACATCACATGTACATTCAACAAAAAATGATGGACCGGGATAGTTAGCCTCAAAATAGGGAAAAATAAAGGTATCTATTACATAAAGTATCGAGTCAACCGGTTCTAACAGGAAAAACATCGTCACTTGATCGTGTAGTAGCGCCTTGTGATCGTCGAGTAACGCCTATCGAGTATAAACGATCGTGTAGCGTGGATCGAGTGCCTTTGAACTATGCGATGAGCATGNCTATCGAGTATAAACGATCGTGTAGCGTGGATCGAGTGCCTTTGAACTATGCGATGAGCATGAAAGCCACACGATCGTGCAGTGCACATCGAGCAACACATTCCTAAATGATTGAGTAGACAACGATTATGCGATGAAGCATGATTGTCTAAACGATCGAAGAGCAACTATCCAGTATCATATACCGAGTGGTCAAGTAGCTAGTGACTGTGCGATGAACATGCTGGCCTACTCGATCGTTTATGTCCGCGCCATGCGTCGAGTATCATATACTCAACGATCGTTTACCCCGAGTGTCTATGCGATTGAGTAGACAATGCAACACGATCACGTAAACCCTTTACTCGATCGCGTAGCATTAGCTATGCGATCGTTTAGCAAATACTATACTCAAGTAGAACTTTTTTACATGATCGCATAACAAAATCTAAATGATCGTTTAGCTTAGGCTACATGATGTGACCAACCTTTGGTCTTCTTCCTCAAAGCAAACAACATCTTCATGTGTCTGAAGCTTCATTGACTCAAACAAAACAAAACTTGAATATAAACTCGATAGCAAGTTAATTATGCCGAAAAACACAGGGGTTCTTACAAATTAACTTAGTAAATGTAAAAGAAAGCTTAAATAGAGGCAATAATCCTGAAACATCAACAAAAAACATCCATAACCACACTTAACTTTTAAATGCATTGTAGAATACTTAAAACCCACCAAGACTGTAAATGAAATTCAACACATTAATAGAATTTGGAATATCAAAACAACCTAGCTCTGATACCAATATAAGGAACTCTAAATCTAGGGAACCAATGAGCGGAAGCAGATCGTTCCAAACCCCATTGTGAAAGAGCGTAAACATTTACAATCAAACAGAAACAGCTATGCATTATAGATAAATTACAGCATGCTTCTAAATGAACAAACAAGGATCGAGTAAACAATACCTTTGAAGAACCCTTTCTTCACGTATCCCTCGATCAATCACCAACGCGTCCAACAGCACGAATGCAAATAAGCCTCTAGGAAAACCTCGATCAGAATTGAGTAAAACTCAATCCTCGATCCTCGAACAAAACTGGACACCACCACTCAATTACCTTGGTATTCTCGGTGTGAGAATCCAGGAAGTGTGGGCTCTGTATGGATTTGGATAGAAGGATAAAAGAACTAGACGATCGAGATGTGACAGAAGAAAGAAGCCTATCATATAGACTTGTTACTCGATCGTGTAGTAAGCAAGTAACTATCTATAGAAAACTCGATGCCTATCGTTTACTCTCTCAACAAGTAATTTAATTACTTGATGCGCGTAGGGTGTGGAATGAAAAATGAAAAACTATTTTTCTTCTTTATCCCATTTATCCATAAACCCTCTAAAACCACCCACTAAGGTGGTTATTTGGAGAAACGAAAATCAATTATCTCATAATTAATTATTTATAAATAAATACAATAACTAACTTATCATATTATATTTATAAACTATAGTTTTAATATTGCATCATATGCAACATATAAACCATTGTTCTTTTTCTTTTTTATGGCGTTTAATATAAATAATATTTATATCAATTCCTCCAATCAAAAAATGCATCAAATCAATTATATCATATATAATTAAATTCCCTCTAGTTAATTTGAAAATTTCAAACTAACCCAAAAACTGATTCTCAACATGAATCCATTGAGCTACCATGGAGACCTTATGAACCTGTAGCTTGGGTGCGTGAATAACTGACTAAACTCTTAACCATGATATCCACCATTCGTTAACTGTCGGGCATTCCACTAAAGACCGACAGCTGCACTTTTCGCACTACAGATATATTTCTTTTTCCATCGGATATAACCAGTCAACAGTACGATTACCCTTCACAAATCGCTCGTAAGTACAGTTGGGCTAATTTTTCGTTTTGCCCTATAGTTATATCTAACTTCTTAAGTACCACTGATCCCTCTAATGAACAATACATCATAGTCCCACTATATCTAAACCCTTCTCGAGCCAAGAGAAAGTGTGATGCTACATTGTTCAAGCCCTGAAATCAGCTCTTAAGGGAGCAATTTATCTACATACTCCTGCTTCGGGGAAGGAGTGAATTCCATCTTGTGTAGCTGAGTTCCCAGCTTGCCAATAAGACAAATCCCCAAAGTGGTTGGTTTGAGTCGGCGATCTGGCCACTTGCACCTATGCAAATCAAATGACCACCCTCATAAGCAGGAGTTCACAACTCACTCAGGATTGAGGTCATGTTACCTATGGTCATCATAGTTAAATGAAAGTCTCTGTCATGATTGGCATTATATAACGAGACTAAACATTTCGTGGTCTGGTCTTATACAAACTCCTTTGTATAGAGCATTTCCACTCGCATGTCTAATACATAAATGATCAGGACCAGACCATTTGTAGCACTTTACAATATTTGTAACACCTACAAAGCGGACCACACTCGTAGTGTCACCAGGATAAGGTATCCCTCTTTTATCCATATACTACAAACCATTTAGGTTATTAGTTAAAGCACGATCCACTTGTATCTACATACATGCTTAAGTTACAATGATAACCAGAGATATTAGTTTATTGGTTTATGGTTAATGCAACTAAAATATCTTATATTTCATAGAATGAAGTGAATAAAATATCTCATATTATAAATCACAAAATATTTGTTCATACATGTGTTTACAAACTACAAGACCCTACAAGATTTAGAGCATCAATCCCAACAATCTCCCATTTGTCCTAAAGCTAGTGGGGTATACAAGATAATCACGTTACAAGTACACAAAACAATAAACTATGGCACAAACGCCTAGTACAACATCTCCCACTTGCCCTAGTCTAGCCGCAATCGGTCCCATAGACCCATACTCTATAGGTGACCCTCAAACACTTTAGCCGTGAGAGCCTTCGTAAACGGGTCAGCAACGTTGTGCTCCATAGCTATCTCCGTGACAATCACATCCCCTCGATGCACAATCTCTCGGATGAGATAGTATTTCCACTTTATATGCTTGCCGCGCTTATGAATCCAAGACTCACGTATTCGCCACAACACCATTATTATCATAATAAAATGTGATGGGCCTAGACATATTTGGAACAACTTCCAGATCAGTCAGATACTTCCTGAGCCAAACGCCCTCCTTAGCAGCTTGTAAAGCTGCTACATACTCGGACTCCATGGTGGAGTTAGCTATGCACCCCTACTTGGTGCTTCGCCATCTTATAACCCCTTCGTTAAGAGTGAACACTGATCATGAAGTGGATTTTCGAGAATCCTTATCAGTCTGAAAATCAGAATCCATGTATCCTGTAAGGATCAAATCCTTAGAACCATAAAAAAGTATGTAGTCTCTCGTTCTCCAAAGATAATTGAGGATGTGCTTGACGGCTGTCCAATGACCCTATCCTAGATTAGGCTTATATCTACTGACTATCCCCACTGCATAGCAGATGTCAGGTCTAATACATAATATCGCATACATCAAACTGCCCACGGAAGATGCATAGGGGACCAGACTCATTTCCTCAACCTCTTGAGGTGTCTTAGGACACTGTTCCTTGGACAATGTAACTCCGTGCCTAAAAGGCAATAGGCCTCTCTTAGAGTTCTGCATCGAGTACTTGATCAACATCTTGTTAATGTATGATGCCTGAGACAGTGCTAGCATTTTATTCTTTTGATCCCAAAAGATCTGAATCCCAAGAACAAGTTGAGCCTCTCCTAAATCTTTCATTTGGAATTGGGTTGCTAGCCAATTCTTAACTGAAGTCAATAAACCTATGTCATTTCCAATGATTAGGATATCGTTTACATACAACATTAGGAAAACTACTGAACTATTGATGATTTTCTTGTAGACACAAGGCTCATCAACGTTTTGGTCAAAGCCATAAGATTTGATCGCAATATCAAACCTTATGTTCCAAGATCGAGATGTCTGTTTTAGTCCACAAATGGACCGACTTAGCTTGTAAACCTTTTGCTCTGGACCTTGGACAATGAATCCCTCGGGTTGCACCATATAAATGGTCTCCTCAAGATTGCCATTTAGAAAAGCAGTCTTGACTTCCATTTGCCATATCTCATAGTCATAATATGAGGCAATAGATAGGAGGATGTGGATAGACTTCAGCATGGCAACAGGCGAGAAAGTCTCCTCATAGTTAACTCTCTCTACCTAGGTATAACCCTTTGCCAGCAATCGAGCCTTGAAGGTTTGTACCTTCCCATCAACACCCCGTTTGCTCTTGTAGATCCATTTGCAACCTATAGGTTTAACCCCATCAGGTTGATCTACAAAATCCCAAACTTAGTTGAAGTACATAGACTCCATCGCAAGATTCATGGCTTTGACCCATTCATCTCTGTCAACATTCTTCATTGCCTTTTTTAAGACAATAGATCCTCAACCTCGCCATCAGCTACCATAGCTAGGATTTTAGTTAAAACCATATAGCGAATAGGTGAGTTCGCAACCCTACCATTACGTCGAGGTTCCCTCAACTCTTGAGGTGGATGTGACCTGCTAGATGAACTTCCATCAACAACTCTTGTTGATGTAGTAGGCTCTTCAACAACTCTTACTGAAGTTTCAGTAGTTTCTTTGGAAAGCTCATTCAACATGATTTTGCTTCTAGGACTGTGCTCCCTTCTATGATCCTTCTCAAGAAAAGTAGCGTTTGTCAACACAAACACTTTATTTTCCTTTGGATCATAAAATTAATTCCCTCGTGTCCCTTTGGGGTAGCCTATAAATAGGTACAACCTCAAACGTGGTTCAAGTTTCTAAGAATTAGCCTCAAGCACATGTGTTGGGCAACCTCAGATGCGGAAGTGACGTAAACTAGCTGTACGCCTGTTCCGCAGCTCCTAAGGTGTTCTAGCAACACTCTTGGAGGGAACACAGTTGAGGATGTAAGATGCAGTCTCTACTGCAAAACCCCAAAACGAGTTTTTTAAGGAAGCCTAACTCATCATCGACCGAACTATCTCCAACAAGGTTCTATTTCTCCTCTCCAATACATCATTCTGCTGAGGTGTACCAGGTGCTGAGAGTTGAGAAACTATTCCATATTCTATCATATACTTCTGGAACTTAGAATCCAAAAATTCTCCACCCCAATTAGATCGAATTGTTTTAATCCTTTTACTTAATGCGTTTTCAACTTCAGCCCTGAACTTTTTGAACTTTTCAAAGGATTCCGACTTATATTGCATTAAATAAACATACCCATACCTTGAATAATCATCAGTAAAAGTGATGAAATACTCGTAGTCTTCCCTGGCTCACACATTCATCAGACCACAAAGGTCTGAATGCACTAACTTTAGAGGCTCTTAGACCATCATGTTCAGAACATGTTCACGAACAGATGTGCCTTCCTCCATTTTGGAGTTGAAGATGCATTTTAGAGCTTCGTGCTTGAGCTATCCAGACGGTTGTCCGAACATTATCCACAGGAACTTCATGATCTCGCGTTGAGACCATAGGCTCATGCTTCTTGGCCAAAACATAGTTGAGACTGGCCAAGATGTAAGCTCGGGCCTTTTCGTTCGTCCGTGTCCATCTCTCATAAACCTCTCGAACATTTCGAGTGGCGTTCTGAGTCGAAATATGAGGACATTCCTCCGTAAGGATGAACCTTAATTCATCGATGATTAAAATTGTAGTTATCAAATGTTTCCAACTAGCGTAATTCTCGACAGTCAACTTATCGGCACTTAAAAAAGCCAATGTAGCTGTATCCATTTTTACATTGCTGAAAACATGAACAAACTTGATGAGTCTATGCAATACCACTTTTAACACCAATTTTAGTTTTAGCAAAATAGTTTCCATGTACCCTAAGTGAAAAAAAAATCTATTTTGCAATGTTACCCCAGCGAGGCAGGACAAAAGTCATCGGTGATGGAATACGAGACATACGCAGTGGAATTGGGACCTAATTACACTCTAATTGCTTCTAAATTAAAGGAAAATAGCATGCAATTGAAGGAAAAACAGTGAATAAAAGTGTAAAGATGCTACCTTTGACCCAAAGCCGCTTCTCCTTGTTGAATCTCGACCCGAACTCTTTTGGACCACCACTAGAGTTGGCCTACTATCCTCTTTGAAGCTCCCGAAAGCTACTTCTTCTCGTTGAATCTCGACTCGAACTCTTTTGGACTACCACTAGAGTTGGCCTACTATCCTCTAGACTCAAAACCGAGTTGTAGGACCCGGTGGATGAAGAGAACCGAGAGAGAGAAAAGAGATGAAAATAAGGAATGGAATTTTGAGTAGGTTTGGGTGTTTCCTTTGTTTTTTCACCAAGTTGTAATTTTACAGCCGAAATATCAAAAAACTAATTTTCAAAATGGCAGAAGTCTTTTAACTAAAATGAAAAGCCTAATTTATAGAAAAAAGGCATGCAACAAATACATGAAAAAACTTCACAAAAAACCCAACACCTAGAATCCACTCACTTAGTGGGCTTACTATCTCCACTATGAGCCAACACCTAGCCCACTATTTTGTTAGTGAAATTATCCAACAAAAGTTTGGATTTTCTCACTAACTATAGTCAAAGGGCAAAATAGT
>NC_052351.1:28268171-28301311 GCF_009727055.1 Benincasa hispida | reverse complement strand
CTTTGACTTTTTACATCTTTGACCATTTCCATCATTTTCGAGCTTCCGAATATGAACATTTTCATATTCTTGATATTTAAATCACATTTAAATATTAAAACTGTATCTCTAAGCTGAAAAACCCGACCACTGTATCACATATACTTGTCGGTTTCTCTCTCTCTACATAATTTGAACAATTCGAATGATTCTATCATACTGTTCTAAGTTTATTCCATATGAGCTAGTAGGGGAACCTAATGGACCTATAGATCATGAGCTCCAATGATCCGAGATTAGTTAGCTAAACTCTTTAGATGGAGATAATCAACATTCGTTAATTAACGGGTCATTCCACTAAAGTCCCGTAGTTGCACTCCCCTCACTATAGATATATTTGTGTCCATTTGATATAATCATGATTAGTAAGTTAATCCTTCACAGGTTGTTCGTAATCTCGACTGGGTCATAAAAATCGTTTTACCCTCAAGACTACATCTTGTTCCTTAAGTCCCACTAATCTTCTAATGAACAAATGGTTTAAGGTCCAACCTATAAACCGAATCCCTCTCAGGCCAAGGAGAGGATGGGGCCCCTTGTTCAAGACTTGGATTCAGTACTAAAGGGAACAACCTATCTACTATCCCTATAATGGGTAGGAGTGAATTCCGTCTTGCACCTTGTGTTCCCAACTATCCATCCGATCTTACCCCTAAAATGGGAGGCTTATTGGGCCAGCGATATTGAGCTGCCCTCACCTATGCAGATCTAAAGATAATTCCGAGTGAACAGGAGTTCATAGTTAGCTCAGGATTAAGATTAAGTTACCTAGGTCACCAATTAACGAAATAGTCAGTTTTATACATAAAACGGCAGAACGTAAAAAGTGACTATTTCATGGTTCAGTCTTATGTAAACTCTTTACATAGGATGCCCCCACTCACATATCTCTATATGAATGATTCAGGATCACATCGTTTGTACTAACTACAAAGTGGGCTGCATCCATAGTGTCCCCAGAATAAGGCGTCCAACCTTATTCATGTACTATAGACTATTCTTACTATATATTTGAACTTGATCCACCTTTATGTCACTACATAAAGTTCAAATTACAATAAATAGCCTCAGGACCTTAGTTTATTGGATTCAAGATTACAATTTCAATAACAAATTTATCGAAAAACAAAACAAAATATATTTATTAATTTACAAACTACGAGTTTTAGGACATAAAATCCAACAACCGGTGGAGTGATTAGGTGCCCCTTCACTGGGATGAGAAATTCTCAACCATTAGACAGAAACAACTCTTGTAATTGACTCTAACCATCACCATTTTTCGGTCTAGAACTGTTAACCTTTAACAATTCCGCGTAAGTATAACACCTTATTTTTGGCCTTAGAGTCATGCCCTAATGCGCCCATCATAGGGAAAAAGTAGATTAGGACAAGAGATTAAAGCGACTTTATCCTATAGAGGAGATCAGATAAATAGTCGTGCACAACTGCCATCCTATGAGGGAACACTCCCAAGGTGCCTTGAGGCGATGCATAGAAAGGTTATCCAACCTAATGAGAGAGACCGTGGGATATGTTGTACACGTCCCGCTCCCACTTACTATAGGCATTCTCTCCATTCACCTTAGTATTGACCTACCCAAACACCATTCTTTAAGGGGACACTCCCAGGGTGCCTCGAGGCCTAGGATAGATCTCACTGTGTGAATATAAATGGAGAAATGTGAAGAGCTTTAAATGAAGTATCATAACCCCAAGTACCTCCCACTGAATGTTCTACCTAGGGGTTCATTAACTTAGACAACCCGACTACTGATTTTATCTAAGTGTGTTTAATTTGCTAAAAAAACAACTCGTGTCTTTGATATTAAACAAGTCCAAGTCAAGTCCCATTAAACTCTTTAATAGACTATCCTCAAATTTGCATGTATGCATCAAATTTATCTAATTTACCTTTCCATATAGGTTCTCGGGTAGGGGTGTTCCGTTTTTCGTTAGCTTAAGTACCCAGCCTAGACAGAAGTCGCCTTAGACAAAAGGTCCCTTATAGATAGATTTGCTACATATTTAATCTTTTATTAGTCAATTTAATCCTATTAAACTAATTAAAAGATTAAACCTTAGGTTTCTAATCTCATTAGAACCGTGATCTTAGGTCTATCTCCATCAAATTTTAAAACTCTTTTAAAATATGATTCAAGTCTAGGTTCACATGCATGTCTTTCTTATTGATTTTAGTTCTAATTTCCCTTATAACACTTATAAAGGAAACAACCAAAACCATTCACATTGCTAAGAAAAACTAGGTATTTATAACTCTTATAAATTTAACCTATGTGTCATGCTTCATGCAATGTCCATTCATTACTATATATAACTCTTATATACTTGGTAATGAACTAAGACTACAAGCTTCCATATACCCTTATACTATAACACTTATAATATAAAGATGATGCATGAATATGCTTAATGCATGCATAAATATAATATGATGCATGAGCATGCTCTAAGTTAATTTTATCATGCAAACTACTATATTATAACTCTTACAACATAGAGATGATGCATGATCAATGCATAACCTATGATGGGATTTCAACTATATGTCATCTTATGTACATTCACAAAACTAATGGACCGGGATGATTAGCCTCAAAACTGAAAATTAAATTCTATCTATTACATAAAACCATCGAGCAAATCGGTTCACAAGCGAACCGGGTCTTGAATCGCCTGGGCGAAGTCTTCCATTTGATCGTTTAGTAAAATGGTTGAGTAGCCACGATCGTGTAGCAACGATTAAGTGCCTTTAACTATGCGATGAAGCGTGAGGCCACTCAATCGTTTAGCGCACTAATATTAAATGCAAGTCTAAACGATCGTATAGACGACTACGATACTGTGAAGCATGATCGTCTAAACGATTGAAGAACAAGCGCTAAGTAACATTTACCTTACGATCATGTAGTCAGTGACTAAGGGATGAAGCTTGCCAACCTACATGATCGTTTAGTGCACACGCGTCTACCTTGCAGTGAGTATCCCATACTCAACCATCGCTTACCCCATCGTTTACACGATCTGACCAACGCTTGGTCTTCTTCTTCCTCAAAGTAATGTGCATCTCAATGCCATGAACTTTATCACGAGCGACTCAAACTGACTCAAATACTTTGAATTATATACTCGATAGCAAGTAACTAAAGGCAATCATCCCAGAAACTTCATTAACCCACATCCACAAACATATTTATCACTTAAACAGAATGTAGTCATGCTTTCAGCTACCGAGAATGTAAATGCAATTCTATACAACAATGGATTTGGAATATCAGAACCTAGCTCTGATACCAATTGAAGGAACTCTAATTAAAGAGAACCCATGAGCGGAAGCATGATCGACCCAAATCCATTGTGACAGAATTAAAGACATTCACAAACATACATAACAGTTATGCATTATCTTACAAATTACAGCATGCTTTTAGAATTAAATACAAAAGGAGCGAGAGACATACCTTTGAAGAACTCTTCTTCTACTGATCTCTCGCTCTCGTGAAGAACTTGGACAACAATCTCTCGCTCTCGCCCATATCGCCTACCCAATCATCTAGAAGTCACGAACAATATTTTCCATGAACAAGCAACCCCTTAGACACAACCACTCGACAACCTTGGTATTCTTGGAGTGAGAATCCAAGAGTTGTGGGCTATATTGGATTTGGTAAAGGGATGGAGGAAGGCAACAATCGGACCAAACAACCAAGCAAGTGGGAGAAGGACTTGTCTATCGCATAGACTTTGTGTACTTGATTTTTTAGTAAAACTCAGTAGGTACACGATCATTTAGAAAAACAGGCTTGATCGTTTACACAATCGTTTAGAGAATCTCGTTAGGCACGCGATCGTTTAGTAAATTTCTTTACACGATCATTTAGGCTCTCGCTTAGAAGGCTATCGTATAGTCTCTAATCAACTAAATGATTGGTGATGCTTTTAATGAAGCGATTCCTTTCACAATGAAAATATTTTTCATTTTATCCTTCAGTCATGAAAACTGATCATAACTCCCACTTTCATGCACAGTTAAAGGAGAAAACTACCCACAATTATCATATAATTGTTTTAATTATAAATAAATATAATAACTAACTTATCATATTATATTTATAACCTATAGTTTTAATATCACATTATATGTAACATTTAAACCATAGTTCTTTTCTCCTTTATTCAATATAAATCATATTTATATCAAATTCCTCCAATTAATATATCCCATACATCATATCAACTATATCACATATAATTGAACCAGTTTAATTATATCATATATAATCAAACTCCCTCTTGTCAATTTGAACACTTTAAACTGACCCAAAAACTTATTCTCAACTTGAATCCATTGAGTTACCAAGGGGACCTTATGGACTTGCAGCTTATAGCTCCAATGGTATGTGAATAGCTGACTAAACTTTTTAATCACGTGATCCACTATCCTTTAACTATCGAGCACTCCACTAAATACCGACAGTTGCACTCTTCTCAAAACAGATATATTTCTGTGTCCATCGGATATAACCAATCAACAATACGATAACCCTTCATAGATCGCTCATAAGTACAACTGGGTCAATTTACCATTTTGCCCCTGTAATTACATCTAACTCCTTAAGTACCACTGATTCCTCTAATGAACAATATATCATAGTCCTACTATGAGTGGACACCTCTCGGGCCATGAGAAGTTGTGTGGTGCCACATCATTCAAGCCCTGGAATCAGCCCTTAAGGGAGCAATCTATCTAGGGGAACGAGTGAACTTCATCTTGTGTAGTAGAGTTCCCAGCTCCCCAATTAGACGAATCCCCAAAGTGATAGGATTGAGTCAGCAATCTAACCACTCGCACCCATGCAAATCAAATGACTGCCCTCATAGGTAGGAGTTCCCAACTCACTAAGGATTAAGGTCATGTTACCTATGGTCATCCTAGTGAAATGAAAGTCTCTGTCATGAACGACATTATATAACAAAACTAAACACTTTGTGGTCTGATCTTATACAAACTCCTTTGTATAGGACACCCCGCATCGCATGTCTCCACATGAATGATCAGGATAGATCATCTGTAGCACTTTATAACACTTGTAACATCTACAAAACGGGTCGTATCCATAGTGTCAGTAGGATAATATTTCCCTCCTTTATCCATATACTACCAACCATTTAGGTTATCACTTAAGGCATGATCCACTTGTATGTCTCCACATACATGCTTAAGTTACAACGACAACCAGGAATTTTAGTTTATTGGTTTGTGGTAAATGCAAATAAAATATCTCATATTTCATAGACAAAAATGAAGAAAATATCTCATATTATTACATCACAAGCGTTTGTTCATACAGATGTTTACAAACTATAGGACCTTACAAGAGTTTAGGAATGTCCCAACAGTATTTACATTCAAGCAATGACTTTACAAAAATTAAATTCCTCTTTGACTCGAGAACAATGTACACATCATTCAAAATGATAAATCTATTTTGTAAAGTCAATCAGAGGCCTCCCACTGCTAAAGCTGAGACGACGTGCCCAGTGTCAACTCGCATCGTCATCTCTCTAGCCTCAACCTGCCGTCAGGAACTAATTCCCTAAAATGAAGAAAAAACATGGTTAGTGGCCCCAGAGTCTATAATCCAGGCAAAATTATCATTTTCCACTAAACAAGTCTCTAAAACCAGTAAATCATATCTACATTGTTTGGCTTTCTTCTTTTGCTTCAAATAACGAGGGCAGTTTCGCTTCTAGTACCCATCCTGGTTGCAGTGGAAACACATCCCCTTGTCAATCGGCACTGGTCACTTACCCCGCGGAGTGACAAGTTGTGGGTTAGTAGGTGCATTCCCTTTTCCCTTACTACCCTTCTTCTTTTTCCACTTGCTGGTGCCGAAAGTAGAAGGTACAGACTTAGTTCCAGAGGTTGAATCTTGATGGAACTTCTTAGAAGATGAAGCAACATTCCCCTCAGGGACTCCATGATCTTGCATGCAGTGATCATGCTTCTTGTCCAAAACGTCATTAAGGCTGGCCAAGATATATGCTTGTGCCTTCTCGTTCACCCGTGTCCATTTCTCATACTTCTCTCGAACATTTCACGCGGTGCTGGGAGGTGGATTCAGAAGACACTCCTTCATAAGGACGAACCTTAGGTCACTGATGATAAGTGTCGTGTTTTTGTGTTTTTCTAACTAGTGTAGTTCTTGCTAGTCAGTTTATCGGCAGCTAAAAGTGCAAGAGTAGCGGTAGCCATTTTTTAAAGGTTGCTGAAAAAAGAAACAAACTTAATGAGTCTACTTGCATTACCACTTTTAACACCAATTGAGTTTTACCAAAATAGTTCTATTGTATCCTAAGTGACATCTATTTTACAATGATGCCTCAGTGAGGCAAGAAAAAAGTCACCTTTGGGGTGATCAAGTATCCTTGCACTGGGATGAGACAGGATGAGACAATCTCAACCATTAGACAGAAACAACTTCTTATAACTGAATCTAATAGTCATCATTGTTCTGTCTAGAATTTGTTAACATCCTTAACAATTCTGTGTAAGTGTAACCCTCTCATTTTAGGCTCTAGAGTCCCGCCTCAATGCGCCCACCATAAGGAAAAAGTATATTAGGATAAGAGACTAAAGCAACCCTATCCATTTCTGGAGATCAGATAAAAAGTTGTGCAAATACAGCCATCCTTTAGGGGGACACTCCCAGGGTGCCTCAAGGCGATGCACAAAAACATTATCCAACCTAATGAGAGAGACCGGAGGATATGTTGTCACACGTCCTACTCCCACTTACTATGAACATTTTCTCCATTCACCTTGGTATTGACCTACCTAAACACCATCCTATAGGGGGACACTCGCAAGGTGCCTCGAGGCCGAGGATAGATCTCATAGTGTAAACTTTTAGGGAGAAACGTGTAGAGGTTTAAATGAAGTATCATATACCCCAAGTACCTTCCACTGAATGTTCTACCTAGGGATTCATTAACTTAATAGATTCGGCTACTGATTTTAACTAAGTGGGTGTATAATTTGCTCAAAACAACACTTACTTTTGATAATTAAACAAGTTTGATTCATGTCTTATTAAACACTTTAACAGACTATCATCAAATTTGCATGCATGCAGCAAATCTATCTAATTCACCTTTCCAGGTAGGTTCCCAGGTAAGGGTGTTCCATTTTCGTCAGCTTAAATACACTAGCCTAGCCAGAACCCACCTTAGACAAAAGGTTTCTTATAGATAGATTTGGTACATAATTAATCTTTTATTAGTCAATTTAATCCTATTAAACTGAATTAAAAGATTAGACTTAGGTTTCTAATCTCATTAGAACCGTGATCTTAGATCTATCTCAATCAAATTTTAAAACTCTTTTAAAACATGATTAAAGCCTAAGTTTGTATGCATGTCTTTCTTATTGATTGTAATTCTAATTTCATTAATTATAACTCTTATAAAAAAAATGAAACAATCAAAACCAATCACATTGCTAAGCTAGACATCCACAAGGCATTTATAACTTTTATAAATAAACCTAAGTGTCATGCTTCATGCAATGTTCATTCATTACTATATATAACTCTTATATAACTTGTAGTGAACATAAGCATACATGCTAACATACACCCTTATACTATGACAGTTATAATATAAAGATGATGCATGAATGTGTTTAATGCATGCATATATTATAACTCTTATATTATATGATGAGCATGCTTTAAAGTAATTTAATCATGCAAACTACTATATGATAACATTTATAATATAAAGATGATGTATGAATAAATGCATAACCTATGGTGGGTTTTAAAACTATATGACATACATTATGGCATATAATTAAGCATACATCACATGTACATTCAACAAAAATTCATGAACCAAGGTAATTAGCCTCAAAACCGAAAAAAATAAAGCTATCTATTACATAAAATATCGAATCAACGAGTTCTAACAGGTGAACCGGGTCTTGAACCGTTCGGGCGAAGCCTTGTCCCTTGATCGTATATTAGCTCCTTGTGATCGTTGAGTAACGCCTATAGAGTATAAACGATCGTGTAGCATGGATTGAGTGCCTTTGAACTATGAATTCATTGAGCCACCAAATGGACCTTATGGACCTGTAGCTTAAAGCTCCAATGGTACGTGAATAACTTACTAAACTCTTTAATCACGATATCCACCATCTGTTAACTGTCGAGCACTCCATTAAATATCGACAGCTACACTCTTCGTACTACAGATATATTTCTATGTCCATCGGATATAACCAATCAACAGTATGATGACCCTTCACAAATTGCTCGTAAGTATAGCTAGGCCAATTTACCTTTTTGCTCTTATAGTTACATCTAACTTCTTAAGTACCACTGATCCCTCTAATGAACAATACATCATAGTCCCACTATGACTAAAACCTTTTCGAGCCAAGAGAATGTGCGGTGCCATATTGTTCAAGCCCCGGAATCAGCCCTTAAGGAGCAGTTTATCTACTTTCCCCTGCTTCGCGAAAGGAGTGAATTTCGTCTTGTGTTGCTAATTTCCCAACTCCTCAATCAGATAAATCCCTAAAGTAGTAGGTTTGAGTAGGGGATCTGGCCACTCACATCCATGCAAATCAAAGAACCACCCTCATAGGCGGGAGTTCACAAGTCACTCAGGATTAAGATCATGTTACCTATAGTCATCCTAGTGAAATGTAAGTCTCTATTATCAATGGTGTTATATAAAGAGACTAATTATTTTGTGTTCCGTTCTTATACAAACTCTTTGTATAGGATACTCCCGCTTGCATGTCTCCACATGAATGATTAGGATCAGATCATTTGTAGCACTTAAGAACACTTGTAACACCTACAATGCGGGTCGTATCCGTAGTGTCACCAGGATAAGGTACCCAAACTTATCCATCTGCTACAGACCATTTAGGTTATTATTTAAACAAGATCCACCTATATGTCTCTACATACTTGGTTAATTTACATAAAATAACCTCGGATCTTATTTTATTGGATTGAGTAAATGCTTATAAAATAACACTTATTTTATTAATAACAATATGTTTATACAGAGTTTACAAACTACGAGACTACAAGGAGATTTAGGACATCATTTCCAATCTCCTACTTGTCCTAAAGCCAAGGGAGACTAATGTACAATACAAAGACAATATAAAATACAATAAACTAGGGTATACACTATACCCTAGTAACATCTCCCACTTGCCTTAGACAAGGTGTCGCATATCTCGTAGACCCAAACTTTCTAGATCACCTTCGAACACTTTAGCCGAGATAGCCTTTGTAAACGGATCAGCAACATTGTGCTCCGACGCGATCTTCGTGACAATCACATTACCACGATGCACAATCTCCTGGATCAAATGATATTTCCATTCTATGTGCTTGCCTCTTCGGTTACTCTAAGGTTCCTTAGAATTTTCCACAACACCATTGTTATCACAATAAAGTGTGATTGACAAAGACATATTTGGAACAATTTCCAAATCAGTAAGGAGCTTCTTAAGCCAAACAACCTCTTTTGTAACTTTACAAGCAGCTACGTATTTAGCTTCCATAATAGAGTCTGTGATGCTTCTTTGCTTGATGTTTCACCATACTATAGCTACTCCATTCAGAGTGAACACTGACTCTGGTGTTGATTTTCGAGAATCTCTATCAGTCTGAAAGTCAGAGTCTATGTATCATGTAAGGATAAGTTACTTATCTCTATACATGAGCATATAGTTTCTCATTCTCCTAAGATACTTGAGGATCGTTTTGACCACCGTCTAGTGATCTAATCCTGGATTGGATTGATATCGACTGATAATCCCTACTGCATAGCAAATGTCAGGTCTAGTACATAACATTGCATACATAAGGGTACCAACAGCCGATGCATAATGAATCCATCTCATTTCCTCAACCTCTTGAGGTGTCTTAGGACACTGTTCCTTAGACAAAACAATTCCATGTTTGAAAGGTAATAAACCCTTCTTGGAATTTTGCATCGAATATCTAATAAACATCTTGTCAATGTACGATGCTTGAGACAAGACCAACCTTTTGTTCTTATGATCCCTTATGATCTGGCTCCCTAGAACAAATTGCACCTCTCCGAAATCTTTTATTTGGAATTGGATGGCTAGCCATTTCTTAACATCAGTCAGAAAACCTACATCATTCCCAATGAGTAGGATATCATTCACATACAATACAAGGAAAGCTGCTGAGCTGTGATGATTTTCTTAAAAACACAAGGCTCATCAACATTCTGATCAAAGCCATAAGCTTTGATCGTAGTATCAAATCTTATATTCCAAGATCTAGATGTTGTTTCAGTCCATAAATGGACCGATTAAGCTTGCAAAACTTTTGCTCTTGATCTAGTTCAATGAATCCTTCTAGTTGAACCATGTAGATGGTCTTCTCAAGATTACCATTCAAAAGGGCAGTCTTAACGTCCATTTGCCATATCTCATAGTCATAATATGTGGCTATGGACAGAAGAATCCTGATAGACTTTAACATGACAACAGGTGAGAAAGTTTTTTCATAGTCCACTCCTTCTACCTGGGTATAACCCTTTGCCACAAGTCTAGCCTTAAAGGCTTGTACCTTTCCATCTACACCTCTTTTCCTTTTGTAGATCCATTTACAACTATAGGTTTTACCCTATTAGGTTGATCTACAAGCTCCCAGATAAAATTGAAGTACATAGACTCCATTTCTTGATTCATGGCTTTAATCCATTCACCTTTATCAACATCTTCCATTTCTTGCTTATAAGACAATGGATCCTTAACTCCATCATTAGATATGATATTTTGGGCTTCTGTTAAACCCAGTTCGCAACCCTCCCACTACGTCGAGGCAATCTCAACTATTGAGATGGTTGACTAGATGAACTGACATCAACAACTTTTGTTGATCTATCAGCCTTTCAACAACTCTTGTTGAAGTCTCAATAATCTCATTATAAATCTCATTTAAAACAAGCTTAATACGTGGCTTATGATCCCTTATGTAGTCTTCTTCCAAGAAGGCAACATTTGTCGATACACACTTTATTTTCACTTGGATCATAGAAGTATCCACCTCTTGTTTCTTTGGGGTAACCTACAAATAGGCATACTTTCGAACGAGGTTCCAACTTTTTAGGGTTAGCCACAAGCACATGAGCTGGACATCCCCAAATTCTAAAGCAGCTTAAACTACTTTTACGACCTCTCCATAACTCAAAAGGTGTTTCAGAAACACTCTTTGAGGGAACATTGTTCAAAATGTAAACTGCAGTCTCTACTGCATATCCCCAAAACGAGTCTGGAAAATGAGCATAACTCATCATAGACCGAACCATGTTCGACAGGGTTCTGTTTTTTCTTTCTGATACACCATTCTACTGAGGTGTACCTGGGGCTGAGAGTTGAGACGTGATTCCATGTTCTATCATATAGTTATGGAATTCTAAGTCCTAACAAGTTTTCAACTTCAGTCTTATACTCCTTGAACTTTTCAAGAGCTTCGGACTTATGTTGCATTAGGTATAAATACCCAAATCTAGAATAATCATCTACAAAGAGATGAAATACTTATACCCACCGCGTGTTCTTACACTCATCGGATCACAGAGGTTTGAATGTATAAGCTCAAAGGTTTCCTTGGCCCTATAACCTTTTCCAGTAAAAGGTCATTTGGCCATTTTGTCTTCAAGGAAAGATTCACATATTGGCAAAGAGTTTTCTTCTAAACCATTTAGAAATCCACTTTTCACCAACTTCTCAATCCTATTGAGATTGATGTGACCTAACCTAAGATGCCAAAGATGGGCTTTTCTTCAAGAGAAACTCTTGGTCTTTTTACAGTTGTTGTTGTTATGAACATTTCAGTATTAAGCAATGCTTTTATGACTAACAACCTTTGTACATACAAGTTATTTTCCATTAAACCAAAACCTATCTCCATACCACTCTTAAAAATACACACTTTATTCTAAGAAAAGGAGATGGAATAATTTTGTTCAATCAGACAAGAAACTAAAATTAAGTTCCTCTTGATATGACAAACTACATAAACATTATCCAATAACAAATACTGTTTCTTATCCAAAAATAACTTAAGCCTGCCTACAGCAACAGCTGAAATGGCCTCACCAGTATCGACTCTAAGATTCAACTCTCCAGCTTCCAATTGTTTCTAGGAACTAAATCCTTGATGGGAAGAACATGCGTGGTTAGTAACCCCTAAATCAATTATCCAGACAGAATCATCATTCTCTACCAAACATGTCTCCAAGACAAATAAATCACATTTATCGTCTTTGGAGTTCTTCCTTTTCTGGAGAGTAGTGAGATCAATATCAAAACCTATATTATAAACTCCAAGTTTCATTTTAGAGGACAATCTTCGTCGATGAACTTCATCAGAGTCAGCAACAATTGCTTTCTCTGTTAGTCCCTTGACATTCAATAAGGACTGGAGATTATCTTGGGAACTGACACCATTAGTTTCATTATCATCAATCCCATTTCGCTTAAAAAGTGAGAACTTACGTTTAAATATTCTTGCAACGAGTCCATGATCTCACGTGTAATGACCATGTTCTCAACCCTTTTGGCCAATGCATCAGGTATGCTTGCCAAAATGTGAAGTCGGACCTTCAAATTAGCCTTCATCCACACCTCATATGAATTACGTGTTAGAGTGTAATAACATGCAGTGGAAGTATCAAGGATCCACATGCATTCAAATTCACTAATTTTGGCAGAGATTAGAGCATGCTTATCCAAATAAGAGGGTTTTAGATCATACCTTTGTAAAACTCTTCAAGATCTTATTCAAGCAGCAACAGTCTTCCCCAAAGATCACCGTGAACCACCTCAAGATCTTCCCCACTATCCTCTTGGAGCTTTAGACTGAGTTGTGGGACTCAAGAACAACTTAAAGCAATGTAAAACAAAAGGAGAAACTCACAACACCCAGTTTTTAAAGAACTCTTCTTTAGCCGAAATTTTCTCTCAAAATTTATATAGAATGCATCCCTCCAAATTACTCCATTCTTCTTTATTTATTGCAGATGAACATGCAAAGAAGAAATGTGCATAGCTTGCAGCTCATGCTTGGAGTTTAATGAAGAAGAGGAAGTGGGTTTTGTGTGAGCATGAAGAAGATGATAATGGAAAATCTCATATTTCCATTTGCGCATGTAATCTTATTTTCCAATTTTTTTAAAAAAATTAAAACCAATTTCAAAATTCAATTTTGATTTCAAAACCGAAAATTTAATTTTCTAAAATTAATTTTAAAAATATTAATTAATTTAATATCAAATATTGAATTAATTTTTGCACAAAACCATCTTCATATATTTAAACCATATTTAAATATATATTATCTATTCTGGTTGAACATTTCAAATTAATTTCTCAAGCTACTCTAAAGCTTAACCATTTTAAGCAAGTAGGGGGACCTCACGGACCTATAAATCATGGGCTCCAACGATTCGAGATTAATCAGCTAAACTCATTAGACCGATCTAACCCCCATTCGTTAACTAATGGGACACTCTACTATAGCCCATAGTTGAATTCTTCTCACTGTAGATATATTATGTCCATTTTATAACCATAATCAGTAAGTCGATCCTTCACAGGTTGTTCGTGATCACAGCTGGTTGAAAATAACAATTTTACCCCTGTGAATACATCTTATTCCTTAAGTTCCCATTGACCCTCTAATGAACAATTCTGATTCATAATCCTTATGAATCAAATCATTTCTCTATCATGAGAAGGCGGGGGCCCGATTGTTCAAGACCTGGAATCAGTACTTAAGAGAACAACCTATCTGCTAACCTTAAATCAAGTAGGAGTGAATTCCATCTTGCAAGGCTATGTCTCTAGCTATTCATCTAGTCTTATCCCTAAAATGGGAAGCTTATTGAGCAGTGTTGTTGGATTACTCTCATTGTTTGCAGATCAAAGGATAATCCCGAACAACAGAAGTTCATAGCTAGCTCAGGATTTAGATCGAGTTAACCTAGATTATTTGATAAATGAAATAGTCAGTTTTAACAGCAAACGGTCATTATAAAAAAAAAAAAAAAAGTGACTATGTTCGTGGTCCAGTCTATATGCAAACTCATTGCATAGGATGCCCCCACTCACATGTCTCAACATGAATGATTTATGGATCACATCTTTTGTAGCACTTTACAATTTCTTGTAACAACTACAAAGAGGGTTGCATCCAATAGTGTTACAAGGATGAGATATCCAATTTCATCCATATACTTATTAGACCATTTAAGCTATATACTGTTAACTTGATCCTGTTTATGTCACTACATAAAGTTACAGTATTCAGACTATAGCCAAGGATATGTTTATTGGATTTTCATAATAAGATGCAAAATCAACAAGTCATTATTATTGATAAATAGAATGTTTAACACGAACTACGAGTTCTAGGACATTCCCAACATTACGAACAATTCGAGATGCATCAGGGGTTGGGACTTGATGACACTCCTCAAACATGACAAGATCGAGGTCGTTTACCACGAAAAATGTTTTAATAGACTCTTTCCATATTATGTAATTAAAACCGGTCAAAGTAGAAAAGGAAACTAACGGAAAATCAAACATTGACATTTTGCTTAAAAAAAACATATTGATCTACGTAGATGTTAGCATAACTCTTTTAAAACAAATCCAATCAGGTTTTGCAAAATCTAAATTAACCGTATATTACATCTAGTTTTGCAATGACGCTTCAGTTATTTAGGACAAAAGCCAATGAAGGGTAATCAATTTCTCCCTTCACTAAATTGAGATACTCTCAACTAATCATTACACTAGAATAACTCTTATTCCTATAAAGATTAGCCATCATTGATTTTGTCAAGAAATCATTAACTTGCTTAACAATTTTTCATAAGTTTGATCCTTCATTTTAGATCCTAGAGTTCTGCCCTAAGCAGGCAACTAAAGGGAAAAATCGATTGGGACAAAAACTAAAGCGATTTATCCATTTCTGAAATTCGCCTTGATATTGACCAACCGCACAAACTATCCGAAGGGTGACGCTCTTAGGGCACCTTGAGGCCATGCAAGAAGGTCTCACGGTGCAAACCAATGAAAGAGACCGTAGGACATGTTGACACACATCTTTCTCCCACTTACTATAAATATTCTCTCCATTTACCTTGATATTGACCCATGCAAACACCAACCGAAGGGAGACACGTGCCACGAGGCTAAGCATGAATCTCACGGTGTGAGCATTAAGGGAGAAACATGAGTGAAATTGACATATCATATATATATTTTCCTCCCATTGAGTATTTTAACAACCTAGGGTTTAATTTACTTAGAAAAATACGGGTAACTATTTTTACTAAGTGACTGTTTCAGTTTGCTCCAAAGTAACACTTACTTTGGAAAGTTAAACAATTTTGATTTACATTCATTAAACACTTTAACAAATGTTAATCAACAATTGCATGCTTGCAGCAAATCTATTTAATTCACATTTCCAGGTAGGTTCTCAGGTAGGGGTATTTCATTTCTGTCAGCTTAAATACCCTAGCCTAGCCAGAATCCGCCTTAGACAAAAGGTCCCTTATAGATAGATTTGTTACAAATTTAATCTTTTATTGAAATCAATTTAATCCTATTAAACCGATTTAAAAGATTAAACTTAGGTATCTAATCTCATTAGAACCGTGATCTTAGGTCTATCTCAATCAAAATTTAAAACTATTTTAAAAAATTATTTTACCTAAGTTTGTATGCAACTCTTGGTTATTGATTTTATTTCATTCATTATAACTATTATAAAGAATGAAACAACTAAATTCAACCACATTGCAAAGCTAGACATCTACAAGGTATTTATAACTTTTATAAATAACCTAAGTTTCATGCTTCATACAATGTTCATTCATTACTATATATAACTTGTAATGAACGAAGCATACATGCTAACATACACCCTTATACTATAACACTTATATATAAAGATGATGCATGATGCTTAATACATGCATATATTAAAACTCTTATATTATATGTTGCATGAGCATGCTTTAAGTAATTTAATCATGCAAACTACTATACTATAACACTTATAATAGAAAGATGATGCATGAATAAATGCATAACCTATGGTGGGTTTTAAAACTATATGTCATACATTATGACATATAAACTAACATACATCACATGTACATTAAAGAAAAATTGATGGGCCGGGAATATTAGCCTCAAAACCGGAAAGAAAAGCTAACTATTACAAAGTGCATCAAGTCAACCGGTTCAAATAGGTGAATCGGGTCTTGAACCGTCAGGGCGAAGCCTCATCACTTGATCGTGCAGCATCTCCGTCAGATCGTTGAGTAATGCCTATCGAGTATAAATGATCGTGTAGCATGGATCACATGCCTTAGGACTATGTGATGAGCAAGAAGGCCACGCGATCGTGCAACGCACATTGAGTAATGCATGCTATGTGATCAAGCAGACAACGACTATGCGATGAGCATGATTATCTAAACGATTGAGGAGCATGCGTCGAGTATCATGTACCGAGTGATCGAGTAGCTATGACTATGCGATGAGCATGCTAGCCTACACAATCATTTAGCGTGCGTGTCGTGCGTCGAGTATTATATACTCAGCGATCGTTTACCCTGAGCGTCTACATGATCGAGTAGTCAACGCAAGACGATCGAGTAAACTCTTCACTTGATCACATAGCATTAGCTATGCGATCATTTAGCAAATACTATACGATCAAGTAGGACTTTTCTACATGATCGCATTGCCAAATCTAAACAATCGTTGAGCTTAAGTCACACGATGCGAACAACGATTGGTCTTCTTCCTCGAAGCAAACAACATCTCTATGCGTCTGAAGCTTCATCACCAACGACTCAAACAAAACAAAAACTTGAATACATACTCGATTGCTTGTTAATTATGCCCAAAAATGTAGAGAGCCCTTACAAATTAACTTTTGTAAATGTAAGGAAAGCTTTAAACAGACGCAATCCTCCCGTAAACATCCATCAACTAAATCCACAACCACACTTAACTCTTAAATGCATTGCAGAATTCATAAAACCCACCAAGACTGTAAATGACATTCAATACAGTAATGGAATTTAGCAATAAGAACAACCTGGCTCTGGTACCAATTGTAGGAACTCCAAAACTAGAGAACCAGTGAGTGGAAGCAGATCATTCCAAACTCCATTGTGAAAGAAATCAAATATTTACAATCAAACAGAAGAGATTATGCATTAAAGACTAAATTACAGTATGCTTTTTAAATTAAATACAAAAAGATTAAGTGACAATACCTTTGAAGAACTTTTTCTTCACGTATTTCCCTCGATCAATCACCAACGTGTCCAAACAACACGAACACAATGATCATCTGGAAGATCCTCGATCATCAGCTAGTGAAACTCGATCCTTGATCCTCGAACAAAACAAGACACAACCACAAGATTACCTTGCTATTCTCGGTGTGAGAATCCAAGAGTTGTAGGCTTTGTATGATTTTGGATAGAGGGAAGAAGGAAGTAAACGATCGAGTAGACAATCGAGTATGCGATGAACAATCGTATAGAGGAAGAAGTCTATCGTATAGACTTGATACTTGATCGTGTAGCAAACTCGATAACTATCGTTTAGTCTCTCGACAAGCAATCTGATTACTTGTTTCGTGTAGCATGGAATCAATCTAAAAAACTATTTTTTCTTCTTTATCCACTTTGCCATGATAACTGAGTAACCACCCACTAAGTCGATTATTGGAGAAAAAGAATTATCAATTATCTCATAATTAATACAATATAAATAAATATAATAACTAACTTATTATATTATATTTATAACCTATAGTTTTAATATAGCATCATCTGCAACATATAAACCATAGTTCTTTTCCTATTTTATGGGATTTAATATAAATCATATTTATATTAATTCCTCCAATCTAATAATATATCAAATACATTAGGATACCATCGCTAACAAAAGAGCTCTCTTGGGTGGGCATCGGTTCTTTGGAGATTATCATCAAAAAGGTGTTTCCTTCACCAGGTACACGTACTTCAGATGATTAGGGAGAGCTTTTAGCTTAATTCCTTGTACCTGCGAATCACTAAGACTAATGTCAGAAGAAGGTTTATCATGGTTGCTAACATCAACAAAAGAAAAGGATAGATCATATGAATCAAAATCAAGTCATCAACTCATCAGAATCATCATCATCATGCAAAACAATCTCACCACCAAATCATGAGTTTCAATCATGCAAAGAGATAGATATTCTTCTAAAAATTTCATAGCATCATACATATTGAATGAGACAACTTCTCTATCGAATTCCATAGAGAGGCATCCTTTATCAATATCAATTTTTGTTTTTGCAGTTTTCATAAATGGCCTTCCCAACAAAATTGTAGAAGAAACAAGGATAGAGATCTCATCCATTTTCAAAATGTAGAAGTCAACAAGAAAAATTAAATCTTTCACTTGAAGCAAAATATCCTCAACTACTCCTTGAGGCTGAGTGTAAGATTTATTGATCAACTGAATGCATACGACAATTTTTTGCAAATAATTTAATTTAAGATCCTCATACACATGATAAGGCATAACATTAATAGAGGCTCCCAAATCAAGCATAGCATGTTGAATGACTCTATTACCAATGACACAAGGTAAAGTAAACATACCTAGGTCACAACATTTCTCAAGCATATTTTGTTTAAGCAAGGATGAGACATTTTTACTTACCACCACACGCTCCTTATTCTTACCTATCTTTTTTTTTTCTTTTTTTTTTTTTTTGTGCAAAGCTCTTTGAAAAACTTAGCATACCTTGGAATTTCTTGGATTACATTAAGGAGTGGGATATTGATTTGAATCTTCTTAAACATCTCAATGAATTGAAGGCAAGGGAGACGTACTTACCTCAAAAGTTGATGGTGGTGCCTCAGATTCTGCTTCGCTTTTCTCATTTTGTTGGACTTACCCGATGGTGTCGAGATGGCAACTAATGGTGTTGGGTAGCTGAGAAGGGTGCCGGAGATGGAAGCTCCTTCCCACTCCTAAGTGTGATGGTATTCACATTCGNATATCACATATACATGCTTAAGTTCACATAAGATAACCAAGGAGCTTGTTTATTGGATATGAGTAAATGCCAGAATTAAATAACACTTATTTTATTCATTGAACAATGTGTATCTTTACAAAACAACGAGACTCCGAGAGAATTAGGACACCGGAGTGTTTCTATATGATAGACACTGTCATCTCCCACTTGCTCAATCGTTTAGCTAATTGTTCTCTTTCGATCTCTTCCTCTAACCAATTCCACATAAAGCCACACTCTGGATTTTCACACCGAGAATACCAAGGTAATCTTTGTGGTGTTGTCATACTCAACTCGACACTAGTCGAGGTTCTGTGGAGGTCGTTCATTGCGTTCGCTGTGTTCATGATCTGGGTGATCGTTGTGTTCGAGATTGATGTGGATCGTGCAATGTAGCAGTCGGAATGTTCAAGCGTTCGTGATCAAGTGTGTTGAAGATGAGTCTTCAAAGTTATATTTGTTCTATCCCTTGATCTGTAGAAAAGCATGCTGTAATTTCAATTTTGCGTATAGCTTGTTGTTTTCGTTTGTGACTGTAATTGTTTATGTTCATATACGATTGAAATTTAGAATGATCCTTCTGCTGCTCATGGAAATTCTCGTCTCCGATTTCCTTCAGATATTGGTTCATCTAGTCAAGTATATCCACCTTAAGAGTTGAGGGTGCTTCAACATAGTGGGAGGGTTTCGAACCTAGCTGCTCGTTATATGGGTTTAATACAAACCCAAGCCATCATATCATCTAGCAATGTTGAGGATCCTGAAGGAACTGTGAAGTTCCATAATGGAATCGAGGATCGACCCAATTTTTTATTTTCACTGAATAAAAATTTTACAAAACAAAATTATGCAAAATCTAAAAAATTACATAGCATGCAATTGAAGAAAGAGAAAATGAAATTAAGGTTTAGAAAAAGTACACTTACCCTTAAAGAACCAAGATATTCACGAATTTCCTTCCCTCCTTTTAGTTTTGAGAAATAAAATTGAAATAAAATAATTTTGATTTAAATAGTAATTATATATATAATAATAATAACCTTATTATATATATATATAACTATATGTTATATCATATTTAACATATAATTTATAACTTATATCATATCACTCCGGGCACCCTTCTCAGCTACCCAACACCATTAGTTGCCATCTCGACACCATCGGGTAAGTCCAAACAAAATGAGAAAAGCGAAGCAGAATCTGAGGCACCACCCATCAACTTTTGAGGTAAGTACGTCTCCCTTGCCTTCAATTCATTGAGATGTTTAAGAAGATTCAAAATCAATATCCCACTCCTTAATGTAATCCAAGAAATTCCAAGGTATGCTAAGTTTTTTCAAAGAGCTTTGACAAAAAAAAAAAAAAAGAAAAAAAAAAAGATAGGTAAGAATAAGGAGCGTGTGGTGTAAGTAAAAAGTCTCATCCTTGCTTAAACAAAATATGCTTAGAAATGTTGTGACCTAGGTATGTTTACTTTACCTTGTGTCCCATTGGTAATAGAGTCATTCAACATGCTATGCTTGATTTGGGAGCCTCTATTAATGTTATGCCTTATCATGTGTATGAGGATCTTAAATTAAATTATTTGCAAAAAATTGTCGTATGCATTCAGTTGATCAATAAATTTACACTCAGCCTCAAGGAGTAGTTGAGGATATTTTGCTTCAAGTGAAAGATTTAATTTTTTTTGTTGACTTCTACATTTTGAAAATGGATGAGATCTCTATCCTTGTTTTCTTCTACAATTTGTTGGGAAGGCCATTTATGAAAACTGCAAAACAAAAATTGATATTGATAAAGGATGCCTCTCTATGGAATTCGATAGAGAAGTTGTCTTCATTCAATTGTATGATGCTATGAAATTTTTAGAAGAATATCTATCTCTTTGCATGATTGAAACTCATGATTTGGTGGTGAGATTGTTTTGCATGATGATGATGATTCTGATTGAGTTGATGACTTGATTTTGATTCATATGAATCTATCCTTTTCTTTTGTTGATGTTAGCAACCATGATAAACCTTCTTCTGACATTAGTCTTAGTGATTCGCAGGTACAAGGAATTAAGCTAAAAGCTCTCCCTAATCATCTGAAGTACGTGTTACCTGGTGAAGGAAACACCTTTTTGATGATAATCTCAAAGAACCGATGCCCACCCAAGAGAGCTCTTTTGTTAGCCGATGGTATCCTAATGTATTTTGAATATATTTATTAGATGGAGGATATAATATAAATATGATTTATATTAAATCCCATAAAATAGGAAAAAGAACTATGGTTTATATGTTGCAAAGATGATGCTATATTAAAACATAAGGTTATAAATATAATATAATAAGTTAGTTATTATAATTTTATTATATTGTATTAATTATGAGATAATTGATAATTCTTTTTCTCCATAATCGACTTAGTGGGTGGTTACTCAGTTATCAATGGCAAAGTGGATAAAGAAGAAAAATAGTTTTTTAGATTGATTCCATGCTACACGAAACAAGTAATCAGATTGCTTGTACGAAAGACAAACGATAGTTATCGAGTTTGCTACACGATCAAGTATCAAGTCTATACGATAGACTTCTTCCTCTAAACGATTGTTCATCGCATACTCGATTGTCCTACTCGATCGTTTACTTCCTTCTTCCTCTATCCAAAAATCATACAAAGCCTACAACTCTTGGATTCTCACACCGAAGAATAGCAAGGTAATCTTGTGGTTGTGTCTTGTTTTGTTCGAGAATCAAGGATCGAGTTTCACTAGCTGATGATCGAGGATCTTCCAGATGATCATTGTGTTTCGTGTTGTTTGGACACGTTGGTGATTGATCGAGGGAAATACGTGAAGAAAAAGTTCTTCAAAGGTATTGTCACTTAAATCTTTTTTGTATTTAATTTAAAAGCATACTGTAATTTAGTCTTTAATGCATAATCTCTTCTGTTGATTGTAAATATTTGATTTCTTTCACAATGGAGTTTGGAATGATCTGCTTCCACTCACTGGTTCTCTAGTTTTTGGAGTTCCTAACAATTGGTACCAGAGCCAGTTGTTCTTATTGCTAAATTCCATTACTGTATTGAATGTCATTTACAGTCTTGGTGGGTTTTATGAATTCTGCAATGCATTTAAGAGTTAAGTGTGGTTGTGGATTTAGTTGATGGATGTTTACGGGAGGATTGCGTCTGTTTAAGCTTTCCTTACATTACAAAAGTTAATTTGTAGGGCTCTACATTTTTTGGGCATAAATTAAACAAAGAATCGAGTATGTATAAGTTTTTGTTTTGTTTGAGTCGTTGTGGATGAAGCTTCAAGCACGCATAGAGATGTTGTTTGCTTCGAGGAAGAAGACCAATCGTTGTTTCGCATCGTGTGACTTAAAGCTCAACGATTGTTTAGATTTGGCAATGCGATCATGTAGAAAAGTCCTACTTGATCGTATAGTATTTGCTAAATGATCGCATAGCTAATGCTATGTGATCAAGTGAAGAGTTTACTCGATCGTCTTGCGTTGACTACTCGATCATGTAGACGCTCAGGGTAAACGATCGCTGAGTATATAATACTCGACGCACGACACGCACGCTAAATGATTGGGTAGGCTAGCATGCTCATCGCATAGTCATAGCTACTCGATCACTCGGTACATGATACTCGACGCATGCTCCTAATCGTTTAGATAATCATGCTCATCGCATAGTCGTTGTCTGCTGATCACATAGCATGCATTACTCAATGTGCGTTGCACGATCGCGTGGCCTTCTTGCTCATCAACATAGTCTAAAGGCATGTGATCCATGCTACACATCATTATACTCGATAGGCAGTTACTTCCAAACGATCTGACGGAGATGCTGCAACGATCAAAGTGATGAGGCTTCGCCCTGACGGTTCAAGACCCGATTCACTATTTGAACCGGTTGACTTGATGCACTTTGTAATAGTTAGCTTTTCTTTCCCGGTTTTGAGGCTAATATTCCCGCCATCAATTTTCTTTAATGTACATTGTGATGTATGTTAGTTTATATGTCATAATGTATGACATATAGTTTTAAAATCCCACCATAGGTTATGCATTTATTTGCATCATCTTTCTATTATAAGTGTTATAGTATAGTAGTTTGATGATTAAATTACTTAAAGCATGCTCATGCAACATATAATAAGAAAGTTTTTAAATATATGCATGTATTAAAGCATCATGCATCATCTTTATATATAAAAGTGTTATAAGTATAAGGGTGTAATTGTAGCATGTATGCTTCGTCATATACAAGTTATATATAGTAATGAATGAACATTGTAAATGAAGCATGAAACTTAGTTTATTTATAAAAGTTATAAATACGCTTGTAGATGTCTAGCTTTGGCAATGTGGTTGAATTTAGTTGTTTCATTCTTTATAATAGTATATAATGAATGAAATAAATCAATAACCAAAGAGTTGCATACAAACTTAGGTAAAAATAATTTTTTAAAATAGTTTAAATTTTGATTGAGATAAGATCCTAAGATCACGGTTCTAATGAGATTAGATACCTAAGTTTAATCTTTTAAATCGGTTTAATAGGATTAAATTGATTTTCAATAAAAAGATTAAATTTGTAACAAATCTATCTAATAGGGACTTTTGTCTAAGGCGGATTCTGGCTAGGCTAGGGTATTTAAGCTGACAGAAATGAAATACCCCTACCTGAGAACCTACCTGGAAATGTGAATTAAATAGATTTGCTGCCAGCATGCAATTGTTGATTAACATTTGTTAAAGTGTTTAATGAATGTAAATCAAAATTGTTTAACTTTCCAAAGTAAGTGTTCACTTTGGAGCAAACTGAAACAGTCACTTAGTAAAAATAGTTACCGTATTTTTCTAAGTAAATTAAACCCTAGGTTGTTAAAAAACTCAATGGGAGAAAATATATAATATGATATGTCAATTTCACTCATGTTTCTCCCTAATGCTCAACCCGTGAGATTCATGCTTAAGCCTCGTGGCACGTGTCTCCCTTCGGTTGGTGTTTGCATGGTCATATCAAGGTAAATGGAGAGAATATTTATAGTAAGTGGGAGAAAGATTTGTGTCAACATGTCCTACGGTCTCTTTCATTGGTTTGCACCGTGAGACTTCTTGCATGGCCTCAAGGTGCCCAAAGAGCGTCACCCTTTCGGATAGTTTTGTCGGTTGGTCAATATCAAGGCGAATTTCAGAAATGGATAAATCGCTTTAGATTTTTGTCCCAATCGATTTTTCCCTTTAGTTGCCTGCTTAGGGCAGAACTCTAAGATCTAAAATGAAGGATCAAACTTATGAAAAATTGTTAAGCAAGTTAATGATTTCTGACAAAATCAATGATGGCTAATCTTTATAGAATAAAAGTTATTCTAGTGTAATAGATTAGTTGAGAGTATCTCAATTTAGTGAAGGGAGAGAAATTGATTACCCTTTCATTGGCTTTTGTCCTAAATAACTGAAGCGTCATTGCAAAACTAGATGTAATATACGGTTAATTTAGATTTTGCAAAACCTGATTGGATTTTTTTTTTAAAAGAGTTATGCTAACACTACGTAGATCAATATGTTTTTTTTAAGCAAAATGTCAATGTTGATTTTCCGTTAGTTTCCTTTTTCTACTTGACCGGTTTTAAATTACATAATAGGAAAGAGTCTATTAAAACATTTTTCGTGGTAAACGGACCTCGATCTTGTCATTTTTGAGGAGTGTCATCAAGTCCCAACCCCTGATGCATCTCGAATTGTTCGTAATGTTGGAATGTCCTAGAACTCGTAGTTTCGTTTAAACATTCTATTTATCAATAATAAATGACTTGTTGATTTTGCATCTTATTATGAAAATCCAATAAAACATATCCTTGGCTATAGTCTGAAATACTGTAAACTTTATGTAGTGCAATAAACAGGATCAAGTTAACAGTATATAGCTTAAATGGTCTAATAAGTATATGGATGAATTTGGATATCTCATCTTGTAACACTATTGGATGCAACCCTCTTTGTAGTTGTTACAAGAATTGTAAAGTGCTACAAAAGATGTGATCCATAAATCATTCATGTTGAGACATGTGAGTGGGGGCATCCTATGCAATGAGTTTGCATATAGACTGGACCACAACATAGTCACTTTTTTTTTTTTTTATAATGACCGTTTGCTGTTAAAACTGACTATTCATTTATCAATAATCTAGGTTAACTCGATCTAAATCCTGAGCTAGCTATGAACTTCTGTTGTTCGGGATTATCCTTTGATCTGCAAAAATGAGAGTAATCCAACAACACTGCTCAATAAGCTTCCCATTTTAGGGATAGACTAGATGAATAGCTAGAGACATAGCTGCAAGATGGAATTCACTCCTACTTGATTTAAGGTTAGCAGATAGGGTTGTTCTCTTAAGTACTGATTCCAGGTCTTGACACAATCGGGCCCCGCCTTCTCATGATAGAGAAATGATTTGATTCATAGGATTATGAATCAGAATTGTTCATTAGAGGGTCAATGGAACTTAAGGAATAAGATGTATTCCAGGGGTAAAAAAATTGTTATTCCAACCAGTGTGATCACGAACAACCTGTGAAGGATCGACTATGATTAGGTCTTATAAACATGGACATATATATCTACAGGAAATAGAAGAATTCAACTATGGGCTATAGTAGAGTGTCCCATTAGTTAAACGAATGGGGTTAGATTCGGTCTAATGAGTTTAGCTATTAATCTCGAATCGTTGAGCCTATGATTTATAGGTCCGGAGGTCCCCCCTAACTTGCTAAAATGGTTAAGCTTTAGAGTAGCTTGCAGAAAATTAATTTGAAATGTTCAAACCAAAATGATTAATATATTTATTTAAATAATGGTTTAAATATATGAAGAAGGTTTTTGGCAAAAAAATAATTCAATATTTGAATATTAAATTAATTAATATTTTCTAAAATTATGATTTAGAAAATAAATTTTCGGTTTTGATCAACAAATTGAATTTTGAAATTGGTTTTAATTTTTTTAAAAATTGGAAAATAAGATTACATGCGGCAATGGAATACTGAGATTTCCATTATCATCTTCTTAGCTCACACAAAACCCACTTCCTCTTCTTCCATTAAACACTCCAAGCCATGAGCTGCAACTATGCACATTTTTTCTTGCATGTTCATCTGCAATTAAATAAAGAAGAATGGATATTTGGAGGGATGCAATTCTATACTATATTTTTGAGAAGAAAATTTCGGCTAAAGAAAGAGTTCTTTAAAAACTGGGTGTTTGTGCAGTTTCTCTTGTTGTTTACATTGCTTTAAGTTGTTCTTGGATGTCCCACACTCAGTCTAAAAGGCTCCAGAGGATTAGTGGGGAAGACTTGGAGGTGGTTCACGGTGATCTTTGGGGAAGACTGTTGCTGCTTGAATACAGAATCTTGAAGAGTTCTTACAAAGGTAATGATCTAAAAACCCTCTTATTTGATAAGCATCGCCTCTAATCTCTGCCAAAATTAGTTGAATTGTGAAATGCATGGGATCCTTGATACTTCCACTGCATGTTATTACACTCTAAACACGTAATTCATATGAAGGTGTGGATGAAGGCTAATTTTGAAGGGTCCGACTTCAACATTTTGGCAAGCAACCTGATGCATGGCCAAAAGGGTTGAGAACATGGGTATTACACGTGAGATCATGGACTCGTTGCATAGAATATTTAAACGTAAAAGTTCTCCACTTTTAAGCGAAATGATTTATGGATAAAATGAAACAATGGTGTCCAGTTCCCAAGATAATCTCCAGTCCTTATTTGAATTGTCAAAGGGAACTACAGAGAAGCAATTGTTGCTGACTCTGATGAACGTTCATCGACGAAGATTGTCCTTCAAAATTGAACTTGGAGTTTAAATATAGGTTTCTGATATTGAATCTCACTACCTCTCCAGAAAAGGAAGACTCCAAAGACGATAAATGTGATTTATTTGTCTGGAGACATGGTTTGGTAGAGAATGATGATCTGTCTGGATAATGATTTAGGGGTTACTAACACGCAATGTTCTTCCATCTAAGATTTAGTTCTGAGAACAATTGAAGCTGAGAGTTTGAAATCTTAGAGTTCGATACTGGTGAGGCCATTTCCAAGCCTGTTGCTGTTAGGCAGGCTTTAAGTTATTTTTGGATAAGAAACAGATTTGTTATGGATAATGTTTATGTAGTTTGGTCATACTCAGGGAACTTAATTTTGAAGTTTCTTGCACTGATTGAACAAAAATATATTCCATCTCCCTTTTCTTAGAATAAAGTGTGTATTTTTAAGAAGTGGTATGGGATACGGTTTTGGTTTTAATGGAAAATAACTGTATGTACAAAGGGTTGTTTAGTATATAAACCATTGCTTAATACTGAAATGTTCATAACAACAACTTTAGAAAAGACCAAAGAGTTTCTCTTGAAGAAAGCCCATCTTTGCACTTAGAGTTAGGTCACATCAATCTCAATAGGATTGAGAAAGTTGGTGAAGAAGTGGATTTCTAAATGGTTTAGAAGAAAACTCTTGGCCAAATATGTGAATCTTTCCTTGAAGACAAAATGCCAAAATGACCTTTTACTGGAAAAAGGTTATAGGGCCCAAGGAAACCTTTTGAAGCTTATACATTCAAACCTCTGTGATCCGATGAGTGTAAGAACACGCGGTGGGTATAAGTTTTCATCTCTTTGGAGATGATTTATTCGTAGATTTGGTAATTTATACCATATGTTCAACATAAGTCCGAGCTCTTGGAAGAAGTTCATAGTGAGATAGACTGAAGTTGAAAAACTTTTTTAGGACTTAGAATTCCATAACTACTGATAGAACATGGAATCATTCGTCTCAACGCTCAGCCCAGGAGTACATGCCCTGCGAGTAAGGGAATCGAGAAGAAAATAAATAGACCTGTCAGAACATTGGTTCGGGTCTTATGGATGAATGTTAATGCTCATTTTCTCAGACATTCGTATTTGGGATATGCAGTACACGAGACTGTACAGTGTACCATTTGAAAATGTTTCCCTCCAAAGGCAGTGTTTCTGAAAACACGTGATCGTCTGAGTTATGGAGTGAGGTCAGTAACACGTAGTTTAAGAGCTGCTTTAAAGAATTTGGGGATGTCCAGCTCATGTGCTTTGTGGCTAACCTAAGAATTTGAACTCGATTTCGATATTATAGCCTTTATTGTGTTGTTACCCAAGAACACAAGAGGTGAGATTACTCTCTACTGATCCAAGTTGAAGAAGTAAAGTACACAAATGTTGCTCTTGGAAGAAAGAGCGTACATATAGGGATCATAAGCCGACGTATATTAAGCTTGTTTTAAATGAGATTTATAAATGAGATTATTGAGACTTTGTTGCACACGAACATGCTGAAAGAGGCTGAAGAGTCAGACAAAAAGTCTGTTTGACTGTCAGTTTATCTTAGTCAATCATCTCCAATAGTTGAGTATTGCCCTCGACGTATGGGAGGGTTGCGAAACTGGGCGTTTGAACAGAAAGCCAAAATATCGAATATCTAAATGATGGAGGTTAAGGATATCTCATTGTCCACTGAAGCAGAGATATATATGGAGCAGTATTTGATAAAGGTGAATGGATGAAAGCTGAATCAAGAGATGGAGTCTATGTACTTCAATTTTACTGGGAGCTTGTAGATCAAACCTAATAGGGTAAAACCTATAGTTTGTAATGGATCTACAAAGGAAAAAGGTGTATATGGAAAGGGTACAAAGCCTGTTAAGGCTAGACTTTGGCAAAGGGTTTACCAATAACGTAGGAGAGAGGTGGACTAATGAAAAAAACTTTCTCACGTCTGTCTGTCATGTTAAAGCTATCAGGATTCTTCTGTCCATTCAAGCCACATATTAATAACTAGAGAGGTATGCGCAACCTGACGTTAAAGAGCAACTGCCGCTGATTTGATTGGTAATTCTTGAGAGACATCTACATGGTTCAACTAGAAGGAGTCTCCATGAACTAAAGACGAAGAGAAAAAGTTTTGCAAGCTTAATCGTCACATTTATGGACTGAAACAACCATCTAGATCTTGGAATATAAGAGAATACTACGATCAAAGCTTATGGCTTTGATCAAATTTTGGTATGTGAGCCTTGTGTTTTTAAGAAAATCATCACAGCTCAGCAAGCTTCCTTGTATTGTATGTGAATGATAATCCTACTCATTGGGAATGATGTAGGTTTTCTGAACTGATGTTAAGAAATGGCTAGCCATCCAATTCCAATAAAGATTTCGGAGAGGTGCAATTTGTTTCTAGGAGCCCAGATCATAGGGATCATAAGACAAAAGGTTGGTCTTGTCTCAAGCATCGTACATTGACAAGAATGTTTATTAGATATTCGATGCAAAATTCCAAGAAGGGTTTATTACCTTTCAAATGGAATTGCTTTTGTCTGAAGAACGAGTCTAAGAGCACGACACCTCAAGGAGGTTTAGTAAATGTAGAAATGGATTCAATTATCATCGGCTGTTGGTACCTTATGGGGGTATGCAATGTTATGTACTAGACCTGACATCTTGCTAATCGGCATAGGGATTATCAGTCGATATCATGCCAATCCCAGGATTAGATCACTAGACGGGGTCAAAACGATCCTCAATGTATCTTAGGAGATAATGAGAAAAACTATATGCTCAATGTATAGAGATAAGTAAACTTATCCTTACATGATATAGCACTCTGACTTTCAGACCGAGTAGAGATTTCTCGAAAATCACACCAAGAGTCATGTTCACTCGAATGGATACTTTACAGTATGGTTGAACCACACAAGCAGAAGAGAGGCATCACAGACCAATTATATGGAAAAGTAACACGTAGGCTGCTGAGAAGAGTCAAAAGGAGGTTGTTTGCTGTAAGAAGGCTGCCTTACTGGAGATTTGGAAATTGTCCAATATGTCTTGTCAATCAGCACTTTATTGTGATAACAAATGTGTTGTGGAAAAATTCTAAAGGAACCTTAGAAGTAACGAAGAGGGCAAGCACAATAGAATGGAAATATCATTTGAATCCAGGAGATGTGGTGGCATTCGTCGGTAATGTGGTCCAGAAGATCGCGTCGGAGCACAATGTTCTGACTAGATTCCCCCGTTACAAAGGCTTACTCGGGCTAAGTGTTCGAGGTGATCTAGAAGAGTTGGGCTCTACGAAATCCGAGAACCTTGTCTAAGGCAAGTGGAATGTATAGGGTATAGTGTAATCCTAGTTTATTGTATTTATTATTGTCTTTGTATTGTACATAGTCTCCCTTGGCTTTAGGACAAGTGGAATTGGAAATGATGTCCCTAAAACATCCTTGTAGTTTCTCCGTAGTTTGTAACTCTTAAAAACATATGTTTATTAATAAAATAAGTGTTATTTTAATAAGCATTTGACTCAAGTCCAATAAAATAAGACCGAGGTTTATTTTATTAAGATTAAACCAAGTATGTAAGAGACATATAAGGATGGATGCTTGTTTAAATAATAACCTAGAAATGGCTGTCAGACAGATGCGAAAGTTGGGTGACTATATCCTGTGATACGCACGGATACGACCCGCAATTGTAGGTTTACAAGTGGTCTAAGTTGCACAAAATGATCTGATCTAACATTCATGTGGAGACATCAAGCGGGAGTAAATCCTATATATAGGTTTGTATAAGAACGGAACACAAAATAATTAGTCCACTTTGATATAAAGAGAGGAGAGAGATGAGTATGTATCTTCACCATTTCAGCTATGGGATTGAGCGTATACAACGACACATAATCCTGATAATGACGAACTCCCGCCCTATAGGCGGTGGTTCTTTGATTCTCGCATTGGAGTTGAGCTGCGCCAGATCCCTATCTCAAACCTACTACGTTAGGGATTTATCTGAATTGATGGAGTTGGGAAATTAGCAACACAAGACGAAATCACTCCTTTCGCGAAGCAGGGAAAGTAAGTAAACTCTCCTAAGGGCTGATCCGGGCTTGAACAATATGGCACCGCACGATCTCTGGCGAAAAGGTTTTAGTCAATAGTGGGACTATGATGTATTGTTCAGTAAGAGGATCAGTGGGTACTTAGAAGTTAGAATGTAACTATAAAGGGCTAAAAAGTAAATTTTTGGCCCAGCTATATCTTACGAGCCAATTTGGTGAAGTGTCTCCATACGTTGTTTGAGTTCATCGATGGACATATAGAAAATATATGTAGTCGAAAGATGTAGCTGCGATACTTTATGGAGTGCTCGACAGTTAACCAATGGTGGAATATGCGTGATTAAAGAGTTTTAGTAAGGATAATTCACGTACCATTGGAGCTTTGAAGCTACAGGTCCATAAGGCCCATTTGGTGGCTCAATGAATTAATAGTTCAAAGGCTAACTCAATCCATGCTACGACATCGTTTATAACTCTATAGGCGTTACTCAACGATCACAAGAGCTAAATATACGATCAAGGACAAGGCCTTCGCCCGAACGGGTTCAAGACCCGGTACCTGTTAGAACTCGTTGATTCATATTTTTATGTAATAGATAGCTTTATTTTTTTCGGTTTTGAGGTAATTATCCTTGGTTCATGAATTTTGTTGAATGTAACATGTGATGTATGCTTAATTATATGACCATATGGTAGTCATATAGTTTTAAACCCACCATAGGTTATGCTTTTATTCATACATCATCTTAATATTATAAAAAGTTAATCAATATAGTAGTTTGCATGATTAAATTGACTTTAAAAGCATGCTCATCATATAATATAAAAGTTATAATATATGCATGCATTAAACACATTCGATGCCATCGATCTTTTCATATTATAACTGTCATAGTATAACAGGGGTGTATGTTGCATTGTATGCTTATGTTCACTACAAGGTTAATCATAAGAGTTTATATATAGTAATGAATGAACAATTGCATGAAGCAAATGACACTTAGGTTATTTATAAAAGTTATAAATGCCTTGTGGATGTCTAGCTTAGCAAATGTGAATTGGTTTTTTGATTTGTTTCATTTTTTTATAAAGAGTTATAATTAATGAAATTAGAATTACAATCAATAAGAAATGACATGCAATACAAACTTAGGCTTTAATCAGTTTAAAAGAGTTTAAAAATTTGATTGAAGATAGATCTAAATCACGGTTCTAATGAGATTAGAAAAACCTAAGTCTATATTTTTTAATTAGTTTTAATAGGACTTAAATTTGACTAATAAAAGATTAAATTATGTACCAAAATCTATCTATAAGAAAACCTTTTGTCTAAGGTGGGTTCTGGCTAGGCTAGGTATTAAAGCTGACGAAATGGACACCCTTACCTGGGAACCTACCTGGAAAGGTGAATGAGATAGATTTGCCTGCATGCATGCAAAATTTGATGATAGCTGTTAAGTGTTTAATAAGCATGATCAAACTTGTTTAATTATCAAAAAGTAAGCGTGTTGTTTTGAGAAATTATACACCCACTTATTATAAATCAGTAAGCCGAATCTATAAGTAATGAATCCCAAGGTAGAAAACATTCAGTGGAAGGGTACTTGGGGTAATGATACTTCATTTAAACCTCTACCGTTTCTACCCGCATAAACTCAGGTTTACGACTTATGAGAAAGTGCGTATCCTCCGGCCAAGTATGGCACCTTGCGAGTGGCCCTATAGGATGGTGTTTCAATAAGTCGTGAGGTCAATACCAAGGTGGAATGGGTGAAGAGTTCATAGTAGTAAGTGGGAGTAGGGACGTGTAGACAGACTATGATCCGTCCGGAGCTCTCAATAGGTTGGATAATGTTTTTGTGCACGCCTTGAGGCACCCTGGGAGTGTCCCCCTAAAGATGGCCTGTAACTTTGCCAACTTTTTAATACTGATCCTCGGTGATA
>NC_052351.1:28249040-28268146 GCF_009727055.1 Benincasa hispida | reverse complement strand
GCAAAAAGAAACAGATTCATATTGCATTCCTACAGCAAATCCTCTTAATAGAGTGAAATCTGAGAGTTTAGTCAGTTTTGGGAGCCATTGAAGCCAAATTGCTAAGCAATTATAGTCATAGTCAACCTCGACTCTCTTTTGATCATTGTAATTCCAATATGTCTTTTAGAGGCTAGGTAATTTTTTTGGATAGTTTGTATGTCTTAATTCTTGAAGCTTACTAGTTTAATTTATTCAATTGTTGTGAACATTTGGGTGGATTGGTTTTATTAATAATAGAGTTTCGATAATTTTCTAACAAAATTAATTAATTTAATTTCTTGTATGCAAAATCATTCTAGTCTGTGCATAATTGATTGATTAAGTTGCCCATATTAGGATTGCATGTTTAGGGTCTAGGTTGTTTATGTCTAAATTCATGTATGCCCTAGTATAATCCTTCCCAAATAAATCATGCTATAAGATGTGGTTGTCCGACTTGTAGTGTGTCTCAAAAATTGAACCATTTCTTAATGCTTTTCAGTTTTAACTTATATGTCGCTGAGAAGGAAAAGATTAAACTGAATTAGTGTTGATTTAGATCTTTTACAAAATTGGCTAATTAAGCTATTAGAATTTCTAATAAGTTGAGAAAGTTCACATAATTGGAGAATTAACTAGTACCTAATGATAGAAAATAAAATGCATACAAACTAATCTCAAGATTTTCCCTCAATTTTGTCAACCATTTTTTGTTCCAACTCGTATTTTTCCCAGTTTGATTTAATTTTATTTTATAAAACAAACAAAAACCCATCAAAACCTTTTTTTAAGTGGAATTCATCAATTGGCCTAGTTGATTCAACAGTCTCCCCGTGGATTCGACCCCGATCTTACCACTTTGTTACGTTTGTGTATAAGTCTTGGATCGGTGAAAATAAATTATCTTTACTCGGGCAGGGAGTGGATACAACAACGCTAGTTCTGAAGTCCGAATATCGATAGTTAATGGATGTTGAATCATTTAGTTAAAGAAGTTTAATTAATTATTCAAGGACCATTGGAGCTTAAATCTACAGGTCCATAAGGTCCCATCTATAACTCAACAGGGATTTATGAAACTCAATTTTGGATTATTTGAATTGTTCAAATTAATTGAGGGAATTAATTATATGTGATATAATCAATTTAACTTAATTATATATGATATAATTAATATAATGTATTTGATACATTATAATCTAAATTTAATATGAGAGGAATAAATATTTGAATATGATTCAAATATTAATTAACTGAATTAGATTCATATAATTAAATTTAGCATAAATGAGATTTATATTAATACCATGCATTAATGAGATAATTAAAACTATAGTTATATTGTATTATGGAAGCTCCTTCCCACTCCTAAGTGTGATGGTATTCACATTCGCATGGTTCAATTGAGCATATAGCTTACCCGAATTTCTACCTTCTAAACGACCCACCACTGTAACTAATTGAGTAACTTGAGTATGAAAATTTACCAATCCTGTTCTAATCTCGTGTTGCAATGCCTTGGTGTCCTGTAATAGCTGGATGGAGTCTTTTTGCAATTGATGAATGTCCTGTTGAAATTTTAAACAATAGTCAGCCAAAGATTTAACAATTCCTCTAATGACATACCTGAAGAAAATGATGATGGTTGATTGGAATGGTTCAATGCCCTTTTCCTTGACCTCTCCATTTGAGGTTGGGTTGATCTCGCCATCCTGAGTTGTATACAAGAGCATGGGGGTCATACTTTCTCTGGTAACCCCTAACTACATTTACTTGGCTTGAGCACATGCTTCAGAAGAGTATCATGGTGCTCCATAAGCTCCACAACTCTTTACTTGGGCTACTCTCCCTTATGCCATATGTGTAACAAGGATAGTCAAGTTAGAAAGCTGTGATCTCAACTCTTTTACCTCAGAAGTAGATGATGAATCAAACTCAGTAGCCCTTATCTCAAATTTTTAACCATTCTCAGCCATGCGTGAGATTAACTCATGGACCTCCTTTGGCGTCTTATCAGCTAGAGCTCCACCAACAACAGAATCAATGGAACTCCTGTCACTAGAAGGTAAGCCACTATAGAAATGTTAAATTAGTAACTGATCATATATTTGATGATGAGGAAAACTAGCACACAGATGTTTATAATCTTTCCCATTATTCAGACATCGTTTCTCCAATATTCTGTTTAATTCCATAAATATCTTTTCTAATTGAATTGTCTCTAGAAGCCGAAATTTTTTTTCAAGAAATTTTTTTTTTTTTCAATTCATTCCAAGTAGTTATTGTCTCGGAGGCTAATAGTACAACCAATCCTTAGCACGATCCCATAGTGAGAAAGGAAAGGCCCTAAGATTTAATTGTTCTTCTGTAACCCCATGGGGTCACATACTTACACACACCATATGGAAGTCTTTGATATGTTTGTGGGGGTTCTCTCCTTAAATTCCTCTGAAGATTGCCAACAAGTTAATCAAACCAGACTTGAGTTCGAATGGCATGGTGGTTGGAGGAAAGACTATGCATTAGGGTATTGATCCATGTTTGGTTCAGCTAGCTCCCACAGAGTTTTCTCCTGAACCTATTCCGCCATGAATTCTATTGGATTGTCAGAAACTTGATGATTTTATTCTTCCAGTGTCTTTCTTCTACATTCCCTTCGAATTCGCCTCTCCTCTTGAGCAATATCTGCAAAAAAAAAAAGTAAGCTCTACACTAAAAAAGGAGCGGGTCTAAACCAAAGGAAAATAATAACACACTTTTCTCTGGTCTTTTCTTTTATTATTCAGAACTATAAAATTTCCTTAGGCTAGTTACCAAGTTTTTCTAATAATGCGCCAATTTATTCGAGAGTCNAGACTATGCATTAGGGTATTGATCCATGTTTGGTTCAGCTAGCTCCCACAGAGTTTTCTCCTGAACCTATTCCGCCATGAATTCTATTGGATTGTTAGAAATATGATGATAATTTTCATCCAGTGTCTTTCTTCAACATTCCATTGGAATATGCCTCTCCTCAAAAAAAAAAAAAAAAAAAAAAAAAGGTAAGCTCTGCACTCCTAGAGGAGCAGGTCATAAACCAAAGGAAAAAAACAACACACTTTCTCTGGTCTTTTCTTTTATTATTCAGAACTATAAAATTTCCTTAGGCTAGTTACCAAGTTTTTCTAATAATGCGCCAATTTATTCGAGAGTCAGATTAAAAAGAAACATTGTCGCATATGATTACCAACCTAAACAAAGAAATATAATCACCATTCCTGAGACTTATACCAAAAATGCAGTTAATGCACGGGGTCGAATCCACAGGAGAATTATTGACTAGCAAGGTTGATTAAAGAATTCATGTGATAGGGGGGTTTTGGTTTATTTTGTGAAAAATGAATTAAAAAGTAACATACAAATAAAAGAAGTTTGAACGATAGTGAGTATACAATTGGGTTGGAGTTAATCAATGAGAGGGGACTTTGGAATAGTATGTATGTCCAATTTCAATCATTAGATACTAATTAATAACATCGAACCCATGAACTTCACAACCTATTAGAGATACTAATAACCCAATTAGTCAAATTCAATATTAAACCAAATTGGCCCTAATTTAATTTAAAACTCTTCTTTCTCAATAAAATTCAAGTTAAAATTAAACTGCATTACGAAAGGGTTCATGTGTTGAGACATACTACAAGTTGAAAAGCCTAATCATATAATATGATTAATGTTGGAGTATATGAGCATGCAACAGAAGCAACAATGATCAATAAGCATTCTAATTCATTATTTTTTACTGTAAATTAAGTATGCTCATAAATTAATAAGAGGGTTTCAAGACATATCTTTGTAGAACCATTTAAAACTCGAATTCAGCTGCAAATCTTCTCCAAATCTTCTTGTGAACCAGCTCAAGGTCTTCCCTATTATTCTCTTGGAGCCTTAGATTGAGTTGTGGGACTCAAAATAAGCTTGAATAAAGGGAATCTGGATAAGAAGCTCACGAATGCACCTTGAAGAACACCTTCTTCAACCTCTCAAGTTTTCACCAAAAAACAAACAAGTACCTCAGTTTGCATGCTCAATTGTCAGCCAAATCTCCTCTATTTATTGCAAAACCATCATGCAAAATAGGTTGCTACATGAGGAGCAGCTCAAACTTGGAGATTGACTCAAGAAGAAGGTGGGAAATGAGTGAGCTCCTTAATGTAGGTAAGTGGAGATTTCCCACTTTTTCAAATTTTGTGTTTTCAATCTTTTTTTTTAATAAATTGATTTTCAAAATCAATTTTGTTCTCAAAATTGATAACTTTATTAATTTTACAAAATTAATTAATTAATTAATTTTCTAATAAAAAATAATAATTAATTAATTCAATATCAAATATTAAATTAATTTAAGACTAATTTCACCATCATGAATCCATATTCATAAATTTAATATTTAAATCATGTTTAAATATTAATTGATTCTCCAATTCTGTTTAATTCCAAAATTAAACGCGTAATTATAATACATATATAATTATTAATTCCCGTAATTCTAATTTGAACGTTTCAAATTAACTTATCACACTACTCTAAAGCTAATCCATTTACAAGCTAGCAAGGGGACCTCGTGGACCTACAGATCATAGGCTCCAACGATTCGAGATTAATTGGCTAAACTCTTTACACCGAATTAACCCCCATTTGTTAACTACTGGGTCATTCCACTAAAGCCCATACTTGCACTCCCCTCACTATAAATATATTATGTTCACTCGATATAACCATGATTAGTAAGTTAACCCTTCACAGGTTGTTCGTAATAACGGTTGGGTTAAATGTCTATTTTACCCTCGAGATCACCTCTTGTTCCTTAAGTCCCACTGACCCTCTAATGAACAATTGGTTTGTGATCCGATCAACAAACTAAGTCCCTCTCGAGCCAATGAGAGGGTGGGGTCCCTTGGTTCCAAGACCCGAAGTCAGCACTTAAGGAAACAACCTCTCTACTATCCCTAAAAGCGAGTAGAGTGAATTCTATCTTGCACCCTATGTCCCCAGTTATCTACCCGGTCTTACCCCCTGAAATGGAGTTTATTCAGCCGATGCTGTTGAGCCAACCTTACCTATGCAAATTTAAGGATAATCCCGAATAAACAGGAGTTCATAGTTAGCTCAGGATTAAGGTCAAGTTACCTAGGTCATTGCTTTGAAATAGTCAGTCTTAAATAGTAAACAACGTTATAAAGTAAGAGTGACTAATTTTGTGGTCCAATCTCTGTACAAACTCATTACATAGGACGCCCCACTACTCATGTCATAACATGTACGAATTAGGATCACATCGTTGCTTAGCACTTTACACACTCCTTGTAACAACTACTAAGTGGACCACATCCAATAGTTTTACTAGAATAAGGCACCCAACCTTATCCATATACTATAGATCATTTTGACCATTCACACAAACCTGATCCACTTTTATGTCTCCACATAAAGTTCAAGTACTCATGTAATAGTCATGGATCTTTTAGTTTATTGGATTTATTTCTAAAACGAAATAAGAAATTCATATATTCAATAATAACTTATTGAGTTTTCTGAATAAGTTTTTATTGTTTACAAACCACGAGTTTTAGGACATAAAACCCAACAATTAATTTGGGCAAGATTAAATCAGGGCAACATGTGTGAGATCATGAACAATCTTTAGCCGACACATGCAATCCTAAGTTATGCAACTAAATTGTCAATTATGCATAGCTCCATGAAGATTTTTCAAACAAGAATTTAATACAATCAATTTGTCAGATCAATTCAATAAAATTCCATTAAATATTAATCCAAATCAAACCCAATGAGTTAACAGAATTCAGTACAATTAATTAGAAATCTTCAAGAACCGAACATTCATATTAAACCCAAGAAATAATTTACCCAGCCTTGCGTTAATATGAAAAGATCAATGAATGAAGAGTTAAGAATGATGAATCTGGTGAAAAATAGCCCAGAAATCATCCCAATCGCCACCCAAAATCATTCTCTCTTTATATTTTTCTTCACACCCCACTGCTGTAAACAAAACTCCCTATTTGTAGAATGATCACATCGTCACAATGCTACTAAGAGCATCCCAACGCTGCTGTCGAATCAGATCTCAAGCGTCGAAGGAGGTGTAACAACTACTGTGATGGTGCGTTGTGTGCACGCAAAAGCCACTCGTCCGTTAGAGTTCTAGTGTGCAAAGCTCTGCTAGAGCATTGGCTTGGCGTTGCGACGTTAACTGCTTATCCAAAATTTGATGCTCTCTGCCTTTTAGCATCATGCGAGGTCAAATGAGGGTTGCAACACTACCTTTAAGGGCAATTTGGTTATTTTAACGTCTTTACTCAATAAGGTGCATCCAACTCCCATTTTTGCTTCTTTTTGCTCAGTTTTCATCCCAACAACACACTTGCTCTTCAGGATCAAATTACCTACAAGAAGACAAAATAAAATGTAAGATTTATTCAAATCAGTAGGATTAAGGTCATAAAATAAGCTCTTTTTAGAGCTAATAGTTGCATGCAGAAGCATGTCGGCAGTCGAGATGCGTAGTGGGCACTCATCGCATAGGCACGAAAGCGTGTCTTCGTGACTTCCCGAGCACCTGATAGCAAGAGTTGCCAATCCCTAGCCAAGTAAAAGGTACATTGGTTAGGTATAAGTGACGCGATGGGTTTAGCCATGATGTGATGAGATTAGTAGTATGCAATGATGTTAATTATATTTAAACTAAAAGGGAGCTAATGATAACCAAGGGACCTCTTTTTGTTACAGGACAGACACAAACAGGAGAGGCCTATAGACCCTTAGATAAGTAGTTAAAAACTAGTGAGTGACAAGTTTTAATAAATGTCTTCTAATGACAAATTTTTATGTATTGATTTCCGGCGCATAGCCAGTTAGACATGTTGTTTTAATATCATGGTTTCCTCAACGCATGCTTATTTATATGTTGATCGCATGATCCCTGATCTCAAAGAGAGAGAGAGAGATAGAAAGAGTTTATATGTGATTTAAGCGTGCGTTTTCAATAGGCTTATGCTTATGTTATGAAAGTATGATGAATTTCTACAAAAGAATTGTATAAGCATGCTTAATGTTTACAAGGCACTATGCAATGACATGTTACTAGGAAATTTTAATCATCTTACATGAGTTACTGTTTTATATTCATGGAATATTTTAAATTGTCAAGCCCTACTCCAATGTTGGTACCGAATGTATGGTAAGTACCCAGATCTCAGTTATGTAGGCATCCCTGACACCAAGGTATGGTAAGGTGGTTAGGATCCAATTCAACCCTACGTGCACGTATGACTTATGATATCGACATTGATGAGATGGAGCAAAAAGAGCTCTCTCTTAATTAATGTTATGGATTCATATAGAAATTACAGTATTTAAAAATACAAAGGAATAAAGAGTAAAACTCTACGCACATAGGCAGAAGCGTCTCCACGCTCCGTTGCGTGACCGCTCGTAACAACAGCGGACCCACGAACACTCTATCTACACGACCGAAACATCGCAGCAACATAGCACAAAACACTTCACACTCGTCCTCAACGATCTCCTCGATCACGAACTCTTCCGCAACGCAACGAACACCGCCTCGTCTCAGTGAACACAACGGCCTCCACAGCACCACGAACGACTCCAAAAAACCTCGATGGTTTCGAGTTGAGTCTGACACCACAACAAGGCGATCTTGGTATTCTCGGTGTGAGAATCAGAGGGTGGGCTCTGGTTGGGACTTGTATGAGGTAGACGAACGAGGAAAACAACGATCGCATACACGACTGGACAAGTGGGAGATGGCTGAGACCTATCGTATAGGTCGATGCCCAATCATTTAGATAAAGCTATGCGATCTCTAGCAAAAGCTATGTGATCATTTTAGCTCAGTCTATCGCATACAGACTCTACACGATCATTTACCTTGGGCTAGCGATTGTCTAGCAAAGCTATGCGATCGTTTAGTAAACACTGCGGATCGTTTAGCTTGCACCTGCATGATCGTTTAGCTCACCAACCGTCCTTTAGTAAATCTGTATTTACTTGACGACGCGTGAATTTCTTTTTCGCCAGAGAGAAAAATCAAAAACTTTTTCAAATGTTTGTAAAAAAATTCTATTCAAAATAGGAAACCACTTTCCTTTTAAATTCACGATTACCACGATCCAATAACCACCCATTACTTAGGTTATTTAAAAAGAAAAAGTATTAATTATCTAATAATTAATATTATTATAAACATAAATGATAACCAACTTATCATATTATATTTATACCTATAGTTTTTAATATTTCATCTCATGAAACATATAAACCATAGTTTCTTTTTCTATTCCATGGTACTTAATGTAAATCTCATTTACATTAAATCCTCCACTAGATGTATCTCATACATCATACCGATTATATCATTAATCAAAATACCTCTTGTGAATTTGAACATTTCAAATCAACACCAAGAACTGATCCTCAACAGAATCCAAGCTACCAAGGGGACCTCATGGACCTGTAGCTCCGAAGCTCCAACTGTACGTGAATAACTGACTAAACTTTTTAGTCACCAGATCCACCATCCGTTTCATTTCCAGGCACTCCACTAAAGACCGACAACTTAACTCTCCTCGCTACAGAATATATTATGTGTCCATCTTAACCAATCAGCAGTGTGACAACCCTTCACAGATCGCTCGTAAGTACAGCTGGCCAATAACCTTATGCTCCTATAATTACATCTGTCTCCTTAAGTACCATTGATCCCTCATATGAACATAAGTCATAGTCCTACTATGACTGAGTCTCCTCTTCCAAAGAGAAGTTATGGCCACTATGTTCAAGCCCCAGAATCAACCCTTAAGGAAGCAATCTCTTTACTTATCCCTGCTTCGGGAAATGAGTGAATTCCATATTGTGAATTGAGTTCCCAGCTCCCAGATCATACAAGTCCCCCAAAAGGTAGGCATGTTGAGTTGGCAATCTGGTCACTCTCACCCATATTAATCAATGACCGCCCTCAAAGGCAGGAGTTCACAAAACACTCAGGATTGAGGTCGTGTCACTTATGGTCGTTTAGGTGAGATGCAAGTCTCTAGTATCAACAACGTTATATTCAGAGTCTAGTCATCTCGTGGTCCAGGTCTTATACAAACTCTTTGTATAGGACACCCCCGCTCCACGTCTCATATGAATGGTCAGGATCTACCATCTGTAGTAGTTTACAACACTTGCAAACCTCTACAAAGTAGGCCGGATCCGTAGTGTCACCAGGATCATGTATCCCACCTTAATCCTTATACTACAGACCGATTTAGGTTATCACTTAAGGCATGATCCACTTGTATATCACATATACATGCTTAAGTTCACATAAGATAACCAAGGAGCTTGTTTATTGGATATGAGTAAATGCCAGAATTAAATAACACTTATTTTATTCATTGAACAATGTGTATCTTTACAAAACAACGAGACTCCGAGAGAATTAGGACACCGGAGTGTTTCTATATGATAGACACTGTCATCTCCCACTTGCTCAATCGTTTAGCTAATTGTTCTCTTTCGATCTCTTCCTCTAACCAATTCCACATAAAGCCACACTCTGGATTTTCACACCGAGAATACCAAGGTAATCTTTGTGTGTTGTCATACTCAACTCGACACTAGTCGAGGTTCTGTGGAGGTCGTTCATTGCGTTCGCTGTGTTCATGATCTGGGTGATCGTTGTGTTCGAGATTTGATGTGGATCGTGCAATGTAGCAGTCGGAATGTTCAAGCGTGTCGTGATCAAGTGTGTTGAAGATGAGTCTTCAAAGTTATATTTGTTCTATCCCTTGATCTGTAGAAAAGCATGCTGTAATTTCAATTTTGCGTATAGCTTGTTGTTTTCGTTTGTGACTGTAATTGTTTATGTTCATATACGATTGAAATTTAGAATGATCCTTCTGCTGCTCATGGAAATTCTCGTCTCCGATTTCCTTCAGATATTGGTTCATCTAGTCAAGTATATCCACCTTAAGAGTTGAGGGTGCTTCAACATAGTGGGAGGGTTTCGAACCTAGCTGCTCGTTATATGGTTTAATACAAACCCAAGCCATCATATCATCTAGCAATGTTGAGGATCCTGAAGGAACTGTGAAGTTCCATAATGGAATCGAGGATCGACCCAATTTTTTATTTTCACTGAATAAAAATTTTACAAAACAAAATTATGCAAATCTAAAAAAATTACATAGCATGCAATTGAAGAAAGAGAAAATGAAATTAAGGTTTAGAAAAAGTACACTTACCCTTAAAGAACCAAGATATTCACGAATTTCCTTCCCTCCTTTTAGTTTTGAGAAATAAAATTGAAATAAAATAATTTGATTTAAATAGTAATTATATATATAATAATAATAACCTTATTATATATATATATATAACTATATGTTATATCATATTTAACATATAATTTGTAGTTTTAATTGATCAAAATACAATATAACCTATAGTTTTAATTATCTCATTAATGCATGGTATTTAATATAAATCTCATTTATGCTAAATTTAATTATATGAATCTAATTCAGTTAATTAATATTTGAATCATATTCAAATATTTATTTCCTCTCAATTAAAATTTAGATTATAATGTATCAAATACATTATATTAATTATATCATATATAATTAAGTTAAATTGATTATATCACATATAATTAATTCCCTCAATTAATTTGAACAATTCAAATTAATCCAAAATTGAGTTTCATAAATCCCTGTTGAGTTATAGATGGGACCTTATGGACCTGTAGATTTAAGCTCCAATGGTCCTTGAATAATTAATTAAACTTCTTTAACTAAATGATTCAACATCCATTAACTATCGATATTCGGACTTCAGAACTAGCGTTGTTGTATCCACTCCCTGCCCGAGTAAAGATAATTTATTTTCACCGATCCAAGACTTATACCACAAACGTAACAAAGTGGTAAGATCGGGGTCGAATCCACGGGGAGACTGTTGAATCAACTTAGGCCAATTGATGAATTCCACTTAAAAAAAGGTTTTGATGGGTTTTGTTTTTGTTTTATAAAATAAATTAAAAATCAAACTGGGAAAAATACGAGTTGGAACATAAAATGGTTGAATCAAATTGAGGGAAAATCTTGAGATTAGTTTGTATGCATTTTATTTTCTATCATTAGGTACTAGTTAATTTCTCCAATTATGTGAACTTTCTCAACTTATTAGAAATTCTAATAGCTTAATTAGCCAATTTTGATAAAGATCTAAATCAACACTAATTCAGTTTAATCTTTTCCTTCTCAGCGACATATAAGTTAAAACTGAAAAGCATTAAGAAATGGTTCAATTTTTGAGACACACTACAAGTCGGACAACCACATCTTATAGCATGATTTATTTGGGAAGGATTATACTAGGGCATACATGAATTTAGACATAAACAACCTAGACCCTAAACATGCAATCCTAATATGGGCAACTTAATCAATCAATTATGCACAGACTAGAATGATTTTGCATACAAGAAATTAAATTAATTAATTTGTTAGAAAAATTTATCGAAACTCTATTATTAATAAAACCAATCCACCCAAATGTTCACAACAATTGAATAAATTAAACTAGTAAGCTTCAAGAATTAAGACATACAAACTATCCCAAAAAAATTACCTAGCCTCTAAAAGACATATTGGAATTACAATGATCAAAAGAGAGTCGAGGTTGACTATGACTATAATTGCTTAGCAATTTGGCTTCAATGGCTCCCAAAACTGACTAAACTCTCAGATTTCACTCTATTAAGAGGATTTGGCTGTAGGAATGCAATATGAATCTGTTTCTTTTTTGCTTCTTGAAGGCTGAACCCCAACGCCTTATTTATAGGTTGCGCGCAACATTGCAACGCTTCGACGCGCATTGGAGAACGTTGAGCTAGTGTTGCAATAATGCGTCCAACGGTTGCTTGCGCCGCGTGTTAAATGAATTTTCGTCAATTGTCGTAGCATTGCAACACTTGGAAGGAGCATTGCAATGCTGAATTTTCTATCTTACAACATTGGAGTTCGAGCATTGAGATTTGGAACGCTGGCGATGGACCTACTCTGGAGCGTCGTGCCTTCCCTGCACTTGATGTTACTGCCTTTTAGCGTCGAATGAGTGTTGAACTTAGGCTTGTGAAGAATGTTGCAACGCTAGAACAAGGCAGAGTTATCCTTTGGCATCTAAGCTTGATTTGGTGCGTTTAACTCCCGGTTTTTCCTCTCTTTTTGCTTGATTCTTCATCCTTGCAGCGCACTTGCTCCATTGGGTCAAATTTCCTACAATAAGACAAATAAGGCACATAAATTGCCCAAATATAGGAAAGTTAAGGCCATAAACTTAGCTTTTTTTTTAGAGCTGGGCCACTCCACTAAAGACCGATAGCTGCACTCTTCGCACTACATATATATTTCTATATCCATTGGATATGACCAATCAACAACGCAATGAACCTTCACAAATTGCTCGTAAGTACAACTGGGCCAAAATTACTGTTTTGCCCCTATAGTTACATTTAACTCCTTAAGTACCATCCCCTCTTGGGCCAAGAGAGGGTGTAGCGTCACATTGTTCAAGCCCTGGAATTAACACTTAAGAGAGCAATTTTTCTACTTATCTAGACATTAGGGAATGAGTGAATTTCGTCTTGTGTAGCTGTGTTCCTAGCTCTCCAATAAGACGAATCCTTAAAATGGTAGGCTTATTAAGTCCGCGATCTGGCCACTCCCACCCATACAAATCAAAGAACCACCTTCATAGGCAGGAGTTCACAACTCTTAGGATTCAAGTCATGTCACCTATGGTCATCCTGATGAAATGTAAGTCTCTACTATTAATGATGAGACTAGTCATTTCGTTGTTCGATCTTATACAAACTCCTTTGTAATACAACACTCATGCTCACATGTATCTACCTGAATGATTAGGATCATATCATTTGTAGCAGTTTGTGACAATTGTAACATCTACAAAGCGGGCCTTATTCGTAGTGTCACAAAAAAAGGCACCCAGCCTTATCCATCTATTACAGACTATTTAAGTTATCACTTAAACATGATCCACTTGTATGTCTCTACATACATGTTTAAGCTACAAATGATAACCTTAAATGTTAGTTTATTGGTTGGTGGGTTAATACTACTAAATTTTGAATAAAACATCTCATATTTTGTTAAATAAATAAATTGTTTGTATGATACAATTACAAACTATTGAACCCACGAGATTTAGGACATCAACCCCAACAGATCCATTGCCCTATAAACAGGCAATAGATGATGCGGACAAAGATGAATGAGTTAAGGTTATGGATCTTGAAATGGAGTCTATGTACTTCAATTCAGCCTAGGATCTTGAAGATCAACCTAATGGGGTAAAACCTATAAGTTGCAAGTAGATCTACAAAGGAAAATAAGTATAGATGAAAAGGTGCAAATCTTTAAGGCTAGAATGGTGCCAAAGGGTTATACCCAAGTTGAGTGAGTGGACTATAAAGAAACTTTCTCACTTGTTGCCATGCTTAAGTCTATCAGGATTCACCTATCTATTGCCACATATTATGACTATGAGATATGGCAAATGGACGTCAAGACTGCCTTTTTGAATGGTAATCTTATCTATATGCAGCAACCAGAAGGGTTCATTAAACAAGGTCAAGAACAAATGGTTTATAAGCTTAATCGGTCCATTTATTGATTGAAACAAGCATTTCGATCTTGGAATAAGATTTGATACTACAATCAAATCTTATGGCTTTGACCAAAATGTTGATAAACCTCGTGTCTTTAAGAATATCATTAACCATTTAGTAGCTTTCTTAGTGTTATATGTGGACAACATCCTACTAATTGGGAATGATGTAGGTCTACTGACAAATGTTAAGAAATAGCTAACCGTCCAATTCCAATTGGAAGATTTGGGAGAGACACGATTTGTTTTGGAGATCCAGATCATCAGGGATCGTAAGAACAAAATGCTAGCTTTGTCTTAGGCATCATATATTGACAAGATGCTTTTCAGATATATGATGCATAATTCCAAAATGGGTTTATTACCTTTCAAGCATGGAATTGTATTGTCTAAGGAATAATGTCCTACGACTCTTTAAAATGTTGAAGAAATGAGATGGATTCCCTATGCATCGACTGTTGGTAGCTTTATGTATACAATGTTATGTACAAGACCTGACATTTGCTATGCAGTTGTCAGTAGATATCAGTCTAATCCAAGATTTGATCACTGGATGACAGTTAAGACCATTCTTAAGTATCTTTGGAGAACGAGAGACTATATGTTTGTATATGAAGCTAAACATGTGATCCTTACAAGATTCACTGACTTTTATTTTAAAATTGATAGGGATTCTAGGAAATCCACATCAGAATCAGTGTTCATTCTTAACGAAGAAGTTGTAGTCTGGAGAAGCATAAAGCAAGGTTGTATTGTTGACTCTACCATGGAAGCAGAGTACGTAGTTACTTGTGAAGCTGTATGACTCAAATTTTTTTTGATAGACATGGAATTTGTTCTAGACATGTCAATGCTCATCACCCTCTATTGTGATAATAGTGGTGTTGTGGTAAATTACAGGGAGCCTAGGAGCCACAAGAAAGAAAAGCACATTGATCGCAAATATCATCTCATCTGAAAGATTGTGCATCGAGAAACGTGATCGTCACATAGATTGCTTCATAGCACAATGTTGATAATCCATTTATAAAGGCTCTCACAATCAAAGTTTTTTAGGGTCACCTGGAGAGTCTGGGTTTACGGGACATGATCATCTTGTCTAGGGCATGTGGAAGATGTTACTAGGTATAGTGTATGTTGAAAATAAGAGGAAGAAAGGAACACAAGATTTACGTAGAAAACCCTAGATCAGGGAGAAAAAACCATGATAGAGATTGATTTTTATTATTAATTATGATACATAAAGTACAAGAGAATAGGCCAAATAAATAGACTAGTGGGAAGCCCTAGGGTACATATAATTACTAAAATACCCCTAGGGTTACAAGCTGTTTTTCGGCACTCCCCCTCAAGTTGGGGCGTAAATATCAATAAGGCCCAACTTGCTGACATAATAATCAAAGCTTTGTCTCAGTAACCCTTTTGTGAGCACATCTATAATTTGATGATTTGAGGGAACATAAGGAAGGCATATACTTCCATTGTCAAGTCTTTCCTTGATGAAGTGTCGGTCGATCTCAACGTGTTTTGTTCTGTCATGCTGAACAGGATTATTTGCAATACTTATTGTTGCCTTATTGTCACAAAATAGTTTAATTGGGAGCTTGTCTTGATGAAGATCTGACAATACTTTCATCAACTAGATTTCTTCACATATCCCTAAACTCATGGCTCGATACTCAGCTTCCGCACTATTTCTGGCCAAAACTCCTTCTTTCTTGCTTCTTCAGGTCACTAGATTACCCCAAACAAATGCGCAATACCTAGATGTTGATTTTCTATCAACAACAGACCTTGCTCAATCAAAATTAGTGTAGACTTCAATGCAACGTTTATCAGACTTGTTGAACATTAACCCCTTACTTGGTGTACCTTTCAGATATCGTAAGATGCGTTCAACTGCTGTCATGTGTTCCTCACAAGGAGCCTAAGTAAACTGACTAACAACACTCACTGCATATGAAATATCAAGTCTCGTATAAGATAAGTATATCAATTTCCCAACTAACCGCTGAATACCTTTCTTTATTGACTGGGACATTGTTACTAGTATTGTTGAGCTTTGAATTATATTCAACTGGGGTGTCAGTAGGTTTGCACCTAGTCATTCCTGTTTCCGTTAGAAGATCAATCGTGTATTTTCGTTGGGACATTGAGATTTCGTCCCTTGACCGGGTTACTTCCATTCCGAGAAAGTATCTCAACTTCCCAAGGTCTTTAATTTTAAATTCTTTGGCCATCTTTGCTTTGAGTTTCACAATTTCATCATCATCACCGGAGAGCACAATATCATCAACATACACAATGAGAACGACAACCTTCCCTAAAGTTAACTTCTTTGTAAATAGTGTGTGATCTGAGTGCCCTTGGGTATACCCTTGTCCTTTGACAAAGGTGGCAAATCTGTCAAACCAGGCTCTCGGAGACTGTTNAAGACCCGAAGTCAGCACTTAAGGAAACAACCTCTCTACTATCCCTAAAAGCGAGTAGGAGTGAATTCTATCTTGCACCCTATGTCCCCAGTTATCTACCCGGTCTTACCCCCTGAAATGGAGGTTTATTCAGCCGATGCTGTTGAGCCAACCTTACCTATGCAAATCTAAGGATAATCCCGAATAAACAGGAGTTCATAGTTAGCTCAGGATTAAGGTCAAGTTACCTAGGTCATTGCTTTGAAATAGTCAGTCTTAAATAGTAAACAACGTTATAAAGTAAGAGTGACTAATTTTGTGGTCCAATCTTGTACAAACTCATTACATAGGACGCCCCCACTACTCATGTCATAACATGTACGAATTAGGATCACATCGTCTGTAGCACTTTACAACTCCTTGTAACAACTACTAAGTGGACCACATCCAATAGTGTTACTAGAATAAGGCACCCAACCTTATCCATATACTATAGATCATTTTGACCATTCACACAAACCTGATCCACTTTTATGTCTCCACATAAAGTTCAAGTACTCATGTAATAGTCATGGATCTTTTAGTTTATTGGATTTATTTCTAAAACGAAATAAGAAATTCATATATTCAATAATAACTTATTGAGTTTTCTGAATAAGTTTTATTGTTTACAAACCACGAGTTTTAGGACATAAAACCCAACAATTAATTTGGGCAAGATTAAATCAGGGCAACATGTGTGAGATCATGAACAATCTTAGCCGACACATGCAATCCTAAGTTATGCAACTAAATTGTCAATTATGCATAGCTCCATGAAGATTTTTCAAACAAGAATTTAATACAATCAATTTGTCAGATCAATTCAATAAAATTCCATTAAATATAATCCAAATCAAACCCAATGAGTTAACAGAATTCAGTACAATTAATTAGAAATCTTCAAGAAACCGAACATTCAATTAAACCCAAGAAATAATTTACCCAGCCTTGCGTTAATATGAAAAGATCAATGAATGAAGAGTTAAGAATGATGAATCTGGTGAAAAATAGCCCAGAAATCATCCCAATCGCCACCCAAAATCATTCTCTCTTTATATTTTTCTTCACACCCCACTGCTGTAAACAAAACTCCCTATTTGTAGAATGATCACATCGTCACAATGCTACTAAGAGCATCCCAACGCTGCTGTCGAATCAGATCTCAAGCGTCGAAGGAGAGGTGTAACACTACTGTGATGGTGCGTTGTGTGCACGCAAAAGCCACTCGTCCGTTAGAGTTCTAGTGTTGCAACGCTCTGCTAGAGCATTGGCTTGGCGTTGCGACGTTAACTGCTTATCCAAAATTTGATGCTCTCTGCCTTTTAGCATCATGCGAGGTCAAATGAGGGTTGCAACACTACCTTTAAGGGCAATTTGGTTATTTTAACGTCTTTACTCAATAAGGTGCATCCAACTCCCATTTTTGCTTCTTTTTGGCTCAGTTTTCATCCCAACAACACACTTGCTCTTCAGGATCAAATTACCTACAAGAAGACAAATAAAATGTAAGATTTATTCAAATCAGTAGGATTAAGGTCATAAAATAAGCTCTTTTTAGAGCTAATAGTTGCATGCAGAAGCATGTCGGCAGTCGAGATGCGTAGTGGGCACTCATCGCATAGGCACGAAAGCGTGTCTTCGTGACTTCCCGAGCACCTGATAGCAAGAGTTGCCAATCCCTAGCCAAGTAAAAGGTACATTGGTTAGGTATAAGTGACGCGATGGGTTTAGCCATGATGTGATGAGATTAGTAGTATGCAATGATGTTAAGTTTATATGTTAAACTAAAAGGGAGCTAATGATAACCAAGGGACCTCTTTTTGTTACAGGACAGACACAAACAGGAGAGGCCTATAGACCCTTAGATAAGTAGTTAAAACAGTGAGTGACAAGTTTTAATAAATGTCTTCTAATGACAAGTTTTTATGTATGATTTCCGGCGCATAGCCAGTTAGACATGTTGTTTTAATATCATGGTTTCCTCAACGCATGCTTATTTATATGTTGATCGCATGATCCCTGATCTCAAAGAGAGAGAGAGAGATAGAAAGAGTTTATATGTGATTTAAGCGTGCGTTTTCAATAGGCTTATGCTTATGTTATGAAGTATGATGAATTTCTACAAAAGAATTGTATAAGCATGCTTAATGTTTACAAGGCACTATGCAATGACATGTTACTAGGAAATTTTAATCATCTTACATGAGTATACTGTTTTATATTCATGGAATATTTTAAATGTCAAGCCCTACTCCAATGTTGGTACCGAATGTATGGTAAGGTACCCAGATCTCAGTTATGTAGGCATCCCTGACACCAAAGGTATGGTAAGGTGGTTAGGATCCAATTCAACCCTACGTGCACGTATGACTTATGATATCGACATTGATGAGATGGAGCAAAAGAGCTCTCTCTTAATTAATGTTATGTGATTCATATAGAAATTACAGTATTTAAAATACAAAGGAATAAAGAGTAAAACTCTACGCACATAGGCAGAAGCGTCTCCACGCTCCGTTGAGATCACACACTATTAACAAAGAAGTTAACTTTAGGGAAGGTTGTCGTTCTCATTGTGTATGTTGATGATATTGTGCTCTCCGGTGATGATGATGAAATTGTGGAAACTCAAAGCAAAGATGGCCAAGAGAATTTAAAAATTAAAGACCTTGGGAAGTTGAGATACTTTCTCGGAATGGGAGTAACCCGGTCAAGGGACGAAATCTCAATGTCCCAACGAAAATACAACGATTGATCTTCTAACGGAAACAGGAATGACTAGGTGCAAACCTACTGACACCCCAGTTGAATATAATTCAAAGCTCAACAATATCTAGTAACAATGTCCCATCAATAAAGGTAAAG
>NC_052351.1:28111014-28242801 GCF_009727055.1 Benincasa hispida | reverse complement strand
GAGTGCCCTTGGGTATACCCTTGTCCTTTGACAAAGGTGGCAAATCTGTCAAACCAGGCTCTCGGAGACTGTTTCAACCCATATAGCGACTTTCTTAGCCGGCAGACTTGCTGTTTGAACTGATCTTCAAATCTAGGAGAAGGATTCATGTAGACTTCCTTTTCAAGTTCTCCATTGAGAAAGGCATTTTTTACATCCAGTTGATGCAGAAGTCAATCTCTGTTAACTGCAACTGATAGCAATACTCAGATAGTATTGAGTTTAGCTATGGGAGAGAATGTCTCAGAGTAATCTACCCCAAAGGTTTGAGTAAACCCTTTGGCAACTAACCTAGACTTGTACCGATCAACAGTCCTATCTGACTTGTACTTTATAGTGAAAACCCATTTGCACCCAACTGTCTTGTGCCCTTTAGGTAGGATCACCTGGTCCCACGTTCCATTTTTCTTCAGAGCCCTTATCTCCTCCATAACAGCAGCCTTTCAAACTTCAGTTCCCATTGCTTCCTGTATGTTACTCGGTATCACCTCTGTATCTAAACTGGTGGTAAGCACCCTAAATTCATATGACAGGTTACTGTAGGTCATGTAACTATGCATAGGGTACCTTGTATATGACTGAATACCTTTCCTCAGGGCGATTGGAAAATCAAGAGAAGCATCATACTCCTTCAGTCTGTCAGAATTTCCACTGTGATCACTAGTCTCCTCTGCCTGGGTTTCATCTTTAGAAATCACCTTTTCATCATTATCTCTAGTATCACTTACATTTTCTAGAGCTATGTCCAAATCATTATTTTTCGTCGTCTTCCCATCTGCTATAGTGGTGCTGTTAGCACATTTTCCTCATTTTTCCTCTCTGCATTCGTTAGTCTCAGTACAAGTATCAATCTTATTAATTTCAAGAATACATGTATCTGATGTCGAGTTTGACTTGTGGACCGGAGCCGAAGATGCAACAAGTGACGTTGCTTCCTTCTTGAGATTCTTCCTATAGTATGTTATCCATGGGACTTGATTGGTAGGGAGAATAGGACCGACATGTTCGGGAATGGGAGATGACTCCAGGGGAACTGTATAAGTGGACGAGTTAGTCTCTTCACTAGATGTCTCCCCCTGAAGATGGCTAATAGGGAAGAAGGGTTGATCCTCAAGGAAGGTGATATCCAAGGAAACAAAATATTTTCGATAGGATGGGTGGTAACATTCATACCCACGCTGATGAAGTGGATACCCAACAAAGACGCATTTTTTAGCACGGGGGGTAAATTTCGTGCAGTTTGGACTATAGGAGTGAACAAAAGCAACGCAACTAGAAACTCGAAGTGGTACATTGGAGACTAAACGAGTACTAGGGTAGGACTCTTTCAAACAGTCTAATGGGTTTTGAGTTGAGGACTGGGGAAGGCATTTGGTTGATTAAGTGAGTAGCAGTAAGGATGGCATCACCTATAGGTAAGACAAGAGTGATGTGGAAAGCATCAAGGACCTGGAAAATTCCACCAAATGTAGATTTTTTTCTTTAGGCTACCTCGTTTTGCTAGGGAGTGTAGGCACACGAACTCTGTGTTAATCCCTTTGGATGCAAGGAACTCCTGGAAAAAAGTGTTAAAGAATTCTCGCCCATTGTCACTTCTCAAAATTTCAATCCTGGCACTAAACTGGGTTTCCACAGTAGCATAGAATTGCTGGAATACAGATAACACTTCCGACTTATCAGTGAGAAGAAATACCAAGTAAGTCGAGTGTGGTCATCTATAAAGGTGACAAACCAGCATTTTCCTGTGGAGGTAGTGGTTGGTGAAGGACCCCAAACATTACTGTGGATAAAGGTGAAGGGTTTGGATGGTTTATAGGGCTGGAAGTGAAAGGAAACACGACTCTATTTGGCACGAATACATACATCACAATTTAAAGAAGACATATTAATATTACGATATTGATTACGGTCGCTACGGTCAGCGTGTGTGTTTCCGATACATTTACAATTCTTGCATTTCTTAGCCAATTTTAATATGTTTGACGCAACTTTTCCTTCCTATTGCCACATAGTCTAAGTAAGATGATATAAATAACTTGTATTTCTACAAGTTATCATAAATAAATGCGGAAATAAGAATTTCATGTATTGAAAGTTTGGATGTCCTAAGTGGTAATGCCACAATAGAAAATCATTCTCAGAATTAGAAAATTTTAAAGAGTCAAGGCTAGTCCTATAATCATTCCTAGAGGAAGCATCATCAGTCAGGAAGTAGAGTCCCCTATTGTACCGGGAAATGCCAATCATCGTCCCCGAGCTCAGATCCTGAAATAAAACAGAATCGGGTGAAAATATTGCCTGAAAATTCAGATCTCTTGTAATCTTACTGATGAATGACAAATTATATGAAATTTTAGGAACATGCAAAACATCCCGCAAAACCAAACCCTCAAACAGAGATAAATTCCCTTTTCCTACAACAGGTGCGAACGACCCATCTACAATCCTAATTCGTTCGTTACCAGCACTTGGACAATGTGAGAGAAACTGATCAGAGATATCAGTAAGATGATTTGTCGCCCCTGAGTCAACAATCCATGGTTTTTTTGCCATTAATACTAATAAGACCAAAAGACTGGATATTACCTGACTAGGTGATGGCATTGACTCTAATCGTACTCAGGCTGGTTGTACTATCTGTTGAGGGTTGCTGTTGAGGATTCTCATTTACCGAGACACTTATAAGGGCACGTCCAGAGGTTGATTTGTCATGTGACTGGCAACGTTTATTGTTTGGAGGCCATCCATGTAGCTTCCAACACTGGTTCTTTGTATGCCACGACTTTTTACAATGTTCACAGATAGAAGTGGGACTTTTTTCTCCGTCAGTATTGGAGGACTTAGTGGAAAAAGTCGTAGCATCAGTAGAGGTAATGACTGGGTTATTCATTGCAGTTGATCTATCTTCCTCCAAACGTATTTCTGAGCAAACTTCCATGAGAGAGGGAGTAGGGCGTTACCCCAAAATTCGACTCCAAATGACATTAAACTTCAAATTTAGTTCGGCCAGGAAGTCATAGACACGATCTGCTTCTTTAATTTTTGCATACTGTGCTCCGTCATGAGCACATTTCCAGATTGTCTCCCTACAAAGATCCATCTCGTGCCACAAAAGAGTCATTTTATTAAAATAGAAGGTTACATCCATAGTGCCTTGCTTACATTCATGTGCCTGTTTCCGTAACGTATAGAGTCAGGATGCATTCTGCCTCTTTGAATAAAGTTGTTGAACAACATCCCAAATATGCTTGGCAGTTGCAGCATAGAGTAACGGTCTACCAATCTGGGGTTCCATACTGTTAATCAAAATAGATCTCAACAGCCAGTCTTCTCCCTTCCAGATCTATTCCTGAGGGTTGACGCGTGGAAAATGGAGTGAATAAGTATGCGTTCATCGTTCGCTCTCCATGCATCGCTGGTCATGCATTAGACTAAGGGATATGCAATATGCGTCTAACAATCTATGCGATGACCATGCGTTCCTATCACAAGTTTTCTTGCTCTCTCGCCAAGTATAACGAGACTGCAAGTTTCTCGGTAGATCCGAGGTCGAACTCAGGGACTTATAGCTAAATGTTATGAAGTAATGTATTTACGACGAAGAATAAAAGAATAATGAAGTTTAAGGACTATGCGCTACTCCTACTCCTAACTAAGCATATTAAGCAATGGAAGTATGAATATGAGAGTTAAAGACACGACAACTGTTAACGCATAATAAAATTCATGGGAAAATAGATAAAATGGTGGAGGGGATGACTTCACTGTAACATTAAGCTTGATCGCAAGGGTAACCCCGGCCAGCACAAGTTATGCGATTATGTTATACACAATTGACTAAGACGCATGCGATGCATATGCGTTAGTGTCGATAGGACATGTCTAAGTCTCTATTCTTGCTCACGTGATCTAACACATAAACAATGTGACCGTATACCACCGTATCCTACTTCTGGACGCATGTGATGTGACCGCATACTATCGTATCCTATCTATAGGGTGCATGCGCTGTGTAATAGTAAATAGAACTTATTCCTAAGCCTCTATTCTTATTTATGCGATCCAATCTGACTCTCTCAAGCCTAGATTTGGTTTTTAGACTACTCTCTCGAGTATGCCCAAATGATGAATGATGCACTCATAAGACAAGGTAATCACATAAAGCATGGTTGACATAAGATTATTCCTATCTCTAGGAACACTGCTTACTTTGCTTAGTGAGTTGCACTACTTACCCTCTCAGGAAGTTAGTCGCCGCTGATTAGCTCATAGACAAGCATTGCGACAGCCTCACACTAAGCAAAGAGGATTTTCTCACAATACTCGCGCAACGCACACCTCTCAGTGGTTTGCTACATGTTTCATATGTCTATGTTACATGATTAAGTATGCGATACTCTAGCAATCTTACTTAGTTGTTGCAATGAAAGTAAAGGAAGTTAAAGAAGAGGTAAATTAAGATGGAATTGAAGGAGATAAAGAATTGCATTGATCAAAAAATGTATTAATGTCTTAAGCCAAAATGTAATACAATATAGAGATAGAAGAGAGATGAAGGGCCAGATGTAGGCAATGTCTTACTTCCATCAGATGTGTGTCAAGGCTGTCGATGGTGCCATGGATAGGCAGTAGAGTAGTCTCTCTTGAGATCTATCTCCAGCGAAGCTCCGATTGTCACTCGGAATGGTTGGAGGAATGAAGAACTCTCAAATAATGTCTTCTCACGCTTTCATCTGTGATCACAAGGATCTGCCCTAAGGCAGAAGCTCGGATGATTTGAACTTGGGCTCTAAGGCTTCTATTTATAAAGCTTAATTACCGACAACATTAATGATTATGCTCTGGATTTCTGCTGCTAACGGCGTGATGGACTTGCTCTGAATCTTTGCTACTAACAGTGTAGTAGGTGAAATGTCAACATTGTCAACATCATCTTTTGATACTCCCAAGGTATGCGTTCATGAAGTATCATCGCATTCCACCACCCTTGCGTTCATCCCTCTATTATGGTTATTACTCTGTAGCCGCAACCTCTATGCGATGGATGTATGCGGTTAATGGTCGCAACATCCATGCATCAAACGTATGCGATTGCCTCTACGATGGTGAGATTCACCGCATGCGATCGATTCCTGCGATGGCTACAAAAATAGACATTTGGACGCAAAATAACGTATAATATTGGGTTAGCTAAGATTTTTAATGTCGATCGACGCAAGCTCACTTTTCTCATGAATTCTTAGTATAATCACTACATATTCTACGTATCAGCCTTCATAATTCTAAATAAAAGGCCTATAATAACGTGCATTTCTGCCCGTTATCACACCCTCAAACTTAGAATCATGCTTGTCCTCAAGCATGCCTTATACTTAGGAAATTCATAATTCAACCTTTGGCTTTCCTTTGCGATGACCAGCCTCTCAGAATATAATTTACTCATACCTCTAACCTTTGGCAGCAACGCTCTTCTCAACTTTGGCTACTTCTTCAAAGAGATTTCTTCTAAGCTTAAATTAGGTAAGCCTCTGCTAAAAAACCTTTTACTCATTTCTAGCAACTTTGCTTTTAGCTTTTAACAATGCGTTCGTTTAAAACAATTCTAAGTTTTGTGATTTATTTTTAGAATGCAGCGTTGAACCTAGTTACGTTCTTCATTTTGGCTTGCCCCCACGGGTGTCATGCGGACAACCAACTTCAGCTGCATGCCATATTCAACTCAATTCTTGCCTTGGCTTAATTTGTTCTTGCGCCAGATAGAGGAGTTGCTCTTATGCGTTGATCTTGGCCACTTACTTTCGTTTTGACTTACCTGCACGGGTGTCATGCGAAGTATCCAACTAGGGGCAAGTGCCTTTCACAACTCTAACTCTTATCAGGTTGAGTTTCCCCTTGCGTTGACAGTGGAGCTTTTATTACTGATTTTTTTTAATAGCATCGCAATGTGATAGACACATTTTTCGAGACCACTACCACCCCCAAACTTAGAAAGCAGCAATGCTCTTACCGAAAAGCTAAAGACAAACTCATCAAGAATGCGGTAACAAATGTTTGAACAGAGGTTTACACATAACAAAACTTAAACTGTCAATCCTTGAAGAAACTATTAAAAGTTAATTGAGCCTTGCGATGTTTAGTTAGCAGATGTAGTGAATTATAAGTACCATCATGGATGCTAATTTATCAACGCAAAGTTAGGCAAGCGGACAAAAGAGAATTTCAAAAGGATAATGTGGCCAAGATAACAAGAAAAGAACCTTCGAGTAGAATAACACTTGCGACCATGCTTTAGAATTCATGCAGTCAAAGCCATGCGTTGAATGATGGAGAGGATTATTCCGTTGTAACTTCGCACGGAGGAGAATTATTGTCGCACCTACAAGGATGGAACGCACCACATCCAAGAAAGCAGCCGCATATCCAAAACAACAATTTGAAATAAACTAAACTAGGAAAGCAGGTAAAGATAGAGTAGAAGATGTCCCTGGAGAAATTGGAGTGAAGCCACTGCAAGGAGTCTTCCATGTAGGAGGTTGATCTCAACTGTTTAGGTAAAGAGGCTCGTCCTGACCATTGGAACTTCCGAAAATTGTCGGGCGCATGTTGGTCATCACACGCTTATAACTGTTTTCAGCTCATGCGACTGATAGCCTTTCTATGTCAGGGTCAATACTGGCTTTTGGCGCATCGCCTACACTTCAAATATTGGTTGCAACTTGGTCGCATAAGCTACAATACTCCCAAGTTAAAAAGGGGTGCCTGCCAGAACACAAAATTCAACAAACTATTAGCTGCTAAGTCCCCGGCAACGATGCCAAAAACTTAATGCGTGGAAAATGGAGTGAATAAGTATGTGTTCATCGTTCGCTCTCCATGTGTTGCTGGTCATGCGTTGAACTAAAGGATATGCAATATGCATCTAAGAATCTATGCGATGACCATGCGTTCCTGCCACAAGTTGTCTTGCTCTCTTGCCAAGTATAACGAGATCGTAAGTTTCTCGGGAGATCCGAGATCGAACTCAGGGAGAAAGAGAATTTCAAAAGGATAAGGCATACAAGATAACAAGAAAAGACTTTAGGCGGAACAACGCATGCACTCATGCATTGGAATCCACGCGATTGAAGCCATGCATTGAAGGGTGAAAGGAATTCTTCCATTGAACTATGAACTGAGGAGACTTATTGTTGCACCTACAAGAGCAAACGTACCACAACCAAGGAAGCAGCCATATATCCAAAATAACAATGAAAATAAAAATAACCTATACTAGGAAAAGCAAGAGTGTTGTTACCGCAAGGAGTCTTCCATGTAGGAGATGGTTCTCAACTGCTTGGGTCAAGTTGCCTTAACCATTGGAACTTCCGGAAATTGTTGGGCGCATGCGGCCGTCATGTGCTTAGAATTACCTCCAGCTCTTTTGCGACTGATTGCCCTTCTACCTTAGGGTCAACATTGGCTTTTAGTGCATCGCCTACACTTCAATATTGTTTGCAACCTGGTCGCACAAGTTGCAATACTCCCAAGATAAAAAGTTTGCTCGTAAAGACACAAAACTTAACAAACATTTAGCTGCCAAGTCCCTAACAACGATGCTAAAAACTTGATGGTAGGAAATTAGAAGTTAATTTTACTCAATAGCCAAAATCCCATAGATGCGGTATGCGATGCATGTTCCTAAGATATGCGTTGATAGTCATGCGTCGATGGTCATGCGTTGGATTGATAATGCGTTAATGAATGTATGCGATGACCATGTGTCCTGCCACAAGTTTTCTTGCGTTCACGCCAAGTATAACATGAACGCAAGTTTCTCGTATAATCCGAGGTCGAATACAGGGACTTGTAGCTATATGTATGCAGTGATGTGCATGCGACAGTTTGAATAAAAGAATGGAGGGGATGTTGCTAAGTTAATCTTACTCCTACTCCTACTCCTATCTAGCAAACAACGCAATGAGAATATGCATGAAAGGTAGAGATACGACAAACCTTGACTTGAAATAAATGTATGGGAAAAGAGATAAAATGTGGAAATGATTTCATTGCAACCCTTAAGAGTGACCGCAAGGGCAACCCTAGTCAAGCAAGCAAATGCGATCATGCTACACTCATGCACGACCAATCATTTTCCAATGGAAATGTAGTGCTTCTAAGTCTAGGATGCATGTATTGAAAGCAAAAGTGTCCATAGAGCTTATTCCTAAGTCTCTGCTCTTTTCCTATGCGATGACGCAAAATGCGCACAACGCTGCGGTGAACGCACACAATCGAATCCTATCTCTAGGATACATGTGATGGGTTAATAACAAACAGTGCTTATTCCTAAGCTCCTATCTCTTGTATTATGTGTTCTAATCTGACTCTCCCAAGCCTAGATTCTGACCTGACCTTCCCAAGTCTAGATCCTGCCCTTAGACTACCCTCCCGAGTATCCCTAATGAACGAATAAAGCATACATAATACAAGATAATCGCATGAACTTGGTTGAAGCAAGATTGTTACTATCCCTAGTGAACAATACATACATTGCTTAATGCGTCTAACCACTTATCCTCATGGGCAGTTGATTGTTGCTGACTTTACTCATAGACAAGCAATGCGTTAGCCTATAGACAGACGTTGCAGTAGCTTCACACCAAGCAAATAAGAATACTCATACACTCGTTCAACGCACACCTCTCGGTGGGTTGCTACATGTTTCATATCCTTAATCCATATGACTAAGTATGCGATACCCAAGCAATCCCACTAAGTGTTGCAATGAAAGTAAAGATCTAAGCAAAGAAGATGGAGATGGAGTCGAAGGAACAGAGAAATGCATTGAAAACAAATTGTATCAATTCCTTAATTCCAAGATGTCATACAATACAATATGATAAAAGAAAGTAAAAGGAAATGACCGGCTGGAAGCAAAGATTTTCTTCCAGCGGATGTGCGTCAAGGTTGTTGGTGGTGCCATGGATGTGTGGAGGAACTGACTCTCTCAAGATCTAGCTCCGGTCGAAGGCTTTGGTCGTCACTCGGAATGGATGAAGGAAGTGAAGAACTCTCAAACATTTTCTCACGCGTTTGTCTGGATCATGGGGAAAATCCCCGGATCACAAGGATCCTCCCCAAATTACATGAATTTCTGCTCATCGGCTTTTATTTATAGAGCTTGGGTCGCTGACAGTATTAATTGGACTGCTCTGAGTCTAACATTCGGTGCGTTAGTCCTTTCTGAACCTCTGCCACTAACGACGTGGTAGGTGAAATGTCAGCATCAGCTTTAGATTTTCTCGAGGTAGATGCATTGATGCGTTCATTCTACCTACCTTGTGTTAATCCCATTAGAATGCATTTTTGCATAGCTGCAATCATTCAATGGCTGCATTAGCTTAATATCGCAATTCTATATGATGACTGCAATCGCTTGATGAGCGCAACTCCCATGCGATGGACGCATACGGTTGTTTACCACAACATCCATGTGTTGATCGATGTGTTTACCTTTGCGATGGAGTGTTTCTCTACATGCGGTCGTCTATGTGGTGGTATGGTTTTCGCGTTTGCATTCATTTCCTGCGTTAGCCATAAAAAAAGAACATTGAACGCATAATAACGCAAAATAACGGGTTAGCTGAAATTCGACATGCTAATCGACGCAAACTCTTTTTCTCGTGAATTCCTAACATGATTGATGCATATTCTACCTAAAAACCTTCATAATTCTAAGTAAGAGGCCGATTCCTGTGATGGCTACAAAAATAGATATTTAGACGCAAAATAACGCATGATATTGAGTTAGCCGAGATTTTTAATGCCGATCGACGCAAGCTCACTTTTCTCATGAATTATTAGTATAACCACCGCATATTCTACTTATCAGCCTTCACAATTCTAAATAAAAGACCTATAATAAATGCATTTCTGCCCGTTATCAAGGGTCTCCTTGAACGGGCTTAGGAATCTCTCCAGTCAAGTATCCAAACTTATGACATCCTTTCAAGGCCATTCTGATGGATTGAGACTAGGAAAAGTAGTTCTGGCCATTCAATTTTTCTCCAGTAATAAACCCTGCAGAATTTCCTATAGATCCAGACAAGATATTTGTAGTGGGTAAAATAGGGAAAAAATTTATCGTGTTTTTCAGAGTATATTGGTATGTTGGCCAAGAAATCTGGTTGAGAGTTTATCTCAAGAACCGTCTGGAAATCTGCAATCTGCTGTTGTAGATGGGCAAAACGCTGTTGGAGATCACTTGTAGACCCCAGCAAGGCTGATGTACAGATCTGATCGCCTGCGCCATCAGAGCAGACCGCTGGATTGACGGGTCAATCGGTCCACTCAGGTATAAGACCGGTGCATAAGGACTTATCGACTTCTACTGGAATGGCTTGACCACAGCAACTGTCTGGAAGGGCGTTGATTCTACCCACTGATAAGAAGTCGCGATCGGCGGGATCTACTCCGGCTGGCTTATCGCACAGGCTGGGTCAACCGATAAGAAAGTGCGACTGGGGTCGTGCGGCTGGAATCGATGCGGTTGGGAGTGGTTGAGTGGCTGAAAAACATTGGGATTGGGCAGCTGGAATATTCGCGGCAGTTGGGAGTGGTCGAGCGACTAGAAAATGCCCGGGTCGAGCGACTAGACTATTTGCTGTTCGGTTGGGATGGATGGCTGGAACTAGGCCGATTAGGGTTTGGGTCTGAAACGGATTGGATTATTTTTGGCAGCGCGGCTTGAAGGTATTGTTCCACAGCTTCCCGAACGACTTTGGTGATATTCGCTTCCTGACTAGTTCCAATGGAGGTTTCTGATGGAGAATCTGGTCTATTTTTATCAATGATGGCTAGGGTTTCATCGCCATGCTCTGATACCATGTTGAAAATAAGAGGAAGAAAGGAATACAAGATTTATGTGGAAAACCCTAGATCAGGGAGAAAAAACCACGATGGAGACTGATATTTATTATTAATTATGATACACAAAGTACAAGAGAATAGACCAAATAAATAGACTAGTGGGAAGCCCTAGGGTACATACAATTACTAAAATACCCCTAGGGTTACAAGCTGTTTTTCGACAGTGTATACCCTAGTTTATTATTTTATGTACTGTACTTTGTATTTATGTTTTGTATTGTACATTCTATTAGCTCTAGGACAAGTGGGAGATTGTTGGGGTTGATGCCCTAAATCTCGTGGGTTCGTAGTTTTTAAATGTTGTCCATGAATTATTTATTTGATAAAATAAATTGTTGTTTTATTCAACATTTAATTTGCCTTGACCCAATCCAATAAACTAAGATTTAAGGTTATTTAATGAAATTTAAACATGTATATGGTTGACATACAAGTGGATCATGTTCAAGTAATAACCTAAATGGTTTGTAGTAAATGGATAAGGTTGGGTACTTCATCCTGGTGACACTACAGATACAACCCACTTTAATTTGTAATTGTTACAATAGTTGTAAAATGTTACGAACGATTTGATCCTCATCGTTCATGCGGAGACATGTGAGTGAAGTATCCTATACAAAGAGTTTGTATAAGACCAGATCACGAAATAATTAGTTTCTCTTTATAACGTCGTTACTTGATGAGATTAACATTTCATTAGAACGACCATAGGTGACTTGACCTTAATCCCGAGTGAGCTGTGAACGTCTATGAAGGCAATCCTTTGATTTGTGTGGGTGAGAGTGATCAGGTTCACGAACTCAATAAGCCTACCATTTTGAGAATTTGCCAGAGTAGGGAACTAGGAACACAGGTACAGAAGATGGAATTCACTAATTTCTGTCTTGAGAGAAAGTAGATGAATTGCTCCCTTAAGGGCTGATTCCGGGTCTTGAACAATGAAGCGGATCATCCTCTCACTGGCCAGAGAGAGATCTGGTTTATAGTTGGATTATAACTAATTGTTCATTAGAGGGATCAGTGGTACTTAAGGAGTTAGATGTAACTATAGGGGTAAAATGGTAATTTGACCAAGTTGTAGTTACGAGCAATTTATGAAGGGTCAACTTACTATAAATCGGTTATATCCATGGTCACATAAATAAATCTACAGTGCAAATAGTGCAATTGTCGGTTTTTAGTGGAGTGACTTACAATTAATGAATGTTGATTAATTTAATTGAAGAGTTTAATTAATTAATCTCGAATCATTGGAGCTTCTAACATGTATGTCCATAAGGTCCACTCGCTATTTCATTAATGATAAAATAAGGATTTAATAATTTTTGGAATAATTTGAATTGTTCAGATTAAATAAGGGAATTAATTGTACAAGATACAATTAATATAATGTATATAGATACATTATAAAATAAAGTTAATTTTGAATGAGATTCGAAATTATACTTTATATGAGAGATAAATATTTGTATAAGATTCAAATATTAATTATACGAATGAGATTCATATAAATACTATACGTTAAAAATAAATATGAATATCATTCATATTAAAACTCTAGGTTATAAGAGAGAGTTGTATTTTAATATGATTTCCGCATATAATAAAGTTAACTAATTAATAGTCAATTAGTTGTTCTTGATTATATTATTTTAATATAATTATTAACTCCTCATCACATGGGAGTTAATTTTCACGTAGGTGGGAGTATTATAACTCCCTCCCTCTTCCGTCTCATATGTGTTTTTTCAGAAGATAGATTGATAGAACAAGAAATGTGACTTTTTTCTTGCAAAAATAACTCTCTTTCTCAACTAGAGCTCTTTGTAATTTCCCTTTTCCCTTTAAAAAAAAAAAAGAGAAAGGAGCCCACACATTCTCAATTTCTTGCTTGAGAATAGTAAGGACTCCAAAGGGTGGTATCCAGAGTTTTTGGTTGTTGTATTCATGAAAATGGAAGAGTTCTGTGTTCATGATTCGTCGAGAGGAACTTCGTGAAGAAGAGAAATGATCTTCAAAGGTGAATTCTTCTCTTCCCTCTTCCTCGAAGAAATGCATGCTCATAGGATTTTAAATTGTTTATCCGGTAATACATAATTCTGTATGTTCTTCTATATTATTTTGTGTTTTTCAAATTGATTGTTAAATGCACGGTGTTCACACACTTCCACAAGGAATTCAATTCCTTCAATTATTACATTCACCCCACATAATCCACAAAAATAACTTAGATAAGTCCTATCAATATTTCATCAGTCGAAGTTGCCAAAGAATAGACTGAATGAAGGATGGGTAGGAAAGGAGGGGATGCATAGGCCCGAAAGAAGAAAGATAAAGGAGAGAGCACGACATCACAACCACATCAACATTCCATCAATTAATTAACAAAAACATTAATTCAAGAACCAAACTGAATGATTTTCTAAATATTAAAAATCAAAACAAAACTACTATATTTAAATATTTCGGACCAAAAATGTTATCTTCCTTAAAAAAAAAAAAAAATCAAAATAAAAAATCTCAATCATAATGTATGTAACATTGTAAAATTAATATAGCCTAACATTAGAATTTGGACCATCTGTCTTCATGTACTAGTTATATTGTTTTAATTCGAACTCAGGCTTTCCAAAAAGGCGCCAATTTGGGCGCGATCATCACATTTCCATACCGCCCATTGAAAAGGGCGCCAAAATTTCAGAAGCTGCCATTTCCTCTTTCCTTCTACACTTGAACCCTAAAATTTCTCTTGCGGTTACTCACTTTGCTGTCCAGATTTTGAAGCAGGACGAAGAAATGAAGGGTGGGACGCTTCAGATCAACTGGCACGACTCAAAGCCAGTGCTTACTCTAGATTTCCATCCACTTTCAGGTCTCCTCGCAACTGGCGGAGCCGATTTCGATATCAAGGTCTACATTCAGTTTCCCTTTTCGTTCTGATTTTGATTTTTCATGTAATTAGGCTACCAGCGTCAATTATTAGGTTTTTTCCAACTCAGGTCATCAAGGGATATGTTCTGAGTATTTAGATTTGAGTGGTTGGTTGGATGTATAGCAATGTGCTAATTGTTACCTTCGATTCTACCAGCTTTGGCTATTGAATTCAGGGGATGAACAGAAAAAGGTCCCTGGTGCTACGTATCAAAGCAGCCTTTCTTATCATGGTTCTGCTGTTAATAGCCTTCGCTTCTCACCTTCTGGTATGTAAAATGTTTCTGGGTCACTCAACACTCTGTTTAGTGTTATGAATCTAGTACAGTTCGTGAAATGCTTGTTTAATATTAGGATTTTATTTGGTAGATTTAAATATTTTGCTTCAAGATCAAGCTATAATTTTGTCAAAGTTCAGGATCTGCAATTTTGGTTACATCAATGCTACAACAAATAATATCCTCTCTGTAAACCATCAGCTTAATATGTGAGTTATTCCAAGTCTTTGAACATATAACCTTTTGAATGCCTTAGATGAATTTGGCTGATTAAGATTTCAGGACCTCAGTGCTTCAAAAAGGTATTTCCCCTTTGGTAAACCGTCAACCTAATACATACTTGACATCGGGGCCTTGAACATATGATCAATTTGAGTGCTTTGGATGATTAAAGATGCCACAATTGGAAGGCTCTTATACATTAGTCTTTGTGTGTGGTGGGGGGTTTCTCAACCCCCGCCCTTAGTTTGTTCTCTTTTGTTTTCCCTTGAATATACGCTTCTGTCTCTTATAAAAAAAAAATAAAGATGCGATGACCAACTTTTCAAATAAAAATTTAATTTCACAAAGGATAGATTTATATAGCATCACTCTACACGATTGGTCAATTATTGGTGGATATTAGGTCGAAAAGAGAGAGGGTGGGAGGGAGAGTGGGTATTATCACAATTAATATTGCACTTTTGCATAAGTCATTTTCAAAATTAAAGTGCTTTAGTTAAAATGAGCATAACTCAACTGTTTGTACTATCAACATCAAAGTTCGATGTTTGATTCTCCCACTCCACATGTTATAAAAAAAGTGAAGTGCTTAATTTTTTTTTTTTAAAGTTTATTGATATTTCTCTTGTATTCACTAGAGTTTATTCTATCCTCTATAGAGAATAGGTTTTAATTTTATGGACTCTTTTTGGGAAAAGTTATTGGTTAGTAGGGGAAGTGAGGATATTTTGAGTTCAATTAAAAATTTTAATTTTTTTACGAGGAATCTAATTAAAGACGTTTTACCATTTTTAGTTGTGCTTTTCAAGACATGCTTGCCAAGAGTTTTGATATGATTGAGTTTAGGCTTCTCCATGGACTGCTCAAAGATGGCCATTTTCTTTTATAAGAAACATGGGGTTTTCTATTAAAGAGAAGGGACTATACAAAGAGATATTTACCAGAATCTCATGGCTTTTGAGGCATGCCAGCCAAAAATAGATATTTACAACAAACTCATCCAGTCTCAGTTAGCTAAGTTGGTGGTGTGGCGATGAAGATCTCTGCTTAAATTACTTCAACATTAGGTTGAGTATTGTACAATCTTTGAAAGTTATAGAAGATCATGTGATGCAAGGAGTTTGACATTATACCAAATCTATGATCAAACAAGAGAAATCCATCATGAAGAGTTGAGAGAGAACTCTCTTGAACAAAGTTTTATTTCAATATATGATTCAAAAAGCTCCTCATAGGACAATAAAAGTGTCCATTTATAACCTTATTCAGTATTTTTGAAAGCTCAAGGCGCAATAAAGTGCAATAGTCTTCTAAGGCTTGAGCACAAGGCGCAAAAAAAAAAAAAAAGCATGGGTTTTTTCTTTGTGAGCTATATTAAGGAGAGAAAGCATAGTTGAAATGGAAATATGAAAACAAAATCTCTAAACATGTATTTAGGCTTACTAAATCATTTTTTTAGTTAATAAAGAAGGAAAAAAACCCTTATTATTACTATTTTTTAACACTAATGAAAAAGCGTCACGGCCCTTCACAAAAGGCACGTACTTGAGGCGTGCCTTATTATGTGAGCCTCATCTTGAAGACCTGAGCCTTGAGCCTAGGCTCGCACCCGGGAGGACTTTTTAAAACGACTTTATTTCAAATAACTAATTAAATCTAAAAGTAATAATTAAACATTAACTATTTTAAAATTAACTGCTAAACTACTATTAACTACATTATACAAATATCTAAGAATTCACCTACATCATTCATCTCATCACCATGTATCTGACATTGGAAATCCCATTATTCATTTTAACTAAGATAACCCCACAAGAGGTATTTCTTAGCATTCCTTACCCTTATATGGGTCTTTTCTTTCCAAACTAAATATGCAAGGAAAATTTCCACCTTAGGAATTGGGATTTAAGGCATGGAGGAAAAAATTTGCTGATTTTCATGAAAAATGACTTATGCCCTTAAGTATTCACCATGGCTTGATGCCGACATCATCCAAAATTGTGATACCCATAATTTTGATATTCTACATTAAGGCCATGTTTACCAATCCATATTGAAAAATGGTGTAATCGTATTGGAGTTCCATCAATTGATCAATCGTAAGGGGCCACAATTGCAAACGTAATTTGATTGCTTTTGATCATGTTTACTTAGAATTATAAATCTGTCAAATTTACTATTATTGTTACCTTACTGTTATCGTTTAGGGTCAAATGATAACGGTAACAGTAATTGTGACAGATTCATAATGCTCATGCTGTAACACTCTCCACACCTCAATTGGATCATGTTTTTTGATTACATACTTGGAAGTGGGCCCTACATTCTATTACAATTACAGAGCATAGGTAAACAACAAAAAGCGTAATCAAATAGAGGCCACATTTTAGACTACCATTGATTTATTATGTTTTCCCTGCAATAAACATGGCCTAAATGTTTTTTGGTCAATTTGGTGCTTTTGCAAAAAGGCTTCAGTATTTTTTTTTTAGTACTAAAGAATTGGAGTGGTGGTGTGAACCAATATATGTTGTGGTACTATTAGCATTTACCTCTCAATCTTGTATTTGCTGTATGCTTTTCTTAATTCACAGTTAGAAATTAATGCCCGTTATCTTTTGCAGGAGAACAACTTGCCTCTGGTGCCGATGGTAGTACTTTCGCTAATTGCAGCTGGTGTTTTCAGTACATATTTGTGCCAGTGACTAAATCCTTGGAGATTTAAGTCCTTATATACTAGTTTTCATTTCTTACAGGAGGTGAGCTTATCATATGGAAATTGCACCATTCGGAAAGTGGCCATTCTTGGAAAGTCCTGAAGACATTATCGTAAGGCTATTTTTTTCCCTACCCTATTTTAACCTCTTAAGAACCCATGGAGTTCAAAAATTGACTTGAAAACACCCTGGTAGAGCATATTTAACAACCATGAGTTGATCTAGTGATTGATAAGAACTAATGCAAATGGCAAAGGATTTAGAGGGAAGGTTCAAGTCATGGTGACTACCTCCCTATGAGTTAATACTCTACCAATTAACTTGACTACATAATATAGTAGGTAAATAGTTGTCTCGTGAGAATAGCTAGATGCTCGCCAACTAGTTCAAACATTCATGAACATTAAGAGAAAAAAAATAAAGAAAATAACAACTTGTAGAGCAGACTTAAATTGTAATTGTAAGGACATTTCCTAGTCATTGTTCTCTTGCATGAACTTCCACTAATTGTTGTATTATGTCTATTGGCTAGATTTCACCGCAAGGATGTACTGGACCTACAGTGGTCTCATGATGGTGCATATTTAATATCTGGTTCCGTAGATAATTCTTGCATCATATGGGATGTAAGCAAAGGTTGAACAAAAGACACACATAAGAAAAAAAAAAGAAAAAGAAAATTCCATTTCCAGAGTTCAGCTTATTTGCTTTATTGGCCATTTAGATCTGCTTCTTGTCTATGTTCTTCAGGGTCTGTCCATCAGATTTTAGATGCCCATTTGCACTATGTTCAAGGTGTGGCATTGGATCCACTGGGAAACTATGCTGCTTCTCTGAGTTCAGATAGAAGTTGCAGAATCTATGCCTATAAACCCCCGACCAAAGTGAAGAACAGTGAGAAAATGACTTATGTTTGTCAGCATGTCATTACTAAGGCAGAAAATGTTGCAGTTGATGATTCTAAGGTAGAAAATGTCAAGAGTATTCTAGTTTCTCAAGCAGTTAATATGTTGATATTACCTGTATTGACAATGGCATCTATGCTTGACATTGCAGTCTGCCAGAAACCATCTCTTTCATGACGAGACATTGCCATCTTTCTTCCGAAGGTTGGCCTGGTCACCTGATGGATCTTTCCTACTTGTGCCTGCAGGTAACGGTTGGGGTAGATGTCAAATGCTATTTACCACCTTTCCATAGTGATAGGAAAATATACATTCTGACTTGATGGACATTGTTTATTGTTTGGGGCAGCTTTAGTTCATTTATCACACCATATTTCTTTATTAACTTGATTGATAATTCTATTGCATGTGGTGGATCATCCATTCATCCTAGATATGTAGTGAGTTCCCATCGCGAATGTGGTTTGGTCCTCACAAACTATATATGGTTAATTTGCCTTGTTAGTTGCCCGTGTTAACATTGCCAAGGGATTAAATCATTAAGGGAGCGTTTGGTGTGTGATAAAAACAGAGAGTTGAATTGAGTTGAGTTGGTAAATTATTATCTGGAGAGTTATATTGTCTGTGTTTGGTGTGCAGAGTTGAGTTGGTAATTATTGTTTGTGTTTGGGGGCTGAGTTGAGTTGGGGTAGCTGGTGCTGTTTTTGTAAATGAAGTTGATTGTTTTTTTCTTTTTGCTATTGTTGCACATATTTTCCTAACTTTTCTAAGATAAAAACAAAAAAACTTCAAATTCTTTTACATTTTCAAAACATAACAAATTCTCTACAAAGTATTCATATACAGAACACAAAAGTTTGAATTCAATTTTTTAAGCACTCAAATAGAAGTGATTATTCCCTTCAAAACCCAACTTAATCATTAGTTACCGTAAAATTTAAAAAGAACTAAAAGGATTAGTGCCATCAAATGAAATTATTGACATTGTTTTAGATAGAAGCGGCGACACTTAAATGTTAATATTAAAAAAACCAAAATCTTACAATTTAAATCATAAAACCAACTAGTAGATAGTATTTTTTGACCATTTTGTGGAATACGGATTTACCTTTTTTCTAAAATTGGTGGAATGATTTTAGAAATAATGTCTATTTTTTCTACTATTATGTTGGATTAGTGTACAAGCTATCTTTAAAAAAAAATACTTGAGCCATAATTTTAAATTCCAATATTTCATTAGAATTCTGTAATATTTGAAAACATCAAGGGATAGGTTGTTTAAAACATATCGTTGAACTTTTGTTTAGTGAAACAATAATAGGATGTCATTTGCAATATTTTTTAGATCTAAGAAAAAAATGAAATAGAAGAAGAATAATTAGATCTAAAAGAACAACCATAGACAAAAAATCAAAAAAGAGAGAGGAGTTGGGAAAGAAAAGGGAAAATAAAACCCATACGAGCCACATAGAGAAAAAAGAGAGAATGAGAAAGACGAACCAAAAGGTGAAAGAAGAGAGAAGATGAAAGAAAGAGAGTAAATGTGAAGAGACGCATGAGAGAGAGAAAGAAATAACAAAGTAATTGAGGGAGTTGGGAGAGTAAGGGAAAACAGGTGAGTGAGTGATAAAATGGTGGATAATTAAACTCACCGTTTTATTTTTATAAATAGTTGTCGAAGTTGGGCACACGAAGGTGGTAGTCGAAGTATGTCGCCGAAGTTGCTTGTGCGAAGGTAGTCGCTGGAGTTAGTCACTAGAGTTGTCGTCAAAAGTGGTTGGTGGAACCTAGAGTTTCGTTGAAGTTGGTCGTGCGAATGTGGAAGTCAGAGTTGTTTTGTACCAAGGTGGTTGTTGGAATTGATTTCCGGAGTGTCGTTGGAGGTGATAGCCGGAGCTCGGAGTTGGTCGTCGGAGTTGGCCATCCGAAGGTGGTCATCGGAGTATGTCGCCGGAGTGTGGTAGCGGTAATCGCCAACGGAGACTGATGGGTGGAACCATTAAAAACATTAGAGGGAGAGAGAATTGGGGAGAGTTAGGGTGAGTTGAGGGTGATTTGGTAAAATAACCAACTCAATCCCACCAACATTTGAAATTGGTTGTCAAACATTGAGTTGGTAAAAAATACCAACTCAACCCAATTCTTCTTGGGTTGTCAAACACCCCCTAACTGGATGATCCACAACTAGGCCTTTGGTTGGTCTTACTAGCCACATGGTGGGTTGGATTAGGTACCTCTAGTGAAAGTTAGTTCTCAAGTTATTTCTGTAGATTAATGCCAGAATACAAATGGGATGATAATCCATTTCCTGAGATCACCAGCATCCAGGAATTTTGTTGGTTCCTTTTTATTCTGTTATTTTGTTTTCTTTTTTTCCCCAACCTGCTGTTTGTAAGGTGTCCAGGGTTCTTCATTTCTTTGTGATTATCTGTTCCCTCTCTTATTTAAGGAGTAAAGTCTTCCAATCCATTAAATGTCAACAGGGAAACAGTTAAAATGCGGGACAACGTGGAGTTTTCCCTGGTAGTCTAAAGAGAAGAGTAGATCAGCTTGATTTGTGTGCTCATGGTCTTTTATTTTCATTTTAATTGTTTTTTTCTTTACCATTGTGCTAGAATGGGATGGGCTGACTTTTAAAGTCTAAAGATATGGCTTCAGTTGATTTGGTAAAACTTGGAGACAGTGGAACTCGTATAATGATGGAACTGTGGTCTCATATCGATCAACTATGGAAATATGCTTCTTGTTCGTTCTTCATTCTGGTTTTCGTGTTACCTATTCCTTTTTCAGCATCTCTCACGTGCATGCAGAAGAAAGTCTCCAATTTTGTTTACTGCATCATAATTTCATACTGGAGCTTGAATACAAGTTACTTTTGGCGACTCATTAAAATGATGTTCTTTCAATATTACTTTTACTATATACATCATATTATGAAATATCGTTTGCATTTTTCCTTCCTATAATCTCTTGTTTCTCCACGGTCCACAATTTTAATTTTTTCTTTGAAAACTTTTGTTGATTTGATGCCCCTTTCATTTCAGGTATTTGTAAAATATCACCAGCATCTGAACCAGTAAATACAGCCTATATATTTTGTAGAAAGGATCTCTCCAGGCAAGATTCAATTCTTTGTTACTACTAGTTTGACAATTATGGTAATCATGCTGAGGCCGTACAATAGTGATGTCCTACATCTTTATTGTCATTGTTAATTCAACTTCTGTTATAGCCGGGCCAAATTACACTACAAAACATAGTGATATACTTGGAAAGATTCAAAACGAAGAGCGAACCTTCTTGAATTTATTATTTTTCTGATCAGGCCTGCTATTCAGCTCCCTGGTGCCAGCAAGCCAGTTGTAGCAGTGTGCTTTTGTCCAAAGCTTTTTAGTCTTAGAGGATTAAATTCAGGTGCTTGGACGATGGTTTGTTTTTGTTTTATTCATTGCATAATAATTTGTAGTAACAGTATTATTGGTCGGTAAAATGGTAACTTCAATTTTTGTATCATGAATTCTGCAGCTGGGTTCTTTAAGCTTCCACATCGGGTGATTTTTGCAGTAGTGACTTTAAATTCTTTGTACATATATGACACTGAAAGTGTTGTGCCACTAGCAATCATGGCTGGTCTTCACTATGCTGCCATAACGGATGTTGCGTGGTAAATTTTCCACTCCTGTCTCTTGGCTATTCTCGTTGGCAGTTTCTTTCTACCGCAGTTGCTCATTTTCTCAATTCTGAATTGTTTGTTCTTAAAAGGTCGGCAGATGCTCATTATTTAGCACTATCTTCTCAAGATGGTTACTGCACTTTGGTGGAATTTGAAAATGACGAACTGGGATCACCACTCACTCTATCAGGTCAGCATTTACTTCTCCCTTCCTGTCATGTTTCCTCAAAATAGTAGTTTGTCTTTGGTTAATTTTGTTGGAATCCCTTGAATATGATATCTGGTGCTTCGAATGACTAAGTATGGGGTCTGCAGTCTGTATTTGTCATTTGTCATGTTTACATTATTTTCATTTTTGACCCTAGGATTTAGAGAAGTGTATTATATAAACTTTTTAGTCCTAGAAATGCCTCGCACGGTTAGTGAACCATGTAAATTTTTGTGTCAATTCTCTATTGTTATATGTTTTTTGTTCATCTTTATTTGTTGATTTCATAACAAATTTGTTCCTCATGGTTTACTTTTAATCAATGTAGAAGATAGAATAGGCACAACAACCGACCAGAAGACGAATTTAACAGATGTGGTAACAATAAATGACGGTCAAAATAGGAAAACAGAAGCAGAAGGGAGATATGAAGAAAATGAAAGCGTTGAAAAAACAGAAAACATGGTGATTGAAAAACCTTCTAGTGGAGACAATCTTGTTGAATCTGACTGCAGAGGACATGAAATGGAAAAGGCAAGTAAACAAATGTCTATAAGCTCTTCAAGCAACTCTGTTACCAGCAAGCCAGCCAAAAGGCGCATTACACCCATGGCTATTGATCCATGAGAGGTACATTACCCTCTGTATATTCTCTTCATCCCCACAGATTTTGCTGAGTTATTAAAAGCATTTTGTTGGCGGTGCTTGATCAAATTTTGGTCACCGATGTAGCTGAAATGATCATTTTTACAATGGTTGATGTATCATCTTTAATCTCATTTTCCTGATGATAAAGATTTCAATGATATTTAGTTCTATAAGCCTCTTCTTGAGAAGAGTTCTACGATAGCAATATTCAGTTTTCGCTTCTCTTTGTTCTTCCGTGCTTTTATCCTAACAAACTAACGCGAAGAATTATTTCTAACATTTTTTCAATTGCATGCTTATGAGGGGCCAGCCGATTTAAAATCGTTCCACAAGTATATTTATTGACAGATTTTTTCTATTGGAAGAGCGCTAAAATGAAAGGCCTGATTTGGTAATATGCAGTATTTGTCAAATATTTATAGAATTTTCTATCGAGAGAGCTGTTATGTATTGGTATTTTTAATTCTTTTTCTCACCATTGATAATGTTAGAATTGGTCAATGATAAACTTATCTAACATAGATTAGAGTCCTTGGAAAAATAGTCAGACATTAGAGATTAATTTCGATGATTTAGATGGATGGAGTTTCCATTTATCTAGAGTAGGAATATGTTATAATGGATTGAGATGGGAATGAAGGCGAATAGAACAAGGGTGTGAATATGCCAATGAGTATAATTGATGAAGACGATCTTCAATTAAGACATCCTTGTTTTGATCTTGAATTTTGGCTATGACTACGAGGATATATGTAGGTTCAAGTGTCGTGCACCAAATGATTAATTTGGATTGGGTTGTCCACAAGTCAATTTGGACATGTGACACAATCCATCACATGAACCGAAACAGCTCACAAATCGGCATGGCTTGCAGGTTGGAAACTGAAATGGCACACTCCTCACTAGTGCTTATTATTCCAAATTAAGTTGTTGATACAATATATATATATATATATATATATATATGGAAAAATTTTCCTTTTGGCCATCCGGAGAGAGAATAGGGAGACAGGAGAGAAATATTAAAAATAAAAATCTTTCCATGCCAGCAATCCACATCATCTATCTAGTTAACTTTTTTGTTTAAATTTAATTAGAGTTTTCAGTAGAACGACTATTTAAACATATTTTTGAAAACCTGGAGATTAAAATGTCTAATTTAAAACATCGGAGACTAAATGCACACATTTAAAATATTGGGAACTAAATGCACACATTCTTGAAAATTTAGGGATCAAAGGGTAATTTTACCTATATATAATATGCATGGATGGATTTATCATGGTTCCAAGGCTCGAGCTCCCTCTTAACTATGAAAATATTAATATTAGTATATATAAATTGCTAAAAAAAGATTAAATTCTATTATTAACTCTAGCAAAATGTATAGTAGTCCCCCACAATGGAGGTTTGATTTGTTTCTAACTTAAGATTGTATTTGGTTTAATAAGTCATTTTATAAAAAAATTGAAGGATTTGACAATCATTCAAAATAGTTTTTGAAACACTTTCAAAATGTATTTTAAATTATTAAAAGAGTTTAAATAAAATTGGCTTAAACAGAGATTATTTTTTACTATTCAATTCCAAACATACTCTATATTTGAGGATTTATATTGAACAATTTTTTCTGCAAATGACGGGATATGGGATTGGAGTCACATGAATGAGTTGTGCGGTGGAAGAAGAGCACACAGTTATATATATGTGTGCATATATTTGAAAAATCATAAATATTTTATTCATTTAAAATATATGAAATACCCTTTTTTTAAAATCATATAAAAAAGAGGATTTTTTAAAAATATAAAAGTAAGAGAAACTATTTATACAAAATAGTAACATTTTAATTTTCTTTTGTACAGGTTAAATGCCTATCAGTCTATCGATTTTTTTTTTTATTTTCTATTGATAATTTGACTTTTTTTTATCTGTAGAAATTTTTCAATAAAAATTGATTTAAATTCTAGATCTTTCACCGATAATATGCTTACAAATTTGATTATACAAACTTTGGTTTATACCAGAGTTTGATTGTTTACTTTTAGTCTTTTTATACCTTTTAAAACATCAATTTTTTTCATTGTAGTTTTAAAAAGTGATTTTTTTTTTAAAAAAAAAAATTTTGTATCCCATGCTCACGTTGGCCAAACTTATTTCCCTACACACATTCTAACGTGTGATCATTTTGTTTATATCAAATGCTATATGTGAGATGTAAGATAAAATTTTATCTTTATCCTAAAGTACTAATAAAGAAAATATCGTTTGTTAAAGTCAACATGATACGTACTATATGTCCTATGTAGTTAAAATCTTCCCACCTTAATTTGTTGCACAAAAAAAAAAAAAAAAGTAAATGTAGTTTAATGTATTTAAAATAACGAACTCAAAGATATCATTACTTTTTTTTTTTTTTTTTAAAAGAGTAATACTTGAGTGCAACCTTCTATAATCTTCATTACTCTATTCAAAAAATATTTTTTTAAAAAAATTTAATTGTCACGTGATAATTTTTTATTGGAAAAAACATGGATGGCACAATATATAAGTGCAATCTCATTTCAAAAGTAAATTTTCATTTCTTGAAACGGGGCATTCATACATGGAGGAAAATGTTAGATATGTAAGCCAAATAAATATCAAATATGGACCCTTAAAAAAGGCAGAAACGCCTTGTAATATATAATGGGAAGACCATTTTCAAAATCAAAGTGCTAATGCTTGCTTTTTGATGACACAAATTCAATAACAATTATATTAATTAATGAGGAATCTATGGCTGCCAAATACCCGTGGGAACCACAGTCCATATAATGTTGGAATATATTGAAGATCAAATTTACTTTAGCTAATAATAATTGAAGTTTTAAATCTAAATACAAAATTTCTTTTCAATATTATATTCCCTTATTTGATTTAATAATAATGGTCCATAGCTATTGGATCTCACAAATTAATATTTAAACTTACCCGTAATGGAATATCTTTAATGTTGTATCAAAGGCTTAAGATTTTGAGGTCAAATCTTGTTATTGTTGTTCACAACTCTTAAGACATATATCATGGATTAGAAGGCAAAACGTTCGAATTTAAAGAAATATTTATATTGTTTTTTCATGGGCAGGGTTAAAAATTATTGAATTATTGAATTGTTGAATATTGTATCTGTTGATGTCAAAATACGGAAAAAAAGTATATGATCGTTAGGTCTTTATCCTCTTTTTTCATGTCAAAATGTGTTGGGGAACTTATTGAGTATAACCCGCTCATCAAAAGGAGAGCCTTAGCCTTGTCCTTGACTAAGGCCGAGCAAGTCAATTCGAGTCTTCGATTCAACCTTTTCTCTTCTTCAGGTCCAATTGGATCTTGGAGTGTGTGGATTTTAGCTCGAGTTCCGTTCTTTCTTTGGATCCAATAATCCATGAATTTGCCAAAATCGATTATGCCCTTTAGTCCAACTACCATAATAATATCTATTTAATTAATCCTTTATTTTACAAAAATTATTTATATCCTTTCCACTATTATCTAAGGTTTGACTTGATTACAAGTTTAGTCTTTCAATTTTAACTTTTTGTTTATGAATCTATTTGGTCTGCATGTACTTTAGAAAACTTCTAATGGATTTTTAAACTTTTAATTTTTGTGTTCAAGGGGTCCTTGAATTTTCCATTATGTATCCACTTGGATCCTTAACTTGGTAAAGATCTTTTTAGAAAAAACCAGGAAAGTATTAAACATAAAATTGAAAATTAGGTGACTATTAGACAAATTTTAAATTTTAGTGATCAAATAAATATGAAGTTGAACATTCAAGGACTAAACTTGTAATTATTATTATTATTTTTTCTAAGTTTAACAACATACATATGTGAGGTTAGAGATGAAAGCTATGATAAATAATATATAAGGTTTTAATTAGTTGAACTACGTTCATCTTAACACTACTCAAATAGCTTAACCCAAATTAAAATTTATATCTATAATATAGATCTATCACGCTAGTTTTATTAATGAAATTAACCCCTAGAATAAAACATGGAGATAACTTAAAATCCAAGAACATATATGATATCAACTTCTTAAAATCGAAAAAGTAAAATAGAAAAACACAAATAATTTAAAAACACCAAACTAGTTAAACATTAATATTATATAATTTATAACACTTTACTCACTACTCACTAAAATTGATCAATTTTCTTAAAAAAATAATTAATATTATATAACATGGGTGGGTCGTTTAGCAAGAAAATCAGACATAATTAACGGTAACTTTAATTAGATCTTAACATTATATTAAGTCACATTTAGATTAAAAATATGAGTAGCTCAAAAATTTGATTCGATTCCTCTCCATTGTATATTGTCTAATGGACTAAAAAATCACAAATACAAAATCCTCTATTATGTAAAAATTAAACATAAAAAAGTACTCCAACTTACAACCTAGTTCAAGCACACACATCAATCTAGAAGAAGTAAATTATAAATTAATTCAACAGATAAAAGAGTCACACACATGAACATTTCATCTAAAAAGAAACAAACAAATTTATTACCCCCCTCAAAAAAAAAAAAAAAAAAAAAAAAAAAAAAAAAAAAAAAAAATGCAAAAGCAAAAGCAAAAGTAAAAAAACAAAAAACAAAATTATGATTAGAGAGAGAACATAGTGATTGATTCACCAACCAAGAAGATCCAAAATCCCCAAAACCACTCTGCAAATACGCTTCAACCCTTCTTCTCTCCGGCCAAGTTTCGCCGGATAAGTCACCGCCGGGAACCCTCTGAAGGCATCATGACAAACATTGGCATAATCCGCCGCCGCAGAAACATGCATATACGCATAGTCATAAGTCTCATCAGCCAAGTCTTTGAGAGATGCTCTAAGGGCTTCCGCTGCAAATCCGTATTTTTCGGAGCATTGTCTTATGAGTTTTGTTTTGTTGTTGTTGTTGGCGGCAGTAGAGGCAGAGGTAGGGAGCTGAGACGAGAGGTAGGTGGCGGTGGCAGTGGCGTTAGTGGCACCAATGGAAGCCATGATGGCGGCGAGGCCCTTGGTGTCGGCGGTGAGGCTGGTGGGGTCAGATTTAAGGGAGGACATGCAAAGGTTGTAGTAAAGAGTGTTTGTGCATGTTTTTTGGATTAGGGTTTGGTCGGCGGCTACTAATGAAACTTCATTTTTGTGAAAAAAGATTAATGGGATTGCAAGGTAGAGGAGAAAGATGGAGAATTTCTTCATACCCATTTCAGATTTTCCTCAAAAATTACTTCTTTTTTGAGAGAAAGTGAAATGAAGAAGAGAGGTCGGGTTCTAAATGGGGGAGAGACTTGAGAGAAGGAAGATCTTCAAACCCAATGAGAGTTCTTTTTTTAATGGGAGAGAGAGAGGATAATGAATAAGACACTCCCTCAAGGAACCTTTTTTCTTTTCTTTGCTTTTGAGAGAGATGTGGAGAGGACAATGGAGAAGATATGACACTAGCTCTATATAATAGGAAAAGAAATATATATATATTTTCCTTTTTTGATATAAAATTATCCAATGAAATTGTATACAATGTGGATATAGAGTAAATAAGGAAGAAATGATAAAAATACCTCAAATTTATTCAAGTGAATAGTGAGAAAAATAACAGGAAGAGGCTGTCACAATATACACTAATAAAAGGAAAATTATGAATTTGTTTTGAATATGTATGCAAGGGTTATGAGGGTGTTGAGATTGGAAAACTTTTCTAGGGAACTCTCAAGAAACTTTTTTTTTTTTTTGGTTAATGTAAATGGAAGAGATTGAGAGAAAAGAGAGAAATGAAAGAGAGAATCATTAAGAAAGAACTGTGAAGAATGTGAAGGTGATGATGAAAAGCTCATTTATATAATAAGGAGATTGGAGAATCTAAGTTTGTTTTAAAGACAACTCAGTTTCAGTCTGAATAAATTCTTTTTACTCACTACATTCAAACAGCTTTTTTGTCAACAAAATCATATAATATAATAACATCAATTCAAGAATAAAAATACTTTACATAAAGCAACAAGATAAAGATTAAAAAAAAAAAAAAGAGAAATGATTCAAATCAGATTTTGAAGCAAAAATGATTCGCTTCTATCAAACCCCATTTAATAATAATAATTAACAATAATAATAATGTTTGACCGATCTCCAAAATATATATATATAATTCAATTCATGTTACTCGAAAGCCATTTCGGGTCATTGTTCATAATGGCGAATCTATGATTTTGATAAAAAAAAATTAAAAATTTCAACAATATAATAGTTGGGCTTGTCGAAGTTGCTGCTCTCTTAAACAAAATTATTACTGTTAAGAAAACAAAGATTTATCCTTTATGAATTGAGACAGATTCGATGATTCTCTGAAATTTACTTAAAGGTGGAGACAATTTCAATAACGAAACTGAAATATTTGTTTATGACATTTGAGTTTTTCATCAAACAAGTATTATTTTAGGCTTCTCTTTTTATCTACAGAATTATGATACTTGTAATGCAAGACAAGCCAACATCTCTAGTAAATTGATGTTGTGTTGAGAGGGATTGATCTAAAATAAATAATAAAAAAAATAATGTTACCCGTTTTGGTTATTAAAGAGAATTTACGATTATATAATAATTAGAATAAAATATTACAATAATATTGTGGAATTTGGAAGTGATAATTAATTAATTTAAGAATGGGAAAGTTATTGCATAGAATTATAGGGGTTAGTGGGTGTGTTTTGGTTAAGGAAGAAGACAGAGAGAGAGTCACGGGCCAAAGCCAAAGGTATAAATTAAAGCAGAGCCAATAGACAAATACAAAATGCCATTTTTCTTTAAGGGTTTTTTTGTAGCATTCTTTGGTTTTTTCTTCTGTTTATCAGTACACTTGGCCTCCATGATTTCTGCCATGAAATATTCTTTATTTTGACAGTATACATGAGGGTAAAATGTGGATTTTGATCGCCAATTATTGCATGCATGCATCCAAGTTTAACGAGACTATTTTGTTTTTGAACCATCGACTTTTAAGATGAGAATTAATGATCTTATTTAAATATGTAGTTTCGATCCGTATTTAATTTCTTAATCATTTCAAAAGTTTTATTGAAGTTTTTTCTGTGATTTGTGTTACTATGTGTTAACATTTGCTTAGATTGAAGAACGATTTAGTTGTATGATATGAGATATGTTGGACTTTAAAATTAAATATTGTTGTTGGTTTGAATTTTATGGACTGATTTAGAAGTCATTTATTTTTATTTTGGTCTTTAAATTTTTTATTCATATATATATTTTTTATTTTTTAAATTTTTTCAAAAGATTAACCATTCTAACTAATGTCTACTTTTTCGTCATGCTTTGAGAAAAAAAAAGTATTTTTTTGCAAAGAAATATAATAATGATAATTGTTTGGTCCTTTAAACTATATTATTTTGTGTTACTTAATATTCTCTTACTCAAGACTTTTGCTTCGTCAAATAAATGTTCACGACACGATATTGACTCACATACTCAAAATCAAGTTGATTTTTTTAAAGAAAATGCAAGAACCAAAATACTATAATCAGTCTTTAAAAGCCAAAATAGCATAGTTTTAACGACACTGCATATATATATATTTTTAAAAAGTTCAAGATACATTTGATAGACATTTTATAATTTTATAGAATTATATCAGTATTTTGAAAGCTTTAGAAATTTAAAGAAGAAAAATAATGTGTGATTATGTTAAATACATTTGAATATGGGGAATTTTTATATATAGGAAAGTGGGCTAAAGTATTTATAATTTATGGGAAAAATTTTAGGAAACGGTTATTAGTCCAACCAAACACAAAAAATCCCATTTAATATATATTTAATTAATTATCATAAATATCATATATTTATACTAACATTTCATCGTCATTATTTCTTAATCAATTAATTAACTATATTAAATCATATTTAATATGGAGTTCATTAACGTATAAATGTCACATATTTATATGTGTACATCTCCTTATGAATCCAATTCATATAAATTTAATATTTAAGTCTTATTCAAATATATCTTTCTTACCTAATTTGGAATATAGATCATATCTATAATTAACCATTATATATTAATCTCATTAATATAAAATTTTCTCATTTGATTTGAACAATTTAAACCATTTCTTATTACCATCATTTAGTGAGCTAACAAGGGGACCTTATGGACCTATATATTAGAAGCTTCAATGATATGAGATTAATTGATTAAACTCCTTTAATCTAAATAATCAATATTGATTAACTATCGATCACTCCACAAAAGACCAATAGTTGCACTTTTCACACTGTAGATATATTTATGTGTCCATGGATATTACCAATCAATAGAGCGATGTCCCTTCACAAATGCTCATAACTATAGTTGGGTCAAAATATCGTTTTACCCCTGTAGTTACATCTAACTTCTTAAGTACCACTGATTCTTCTCATGAGCAAACAGTTTATTAGGGGTGTACATAGTTCGGGTTGGGTCGGGTTGGAAGATTTTTGTTGACCAACCCAAAAATTCGGGTTGGCTAATAATGAACCCTATTAGTTCTTTTTTGGAGGGTCAACCCAACCCAACTCAATCCAAAATTTTAGGGTTGGGCCGGGTTGGGTCATCGATTCTTTTTTTTTTTTTTAATTTGATTGTTTTTTTTACTTATATATATAGTCGGGTCGGGTTGACCAAATCATGAAATGGGGTAACCCGAGACCCAACCCAAATTTAATATTTTTTAACATTTTTAACCCAACCCAACCAAAATAAAATCTAACCCAACCCAACCCTTGCGGTTTGGGTTGCGTAGTCTGGGTTGGTCGGGTTACCGGATTTTTTGAACACCCCTACAGTTTATAGTCCAACTATAAACTAACACCTCTCGGGTCAGTGAGAGGTTGAGGTTTCATTGTTCAAGAACTGGAACCAGCTATTAAGGGAGCAATTTATCTACTTTCCCAAGAAATGGGAAGGAGTGAATTTCTTCTTGTGCAACTGTGTTCCTAACTCCCTAATCAAATAAATCCCCAAAATGGTAGGCTTATTAAGTCAACTATCATGGTCACTCCCACCCATATAGATCAAAGGACTTCTGTCATAAACAAGAGTTCACAACTTACTCAAGATTAATGTTAAGTCTCATATGGTCATCTAGTGAAATATTAGTTTCTTCAAGTAACGGTGTTATAAAGAGAAACTAATTATTTTGTAGTCCGGTCTATGTATAAACTCCTTTATACAAGATACCTCCACTCACACATCTTTACATCAACAATATGGTTCATTTTATTTTTAACACTTACATCTCATGTAACAATTATAAAGTGGGTCGTATCTGCACTGTTACCAGGATAAGGCACCCAACCGTCATCCGTTTACTATAGACTTTTTAGGTTATTACTTGAACATGAACCACATGTATGTCAACCACATACTGTTAAAGTGATATCATATCATCTTGGATCTTAGTTTATTGAATTGAATTAATGCTGTCTAAATGTCAATTGAAATACTTCTGATCTTATTAGATAAATAATTTGTGTTAACAAACCTACAAACCACGAGATACACTAGATTTAGGATATCCATCCCAATAGTATTTTATTTTTTAAATGTAAATATACATTTACTGACTAAACTAAAATGACTTTTTTCTTGTAGATTGAAATCGGAAATGAAGGAAAGGTTTGTATACAAGTTTGTATATTGATAGACAATGATAGAATTATATCACTGTCTACCAATGCCTTTTTCTTCCTTTCAATTTGTGTCTTTTGTTATAGGAATCTCCTTCTTTTCATTAATTTTGTGTTTGATTTATGTTTTTTGTTTTAGGAATCTGATATGCAAATATAAGTGATCAAAACACAAGATGATTTCGATCATATTCAAACTCTACCTTTAGAAACCCTAAAGACATAAAAATTAACACCAGAGTTTGAGGAAGAGGATGAAGAGAAAAAGGTTGGATTCCCCTCTTAAACTACTTTGTTTCTTGTTTTAAGCTACTTTGTCTTGAAAGTCAATGAGATCTATCGTTGCCCATCAGTGAATAGAATTCTATCAGTGTCTATCACTGATAAAAAAATTCTATCACTTCTTTAATTCTTATATAACAATGACACATTACATTGTATTATTGCAGCAAAATGAATTTGAAGCTATAGAACATCTGGAAAAAACTGATCAAGTTTAGCAGAAGGTAAATAACAGTCTAAGAAATCTAAATGATAGATATTTATCAGGAAGTGTATATCATTGGTAGATGCTGATAGAATTTTATCAATGTTTATCAATTATAGACGTTTTTTTGATAGAAGTCAATGAGGTCAATCACTGCCCATCAGTAATAGATACCGATAGAATTCTATCGTTGTCTATCATTGATAGACAATGATATACTTCTATCACTTTCTTAATTATTATGTAACAAGAACACATTACATGTAATGCAACAAAAAGAATTTGAAGCCGAGGAATATATGGAAAAAACTGATCATATTCAACAAAAGGAAAAGGTAAATATCTAGACATTATAAAAGAAAATAAAGCGATAGGTTGTTTTCTTAAGTATTTTAGAATTTTGGGTCTATTGTAGGAAGTTGAGCTTGGAGAAGAAGAAGAAGAAGAATTTGATCTATTTGACAAAGAAGGAAAAAAAAAAGAAAAAAGAGAAGATCAAAATTAAAAAATGAGAAAAAGGTAAATATTATTAATTAATGATATTTATAAAATACTATCAATGTCTAACACTATACTATTACTTTATTTATTATAGTTTGTTGATAAAGGAGAAAATGTTGTTGAATAAGGAGCATGCTGAAGACCAAGTTATTGAGGAAGAAACTAAAGAAGAAAATGAGAGTGAAAAGAAAAAAAAAGACTTAAAAATAAAAAAAAACAACCAAGGGAAAAAAGGTGAATAGTTGCTTGTTCTATCACTAGATATTTGATATCATAATAAATAGAGTTCTAGTGGTCTATCACTGTCTATCATTGATGATAGAGAGTGATAGACGACTATCACTGTCTATCAATGGTAGATAGTGAGATTTTTTTATAAATCAATTTGTATATTAGTATTATGTTCATATTTTCTTGCTATATAGATCTAAATAGTTGAAGTTGCCAATTATATCACTACATATTTGTACATAGATGTTGATATAACGATGAGTAGAGTGATAGTTTTTTATCATTGTCTATCATTGATAGAGAATGATAGACCACTATCATTGTCTATCAACAATAGATAGTAAGAGATGATAAATCAATTTGTTGATTAATATTATTTTCATATATTTCTTGCTGATATCATGATATGTAGTTTTCCCATTCTAACATTTAAATTTCTTTCTTCTTATAATTAATTTAGGTTGTTGAAGGTGAAGGAAAGATAAACAAACCAAGTTTAGACCAAAAGTATTAGAAGATGATAGGAAAGTTATGAAGGAGAGGCCCAAGAGAGAAAGGAAACAAATATAAAAGGCAAAGAATAAAGCCTCTCCAAAACAGAAGCAAAAAAAGGAAACAACGTAATTAATGGGTAGTGCTCCAAGCTTCGACTTAAACATTTCTCAACTAAACTCTCATACTCAATCTCAACCTTCTCAATCTGATTCTCAACCTTCTCAAACTTAATGTTAGAACTTGATTTTAGAATATTATTGAAAAAGATTACAATACTACTGATAATGAACTATGTTATTTTGTGAATGATATTTTTTGAATGTTACAATACTAGTGACAGTGAACATTGATGTTAGAACTACATCTATAATAATTCCAGTTTATACTATTGATCTTATCTACTGTGATTTTATTAGTTTATAAACTTATATATATATGCTGGATAAAATTCTATCAGGTACATGATGAATAAACCACTATGAAATATATGTTGAATGTAATTTTATTAGGTGCATCATGAATTCTATCATTGAAAGACAATGATAGAAGTTTATCAGTATCTATTGGTGATAGTTATTGATGGAAAAAACTCCATAATTCACTGATAGACATTGATAGACTTATCTATCAATGTCTATCAACTATCAATTCAATTACTATAATGCTATAATGCTTCTAGTTCCAATGACTGATGCCAAAACTGAATCAACCATGCATAATCCTAATATTGCAATAACTTTTACATAAAAAAATGGAACCAATATATTTTAATAACCAAAACTGTTATAATGTATCATATCATAAAGTAGAAACATTGACTTTCAAATTGACCATTAGACAAGTTCAATATCCCTATGTCGAGCATCAATTCATCAAGTATCTTCATTTCCAGAATAACCGAAAGGAAGAGAAAAATTACTGTCTACCAGTGCTATACATTGATAGAAAGATATTGATATATATCAACTCAATTGTATATCAGTATGTATGAATGATAGACACTGATAAAAATCTATCACTGTCTATCAGTGTGTGTATAAGTGTGTATATCACATGTTTCAATCTAGAAAATGAATATAAACAAAGAAATTGGATAATTTATTCATATAAATATATTGTTATATACATTTATAAACTCAATAGTAGAACCAATCAAGGGGAAAAGTAACTTTAATAAATTCTAATATTAATCCATTTGGCAATATAATGGAAAAGTGGCAACTATAATGATTACACCAGCGATTAATTTGACGAAGTTTGCAAGTCCTAGAATTGTGACCTTTACAATGATAACGACTACATCTTAATGAACTACTTTTAGCTTCACCTACAAATGGGATCCTTTGTTTTTTAGGTTCTCCTACTGAACGTTTAAAAATAGGAGGTAATGCTATAATCCCATCATCTAAAACCCTCCAATTTGAATAGACTTCAACAGGTCGAACACAACCCATATATGTTAATGACAACGTGCTTGAATAATAATAATCAGATACATAAGAATAAGTATCCATGTTAAGCAGCTGAAGAATAAGCGCATGAAAGCATGAAATTTCATCAAAATCCCATATTCGACAGCTGCAAGATCCCAAATTCAGGTTTTTACTAGGAATTTTTTGTCACCATCCATTACCATGTATTCGACGTTGTTAATAGGATGGACCTAATAAATAAAAATGGAAAAAGAAATCAGCACATTACAAACATACTAAATATAAACAGTGATTGAAATCTACTACTATCTATCACCAATAGACAGTGATATAAATCTATCTTATCTATCATTCTTCTATCAATTTTATATATCTAAAAACAAACAAAAATGAAAAAGAATAAAAAACTCATACCATGAAACTTCTTGATTTTTCGTTTTGGTTGCATAATATATTCTCAGGCCAAGGAGTCAAAATTGTTTTCATTGACAAACTAGCTTTACTTCGATCATGAGACCATTTTTGTAATAAATCTCTAATTGCATCGAGTGAACTTGCAACAGATAAGTTTCTATTCTCTTTCAAAACAAAATTTACGCACTCTGAAAGGTTCGTTCTTATTATTTCATACCTTCTTCTTTGAGAATATGCACGAAACCACTTCTCAAATCCTATATTAATAAGGTAACTTCAAATATTTGGAGAAATTGACTCCATAGATCTCATATTAAACTCCAAGTTATCAAGAGTATAAGATTTAGCAAAATTAAAGTAAAACTGGTCAATCAAAGGATCCTTAAACGACTTTTTCAAATTTCGCATAACATGTTGAATGCACACACAGTACTCAACATTGCTAAATACACTTAAGACCTTTTGGAATGCTCAAATCTGATAAGAGACAATAATTAAATGTTCTCTATTCCTTAAACTAGTTTGTATATTTTGGAAAAACCATTTCCATGATGCATCATTTGTAGAATCTACGATAGAAAACGTAAGGGGAAATATATTATTATTACCATCTAGTGCTAAAGCAGATAGTAGAGTACCACCAAACTTAGACTTAAAAAACATGCCATTAAGTTTCATGTGAACTTAGAGTGAACTCAAGTTTTTTTTTAAAAGGGTTTTAAAATTGGGTTGACATAGACCCAAGTTCAAATGGTTCTAAAGAGATTAACAACCTAGATTAATCTTTTAAAATCGGTTCAATAGGATTAAATTGGTTGGCATAAAATATTAAATTTGTTTTAAATCTATCTATAAGGGATCTTTTGTCTAAGGCGGGTTCTAGCTAGGTTGGGGTTCTTAAGTTGACAGAAACATAACACCCCTACTTGGGAACCTACCTGGAAAAGTGAATTAGATAGATTTTCAACAAACATGTGACAATTTGGTCAAAGACTTCATTAAAGAGTTTAATGGATGATGATCCAAAATTGTTTAACTATCCAAGGTAAAAGTTACTCTTGGGCAAACCTAAAAGTCACTTAGTTAAAATCCTTAGCCATATTTTTTCTAAGTAAGCTAAACCCTAGATTATAAAATACTCAGTGGGAGGAAGAGATGTATCTGATATGTCTATGATTCCACTCACGTTTCTCACTGTATGTTCACACCGTGAGATTCATGCTTGGTCTTGTGGTGCCTTGGGTGCATCCCCCTTTGGATGGTGTTTGCATGAGTCAATATCAAGGTGAACGGAGAGAGTGCTTATAGTAAGTGGGTGAAGGGTGTGTGTCAACACGTCCTATGGTCTCTGTCATTAGTTCACACCGTAAGATCATTCTATACTCCCTCGTGGTACCCTAGGAGCGTCCCTCTTCGGATGAGTTTTGTGCAGTTGGTCAAGATCAAGGTGAACTCCATGGATACGGTTGAAGGATCTCATACTGAGAGTTCCATAAGCATGTTCAGATTGCTCTAATTTCACAGTGACCAAAACAAAAGAGATATATATTCAACACTAACAGTTATGTATATAAACCTAATTATTGGCATGCTCAGAACACAATTAATAACAGGGAAAGGGTTCATACCAGTTGAAGACTCTCTTCGCACGTCTGAACCCTAAACAACGGAAACCCTCCAACGGATCTACCAACACCAGCGGGTGTGTCGACTGCAACAACACAATTAGTACAAGCACGAACACTGCAATGGGGACGACACCACCACAAGTGAAACCCAGGTATCCTCGAAGTGAAAAGATGGACGAGCTTCTATCGTATAGGCTCTCGTGATCACTTTCACGAATTCTTTTGGGCGGACGAAAATATTAATGCACGATTGTGAAAAATGAAAACGATTTTCATTTTTAACCTGTCGGTTACCATAACCAACGCAACCCACTACCCATGTTCAAAAGTGGAAGAATTGGTTAATTATCATATAATCAATCAATCAATTAATTAATAAATATAATCATATTATATTTATATCCTATAATTTGATATCACATATCTATTATAGTATTTTCTCCTCTACTGGATATAAATCATATTTATATCTAATTTCCTCCATATTAATGTATCTCATACATTTAGCCAATAGTATCATATATAATTAACCAGTCCAATTATATCATATATAATTGAACTTCTTCTTATCAATTTGAACATTTCAAATTAACCCAAACACTGGTTTTCAACTTTATCTAAGCTACCCAGGTGACCTAATGGACCTGTGACTCGAAGGTCCAACGGTACGTGAATAGCTGACTAAACTCTTTAGCCATGAGATCCACCATCTGTTAACTGTCAGTGATTCCACTAAAGACCAACAGCTGAACTCTTCTTACCACAGATATATTTCTGTGTCCATCGGATATAACCAATCATGAGTACGATGACCCTTCACAGATGCTCATAAGAACAGCTGGATCAATTTACCGTTTTGCCCCTATAGTTGCATCTCACTACTTAAGTACCACTGATTCCTCTAATGAACAATATAACATAGTCCAACTATGTGTGAACACCTCTCGGGCCAAGAGAAGGTTTGTGGCGCCATATCGTTCAAGCCCCAGAATCAACCCTTAAGGGAGCCTTCTATCTACTTACCTCTGCCTCGGGGAATGAGTGAATTCCATTTTGTATAGCTGAGTTCCAAACTCCCAGATCAGACGAATCCCCAAAATGGTATGTTTGAATCGGCGACCTGGCCACTTGCACCCATACAAATCAAAGGACCGCCCTTAATAACAGGAATTCCCAACTCACTCAGGATTGAGGTCATGTTACCTATGATCATCTTAGTGAAGTAAAGTCTCTGTCATGAACGGTTTTATATAACGAGACATTAACACTTCGTGGTCAGGTCTTATACAAACTCTTTGTATAGGATGCCTCACCTCGCATGTCTTCAACACGAATGATCAGGATCAGACCATCTATGATAAGTCACAACACTTGTGACCATTCCACAAAGCGGGTCGTGTCTGTAGCGTTACCAGGATAAGATTTCCCTCCTATATCCATATACTACAGACCATTTTGGTTATCACTCAAGACATGATCCACTTGTATGTCAACACATACATGCTTGAGTCACATACAGATAACCAGGGATTTTATGTTTATTGGTTTGTGGTAAAGCAAATGAAACAAATAATCGAGCAAAACAACAAGATGTGAAGTAAATATCATATATTAACAACACAAGTGTTCGTACAAACTATTTACAAATTACAGGATACAAGACTTTAGGGCATCAACCTCAACAACGGTTGCTTTAGGTTTTGCCTCAATCTGATACATATTGTAGGAAATCGAACACGAGGATTTCCATGAGTAGCGAAAAGATCATTCCAAATTACAATCATATATGAACTTTACAATTACAATCATAAACAGAAACAAACGGTTATGCATTCATTACAAAAATTACAGCATGATAATACAAATGATCAAGGAGAAATGCTACATACATTTGTAGACTCATCGCCAAGCACCTTGATCACGAACGCTCGAACAAAACAACCTCGAATGCTCATCCAACATGGTCGCTACACTGCACGAACACCGCACACTTGAATTCAACGATTGTCTTGGTCACAAACACCCCGAACAACACGAACGACCTTCATAGGACCTCGATGGTGTCTAGTTGAGTATGACACCACCAAGAAGGCTACCTTAGTATTCTCAGTGTAAGAATCTAGAGGGTGGGCTCTATGTGGACTTAGTTTGAAGCAGAAGACGGAGGAAACACAATAGTGTAAAAGCTAAGTGGGAGATAACAGAACCTATCGTATAGGTCGATACCCAATCGTTTAGCTCATCGCTTAGTTGCGTGTCTGTTGTCTACAAATACTACACGATTGTTTACCTTATCCAAGTTGTCACTTAGTAAATCCTATTTACTTCAACTTCCATGAGATTATTTCCGACAGAGAAAATCTCAAATTCACAAAATCTCAAGCTTGTAAAAACTTACTAAAAATAGAAAAGCATTTTTTCTTTTATCTCACGGTTACTATAAAACTACCAATAACCTCCTACTCAATTGGTTATTAGAGAAAAAGAATTAATTATCCAATAATTAATATTATTATAAATATAAATAATAAATAACTTATCATACTATATTTATAACCTATAGTTTTAATATTTCATCTCATGAAACATAGAAACCATAGCTATTTTTCTATTGCATGGTACTTAATGTAAATATCATTTATATTAATCCTCCACTAGATGTATCTCATACATCAAACTGATCATATCATATAGAATCGAATTACCTCTTGTCAATTTGAACATTTCAAATCAACACCAAAAATTGATCCTCAACTGAATCCATTGAGCTACCAATGGAACCTTATGGACCTATAGCTCGAAGCTCCAACTGTACATGAATAACTGACTAAACTGTTTAGTCACGGAATCTACCATCCATTAACTACCAGGCACTCCACTAAATACCGACAGCTGAACTCTTCTTATCACAGATATATTATGTGTCCATTTTAACAAATCAGTAATGCGACAACCTTTCACAGATCGCTTATAAATACAGCTCGGCCAATAACCGTTATGCCCCTTTAGCTACATCTAACTCCTTAAGTACCATTGATAAATTATAGAAATACAAATTATTTATACTGCCTTATCTAGATATTGTGGCTAAAAGATAGTGAATATGAGCCGATTGTATGAAAATTAGCTTCGAAATACAATAATTATGAATTATCGTAATCACACCCACTAACATCTTTAAGATGGAAGAAAAGGAGATTTTACTCTATTTTGTAGGAAACCAAGTCACCACTTGTGCTCAATGCTCAAGAAGAACTGCTCAATGCATCTCTGTCACATTGTGCCTGTCAATCAACAATGAAGAGATGATTAACGCAATGACGGCGCAATGCGACAGTCGATCTAGAGCTGACTTTGAACCGCATGCGGTAATAAAAACAACAACGTAAAAGCGGAGGATTGAGACACGTGTACAATTAACGGTTGTGCAGAATTGACGGTCTGATTGTATAACAGAAGGAATAATATCCCTCCATCTTCGGAATTTCCATAACAACAAGTGAGGACCACAAGGCCGGAGTCAAAGATCCTCACCTATAAATACCCCATAGATTTCGAAGAAAACTTATGTTACTGGATACGGGGCTAATTGCTGCTAAAGTGTTGAGAGAAAAAGCTGAGCTGGGTGCTTAACTGAAGAAATCCGGGAAGAAGACGAGACAAGGCCGAGAGGTGAGTCTCAATTCTATTCTGCCGAATACTTGCCGAGAAGCTCTGTGCTGAGAACCCTGCTACCGGTTGAGCAAGCCTGAGAGGGAAGCTCATCCATCCATCTGATCCATCCAATCTGGCAAGCAGATCTCCACCTGAATCGGTATCAAGATGTTGGCGCTTGTTTGTATCTGTTCTATCTCTTTTCATCATTGTATTTCTCTTTCTTTATCTCTTCATTCACACACCATGTATCAAACGCTTAATAGACATATTAAATGTTTCGATTGTTTTCATATTCCATTTTCTGTCTACTTCCGTTCCTCTGTGAATCACTTTCTCCATGATGTCTTCTTAATCTCCTGGTAGTTAATATGAATTAAACGAGTACTTAACTTGTGTTAAAGAGATAACTACGTTTAGCTAAAGTATGCTAGACGACATCTTCACCTGTGAGAGCAGAAGTGAAGATGCCATTCTGATCTATCGAGAGAAGGTTAGAAGAATCCGTTAACTAAAGCGAGTAGTACTTCCATACATGGAAGCAACCTTGCGTTCATTGCATTCGTCTTTGATTCACCACAGACATGTGGAAGCGCGGTCGATCACTAAAAGATGTATACCAAGAGAAAAGAAGAACCGTACTTATAACTTCAACGCAATTAAGAAACTTGCGTTGTTTATATTAGTTAACTTTCTCTTTCTGTTTGTACATAAGACTCATCGCTGCATTCCATGTTCTTTGCATAACCTTCACAGCCAGTCTGGACCCCAACATCTTGTATCATGAAGCTTGTATCTTGTATCATCTAACTTAGGTTTACTGTACTTATTTTATTATCGCATTTTTTTACTGCTTTCCTTTACTTTACCGCAATTTTATATTTACTTGTATAAAACACTCTTTAAAGATTGAAAAACCTGGTCGCATATACCACGAACATACCACAATAACCTCAAACAGTCCCCGTGTTCGACCTCGGATCACACCGAGAAACTTACGGTAGAATTACACTTGGTTCCAACGTAAGAAAACTTGTGATAACACATAGCATACTACAAGAACATTCATAATTAACGCAGATCTAAAAGTAGTATCACATATTTGTATCAGCGCATTGCTAAAGACGTAAAATTTTAAGTTACAACCACTGATCCCTCTAATGAACATAAGTCATAGTCCTTCTATGACTGAGTCCTTTCTTCCAAAGAGAAGTTGTGGCCACTATGTTCAAGCCCTGGAATCATCCTTAAGAGAGTAATCTCTCTACTTATTCCTACTTCGGAAAATGAGTGAATTTCATCTTGTGTATTGAGTTCCCAGCTCCCAGATCAGATAAGTCCCCAAAAAGGTAGGCATGTTGAATTAGCAATCTGGCCACTCTCACCCATACTAATCAAAGGACCGCCCTCATAGGCAGGAGTTCCCAAAACACTCAAGATTGAGGTCGTGTCACCTATGGTTATTTAGGTGAGATGTAAGTCTCTAGTATCAATGATGTTATATACAGAGTCTAGTCATCTCGTGGTCTGGTCGTATACAAACTCTTTGTATAGGACACCTCCGCTCGCACGTCTCCACATGAATGGTCAGAATCTACCATCTGTAGTAGTTTATAACACTTGCAAACCTCTACAAGCGAGTCGTATCCGTAATGTCACCAGGATCAAGTATCCCACCTTAGTCCTTATACTATAGACTTATTTAGGTTATCACTTAAGTCATGATCCACTTATATATCACATATACATGCTTAAGTTGACATAAGATAACCAAGGAGTTTTGTTTATTGGAGAGTAAATGCCAGAATGAAATAACAGTTATTTTATTCATCAAACAACGAGACTCTGGAGAATTAGGACATCAATCCCAACAAAACATATATGGTAGCTCGACAGTACCTCCGCACCTCAATAGATGCACCAATAGTGATGAAATAGAATGTAAAATGTCCATTTTCATTAATCTTTAAAGCAGTGTACATTCCTAAAAAAAAATACATGAAAACAATTATATTAGTGACAATGGTAATAAATCTATCGTTGTCTGTAATTGGTAGATAGACAATGATAGATATCTATTACAGTCTATCAATGATAGACAGTGATACACAACTATCACTGATAGACGATAATAAATGTCTATAACTATCTATCAGTTGATAGTGAGGCACAACTATCATTGTTAGACAGTGATAGATGTCTATTACGGTCTATCTACAACTGACAGTGATATAAATTTTATGAGAAGAATACTTCATTTGTAATAATACTTGGATTCATTTCTTTCAACCTCTTAAAAAAAACTATGGAATCAGGCTATATGACTCAGCTGCATCACTATTTAATGATCTTAATGAAGGATCTCTTATCGAAGAGTTCCATGAGCACGTTCAGATCGCTACGATATCACAGTGACCGAAATACAACAATATACATTCCACGCACAGTTATGTAAAAAAATCTTAATTAATGGCATGTTATGAACAATATATAACAAGGGAGAGAGTTCCATACCAGTTGAAGACAGTCTTCAAAACTTTAGAACTCACTGTAGCGGAAACCTCCACTCAATCGTCAACGTAGCAGCACGCACAACCGCAAACTCACGACCGCAACGGGGACGACACCACAAGAAAAGATCCCCGGGTATTCTCAGAGTGAGAACCTAAAGTGTGGTCTTTGGTGAATTTGGTAGAGGAAGGAGGAAACACGGATCGTGTAGGCGATAAGCAAGTGAGAGGGAAAAAGATGTTATCGCATAGCAAAATGCTTATCATTTAGGAGAAGCTACACAATCGTGTAGGTTTTACTGAATGATCATTTAGGAAATGATATACGATCGTTTAGCAAAATCGGTACACTATACGATCATTTAAAGAAGCTATACGATCGTGTAGGACTTAGTGTGCGATCGTTTAGGCGCGAGGTGGACGATCGTCTAGACGAAGAGCAACTATCGCATAGGCTCTCGATTTACTTAAGCGATTGTTTTCTTTTCACCAGCGTGCGTTTCACTTTTTCTTTTGAACGATTGAAGAACCATTCAAAAAAGGAAACAATTTCATTTTTATTTCATCAGTTATAATAACCAACTCATTCCCACTAACTCACATCCAAACGTAATTTTTGGGATAATTATCATATAATTAACTAAAATATTAATAAATATAATCATATTATATTTTTATCCTATAGTTTGATATCACATATCTACTATAGTATTTTCTCATCTACTTGATATAAATCATATTTATATCTAATTTTCTCCAAAATAATGTATCTCATACATTTAGCCAATTATATCATATNAAATCATATTTATATCTAATTTTCTCCAAAATAATGTATCTCATACATTTAGCCAATTATATCATATATAATTAACTAGTCCAATTATATCATATATAATCGAACTTCCTCTTGTCAATTTGAACATTTCAAATTAACCCAAACACTGGTTCTCGACTTTATCCAAGTTACCCAAGGGACCTAATGGACCTATGGCTCGAAGCTCCAACGGTCCGTGAATAGCTGACAAACTCTTTAGCCACGAGATCCACCATCCGTTAACTGTCAGGCATTCCACTAAAGACCAACATCTGAACTCTTCTTACCACAGATATATTTTTGTGTCCATCGGATATAACCAATCATGAGTACAATGGCCCTTCACAGATGCTCGTAAGTACAGCTAGGCCAAATTGCCCGTAGTTATCTCACTCCTTAAGTACCACTGATTCTTCTAATAAACAATACAACATAGTCAAACTATGTGTGAATACCTCTCGGGCCAAGAGAAGGTGTGTGGTGCCACATCATTCAAGCCTCAGAATCAGCCCTTAAGGGAGCTATCTATTTACTTACCCTTGCCTCGGGGAATGAGTGAATTCCATCTTGTGTACCTGAGTTCCCAGCTCCCAAATCAGACGAATCCCCAAAATGGTAGGTTTAAATCGGCGACCTGGCCACTCGCACTCATACAAATCAAAGGACCGCCCTCAATGGCAGAAGTTCCCAAATCACTTAGGATTGAAGTCATGTTACCTATGGTCATCCTAGTGAAGTGAAGTCTTTATCATGAACGATGTTATATAACGAGACGTTAACACTTCGTGGTCAGGTCTTATACAAATTTTTTGTATAGGATACCCCCATTCGCATGTCCCTAACATGAATGATTAGGATCAGACCATCTGTGACAAGTCATAACACTTGTGACCATTCCACAAAGCGGGCTGCATCCATAGCGTTACCAGGATAAGGTTTCCCTCCTATATCCATATACTACAGACCATTTTGGTTATCACTCTAGACATGATCCACTTGTATGTCACCACATACATGCTTAAGTCACATATAGATAACCAGGGATTTTATGTTTATTGGTTTGTGGTAAAGCAAATAAAACAAGTAATTGAGCAAAAATACAAGATGTGAAGTAAATATCATATATTAACAATACAAGTGTTCATATAAACTGTTTACAAACTACAGGACACGAGATTTTAGGACATCAACCTCAACACTTAATATGTGTTCTTTTGCCCTCTAAGGTTTTTGATAACTAATATTAACACCAAGCTTAGTACGAGCCTTATGAATAATATCTCAAGGAAGGGAGTGATCAGTAGAGATAAACCTAAAAAATCTTCTTTCAAGCAGCCCCCAATTATAGATGAAGAAGCTTGCCTAATATGACAACTTTGAGTTGTATTCATTGAAAAATTATGGTTATAAATGTACTTCTAACCATCCACAACTCACTCTTCTTGTTTTAAGATGCCCGAACATACCGTTGATAGCCTTCTTCCAAACATTTCCACTCAAACGACTTTGAATTTGATCATGTAGTCCTGAATTGAAAATTCTTATTCACTGTTATTACATAAAATACTTGGATAGTATTTCTTTACTTCCAAATACATCTTTTTCCTTCAAATCACAATTAAAACCAACATTTCGTATAATTTGACCATTTGAAGAACCAAAAGAACCTAAACATAGCAATCTATCACCACCTCCACCAGTAATACCACTACAAGATCCTTCTACAAAATGATGACTAACATGACCAACTAAAGGATGTGTAGTCCCTAAATCTTTAGCCAAAGACAGATACCAACCAATATCCTTATTTTGTTTTATTTGGAATATAGATTGAATATTAGTTTGACCAAAATCCAATAATACTGATAAATCTATAAAAACATCCAATTGAATTTCACCCAATATCAAACTAACTAATTGAAGTCTATCATATCATCAACAAAAACTCTAGCAACACTATAATTCTCATAAGATTTGCAGTGAGTCCACTATCCACCATAAAAAATGACTATAGGAACATTAACCATAGTATCAATTTACTACATAAAAAAGAAAAAAAAAAAAAGAAAGAAAAAGAAGATTGTATAAGAAAAATATTAATATGTATATAGCTTTATAACTTTATATCAGTGATAAACAGTGATAGAGCTCTATCACTGTCTACCAGTGTAGAGCTCTATCACTTTGTATAACTATATACAGTGATAGAGCTCTATCATTGTCTATCAGTAGAGCTCTATCACTTTTTATAACTGATAGGTAGTGATAGAACTCTATCACTGTTTATCAGTATAGAGCTCTTGTATAACTGATAGACAGTGATAGACAATGATAGACAATGATAGAGCTCAATCACAATCTATCACTTTGTATCAATGATAAAGTTCTATCACTTTGTATCAATGATAGACAGTAATAAAGCTCTATAACTGTCTATCAGTGTAGAACTCTATCACTTTATATAACTGATAGACAATGATAGAGTCTTTCCATGGTTGAGAAATATTCACATCCATACATATTAACACCAAAAACTATCTGCACAACAACGAATCAAAAACAAAGAAGAATAATAAAAGTAGAGTCACTAGTCAGTAAAGCAGTTTTATGGCTTTCATAGCGGACCTACTTTAAATACATTTAAGGTTGTACATTCTTTGCTTACACCAAAAGAATTCAGATTGAAAATAACACAAATACAACAAGTAAATTTTACAGAAAAGATAGAGTTCTATCATATTGTATCATGATAAACAGTGATAGATTTAAAAAAAACCTAGAAGAGAATGAGATGAAAAAGAAGAAAGCCAACATCATACCAAGAAAAGAAGGAGAAGAAGAAGAAAAGGAGAAGGAGAATGAGAAGAAGAAGAAAATGAGAAGGAGAAGGAGAAGGAGAGAAAATATCGATGATGAAATTGTAAGACAAAAGAAAAGAAACTGTGGATGAGCAAAGAATCCCTAACCGACGAAGGAGAGCATTTTTGGTGAACAAAGACGTTGTGGACGAGGAAGAACCATAGACAAGCACACACAGAAAATTAAAGAAGATAGAGGAAAAAGACGGTGTCGGGGTCGAGGAAACACTGTGCCCATAGGACACAAAATTGAAGAAGAAAATCAAAGTCGTGCTCGAGGAAGAACACGATGAGGAAGAAGAAATAGACGAAGAAAAAGAAACATGTGCAGATTTCAAATCTGAAGGATATTTTAGGAAATTTTAAAAAAGGAAAACCTAATTAGTGTGAGATATGTTTTTTGCTATAGAATGTAAATAGTTTGATTATTTTTCTATTGATAAGAATTACCCTTTGAATATCAATTCAATACAACAATACAACTTGAAATTTTTTTTCAAAGTTCAATAATGGTAATAGTGAGAGATGAAACGTTTGACTTTAAAATATATATAGTCACTAATGTATTTTTTTCCCAAGAAAAAACAAAACAATATCCCTTATTATTACGCCTCAAGGGTAATATGGGAAATTATATCCTTTATAGCTAAAATATATTGACATGTATTGTATATGGATGAGAAGTTAATTAAAATAACTTTTGTGCATTATGCATATAGATGCATTTAGCTTAGTCGGTTCAAATCAAATAATCGTAATTATTACTTGGTTAATTAGTATTTGAGTATATATATATTAGAAAAATTACTCTTTTGATCGTCAAGTTTGAAAAATATATGTGTTTTGTTCCTATGTAATTTTTTTTTAGTTTTCAGGTTTATAAAAAGATACTCATTTGGTCATGGAATTTTCAAAATATATCTTTTTTATCCCTGAATTTTTAAATATAGGTTTAAAAAGTCCCTCAAATAATTTATATTATTATTTTGAATAACTATATTACATTTTAAATTAAAATAATAATTTTTAAAAATCACATCCTCTCTAGAACTATTCTTTCTAATTTTAAATATCACATAATTATTTTTAAAAAAGCAAATAGAAAATACTTTAAGGACCTCTTAAACCTATTTTACGAACTTGGGGACTAAAAAGATACATGTTGAAAACTAAGGGACCAAATAACCTATTTTATAAATTTAGGACTAAAAAGATAAATTTTTAAAATTTAAGGACTAAATATACATATTCTTTAAAATTTGAGGGCTAAAAAAGTAATTTTCCTAATCGAATGTGATTTTATAACGTCACCTTGAACCAGCTTTACTACAGAAAATCAATTAAAAAATTCAGTCCATTCATGTACAATCTAATTGATTTACATATATTTTAAAAATATTATCACTCATATTATAAAAAAAAATACATTAAAAATTGAAAGAATAGCTAACCTAGTTCATAATAAAAAAACTAAAGCATATTTTATTTAAAAGGAAAATAGTGTAATCAAAAAGCCAAATTATATAATGGCCAACTCTTTAATTTGTGAGGTCACAAAGTCAATGATACACCATTTTGATTTTGGTTATATGTTGGCTTCTTGCTGTCATGCATACACAAAATATCCAAAAAGATGAACTCCTTTTCACACATTATATTCAACAATAATTCAATAATTTAATTCACTAGCTTTTCCCCATTCTAATCCTTCATTGATTATCATCATTAAATATTTTACGTGTGGTTCAATTTTTTTTATATAATATGAGATTGGATATCGAATACTTCAATTGATAATATAAATTTTATGTCGAACATAACTATACTCATTTTAACTCATTCAAATTTTTAAAATCATATAAAAATAATTTTATAATAAATTTTAATAACTATTTCTTACGAATTAATATACCTATATTAGAGTGATTTACTATATATGTCTAATTTTTCTAAGAATTTTATATTTAAACTTTTTTGTCCCATATAATAATATATACGTATATAAATTGCATGAGAACAAAAGGCATTAAGTATTTGTAAGATTATCTTTGAGAATATAATGTATTCTCTGTACTGTTCACGTGTTATGTTTGGAACTTTATTCCAACAAGTTGCAAGATGATCATCTTCCAAATTTTCAATGACATATTCTCTCATCCCTTTCTCTTTTCCAAAAAATGCAAAACATGCTTTCCTAATATTACCAAATTATAATAATTTTATCTTTTTTCTCATGATGGTTCAAAAAAAAAAATGTAAATTTTACAAGGAATATATTCTTTATAAACTTGGATCATTCTTTTTTTTTCCCTTCTTTCTTTTTTATGTTAGGGACATTCATGTTATTATTTCTCATATAGATTGTTGATGTCAAAAAATGATCAACTTAAATTTATATTTCAGGAAAAAATAATTCAAGTATTCTATAAAACAAAGAAAATGAATATTGGTGTGGTGCCAAGCCACCGAAACTTTGATGGTCAAGTCAATAAGGGGTTGAGATGAATACTGGTAGTAAAGAGTTAGTATAGAGTGTTTTAGGTGTACCTTTGAGAAGTGATTCTGATTGCTTATATAGAATTGATATTATATGCAGTGGATACCTAGACTCATAACAACACCTCATTAATCCATGAAACTGTCGAGCTATTACAATTCAGACGGTTACAACTCTGGCACTTGAGATGGCCATCAATACTTGATATGCTCGACTTAACCTTTCATGGATTATCTACTATGACTTTATATCGCTATAACTAGCTAGCCTTCAACTAGGCTCTTTATGGGTCCTCCGAGCTCATTCTAGACTCCCTCATAGGTCCTCTGAGCTCCATCTCAACTCCCTCATGAGTTATTTGAGCTCTTTCTAAGCTCCCTCATGAGTCGCCTAAGCTCCTAGGAGCTTAGTAGACTTGCTCATGAGTCCTCTAAGCGCCCTCTAGGTTCCCTTATAGGTCCTTTGAGTTCACTTTAGACACCTTCATATGTAGGTCCTTTTAACTACCTCTAGGCTCCTCGTGTGTTTGTTAAGCTCACTCTAAGTTTTTCTCATGCCTCCCAACCAATCTACTTAGCCTTCTAGATTCATTGGTGGCCATTGGTCGAACGCGGGTCTCATTGACCTTGTTCTGCCAACTTGAGCCTTTATCTTTATCCATAGGTCTTCTATCTCTCTAGACTCTCGATCTCAGTGCTTCTCGATAAATTACCCATAACATAGATAAAATTAAACCTAATGAAATTATCAGAGGCAATGAGAATACTCAAAAGAACTAGATAAAGAATTCCAGATGAAAGGGGTTCAACATGAAGTGTACTAGGGTTTAATTGAACCCAGGGCCAACTTGCCCTTTGGGATTATATAAAGGTTGCCTTGTGGATGGTCAGATCCTCAACTAAGTCGAGATCAAAGCCCGACCAAGCACTAAGCTCAAGTCTCTACCGACCTGCCTAGTTGGTTTAATACCTAAAAAACGATACACATATGTGTGATTCATTAAACAATGGTGAGTCTCCATTTATTGAGAATAAGAAAAAAAAAAAGGAGGCTCAAGTCATTCCCAATTGATCATGGAAAGAAGAAACTCACATTGATATGAAACCCCTAAAATTTTCATTGTAAGAATCCTTTGGTTATTTGAACTCCAAATTAACAAATTTCAAAACTCCCAAAATCAATCACCACAATTCTAAGGAGAGTTAGAAAAGGTTATCTTGTGATTGTGGACCAAGAGGTAAAAAGTGAAGAAATGAAATTCTAGAAGTGGAAGCAAATGATCGCCTTTATGTCAATGAGTTTGATTTTGGAAAAAGTTAAAATAGAGAAGAACATTATGATAAACATCAAAACTAAGCATGCTTACTAACGTACAAAGAGGAAAGGGAAAGAGAGAACACTTACCCTTGAAGAAAAACAATCACATGTATTCCTCTTCTAATGATCACGAGCAGGAAGCTTCCTCAGGAACACTTCTTCCACAAACACAGCGATGTCAGTACTTCTCTTGGACATAACCATTGAGTCTTCTTCACTATTCTCAAGGTGAGAATCAACACAGAGTTGTGGGCTTGCCTTATTAATTTTGGATGAGGGAGAAAGAAAAGATTTTTTTTAGAGAGTTTCACACATAGAGGAAGGAGATGCACAAAGAAATCTCAATATTGTTTTTTACGTATGAACTTCCTTCTTTTTTTGTTCCTCTGTGAATTTTCCTGTTGATGGCATGCGCAAGTGAACGTAGTCAAGTTATAGTAAATTAAAATGGCGTAAAAGGCCGAGTATCATCCTCCGGGAATCGAATTGATATTCTTTTAGCTATTTAGAGATCATTCCAATTTTATTTAGGGACCAAATCATGATGTAAGATAGAGAAACTAATTAAGAAAGCAATAAAAGTAATCGAATATGAAGAATGATCAACTAAGAGATGTTCTAGGGAATAAATTTCATCAAAGGTATTATTAAACATACATGCTTTGACTCCTGAAGTAATTAACAGAACACCTAGATATAAAAGTCTTTTATGCGAATTGAATCTTTTACAAATAATCTTTTCTCGTGCCAATTAAATGATAACTAACACCGTGAAATCATATTAAGAAGCATAACATTATGTTCCTTCATCAACAATTGCTACCGTTATCCAACTACAAAAGTGTGTTTAGACGATAGTCTAGCATGCATGATCTAATCTAAAACTCATTTGTTCACGCAAGATTCTAAATCATGAAATCATTCAAATATTGATCAAACATTCGAAAGCATTAAGAATGATCATGCTAGAAAGAGTAAATATAAATTAACATTCAAGAAGTAAAGTGTTCAACAATTTAAATCTAAGAATCCATTTACCCTTATAACTATGAAAAATTTAGCATAACATGACTTCTATAGACAGAACCAAGTCAAGAATGTAAAAATACAAAAAAGAATTCAATAAACAAGAGGGAAAGAAGAAGTTATCTAGCTTCCAATCGCGTTCCCGTGATGAATTTGGCCTTCGAACTATCTTTAATCTCACCGGAATCAAGAAAACTTCTAAACCCTCTCTCTAGGCTTCAAACACTCAAAAATTCAATGTGGAGGCTGACCAAAAACCCTAGCGCTTAAATAGACAAAGTTTTCCAAAAGTGCATATTTTTTATTTAAGGAAAGACAACGTAATTACGCTCATGTCGAGTGTAATTATGCTCATGTCGAGCATAATTATGCTAGTTTTAATCGCAGCTACTACCTTCAAGCGTAACGGGGCAGCGTAACTTCCCTGTGTGTTACACTTCCTTTTTAATGATAGACAAAAGGTGACAGATGGCAGAAATCTGCACATTTTTGTGTTTTCTTCCTTCTTTTCTTCTCTCATTTTGATCCATTGCTCGGCTTTGACTTCTTTATGCGTGATTTGATCATTTTTGGCTTCTTTTGAGTATAATTCAATTCTTGTACATAAAACCTAAAAATCATTAGCAAACACATCAAATCTTATAAAATCATATAAAAACTTATCATAAATTAATATAATATAACCTATAATATAAACTAACTTTATATTCTCTCATATAACTTATAGTTGTAATATAAATCTCATTCATATAATTAATATTTGAATCATATTCAAATATTTATCTCTCTTAATAAACTTTATATTATAATGTATCCATATGCATTATATTAATTGCATCTCATATAATTAATTTGAACAATTCAAATTAATCCAAAATTAATTGATTCTCATTAAACCCTAATTGAGCTAGCTAGGGAAACCTATGGACCTGTAGATTAAAAACTCCAATGATACGAGATTAATGAATTAAACTTTTTAATTAAATTAATCAACATTCATTAACTGTTGGTCACTCCACTAAAGATCGACAGCTACACTCTTCGCACTGTAGATATATTTCTATGTCTAGTAGATATAACCAATCAATAGTAAGTTAACACTTCACAAATTGCTTGTAACTACAGTTGGGTTAAAAGTACTGTTTTGCCCCTATAGTTACATCTAACTCCTTAAGTACCACTGATCCCTCTAATGAATAATTAGTCATCGTCCAACTATAACTAGACCTCTCTCTGGCCAGTGAATGGGAGAAGTGCCTCATTGTTCAAGATCGAGAATCAATCTTTAAATGAATAATTTATCTACTTACCTTAACAACGGGAAGGAGTGAATTCTGTCTTGCATAACTATGTTCCCAACTCCTTACTCAGACGAATCCCCAAAATGGTAGGCATATTGAGTCGATGAATCTGACCACTCTCACCCATACAGATCAAAGGTTTGCTCTCATAGGCAAAAGTTCACAACTCACCTAGGATTAAGGTTCAGTCACCTATGGTCATCCTAATGAAATGTAAGTCTCTTCAAGTAACGGTGTTATAAAGAGAGACCAATCATTTCGTGGTCCAATCTTATACAAACTCTTTGTATGAGATACACCTATTCACATGTCTTCAATAAATGATTAAGATCAGATCATTTGTAATACTTTATAACATACAAAGTGTGGCGTATCCGTAGTATCACCAGGATAAGGTACCAACCTTATCCATCTACTACAGACCATTCATGTTATTACTTAAACATGATCCACTTATTCGTCACCACATACATGTTTAAGCTACATTAAATAACCTATGATCTTAGTTTATTGGTTTTGGGTTAATATAGAATAAATGTCATATAAAATAAAACTTTATTTTATTAAATTTTGTACAAATGATTTACAAACTACGAAACCATGAGATTTAAGAAAATAACCCTAACAAAAAGAACTTAGTTCCCTACTAAAGGTATAAGCATTTCACGGGCAAGTCGATCAATCTTACTTGAACGCTCAAGTATGCAACCGTAGATCAAGAAATGCAAAAAGAATCGTGATGAATCTCCGTCATCAATATAGAGAAAAAAACTTAATTCTCAAAATTCAAAATCTAAAAAGTCGTGTACAACCTAATTGAAGGAACCATTGAAAGTCCTTGGCGGAAAACAGGATCGGACCCAAACCCAAAAATTACAAACATCAATTTTACAGCAAAAACATACAGAAATTATGAATCTAATTAAAATACAGCATGCTAGAAAAGAATTAAAGAAGAGTAAAAGTGAGTTTAGAAAGTCTTACTTTTGAAGAACCTTTCTTCAAGAAAGAAAACCCTCGAACCAAAATGGACACCACCACGATGGAAACCTCTATATTCTTTAGATGAGAATCCAAGAGTTTGTGTATGCTCTGGTTATATTGGAAGAGGGAATTGAGAGAGATGAAAGAAAAATATTGGGAAGGAAAAACTGGAACTTACAGAATCTTTCTGTAAGTTTTTTATAGGAAAAAGATGATGAATCAATAATCAACGAACTGCAATCCCTTCCCACTATCACGTTGAGGAGAGAAAAGAGGGGGAGAGAGTTACAACTCCCTCCCAAAATTGATTTTTAAATAAATAAATAAAATTAATATATATTATAATATATATTATTAATATAATATATAACCTATGGTTTCTATATTGTATCAAATACAATATAACCTATAATTTCAATTTTTTCTCACCAATAACTTTTAATATAAATCACATTTATATTAAATTTAATTATATGAATCTAATTCACATAATTAATATTTGAATCATATTCAAATATTTATTTCATCTTTAATAAACTTTATAATATAATGTATCAAATACATTATAGTAATTATATCATATATAATTAGATTAAATTAATTATATCACATAGAATTAATTCCCTCAATCAATTTGAACAATTCAAATTAATCCAAAAATTGATTCTCAATAATTCCCGTTGAGCTACAGAGGGGACCTCATAAACCTGTAGCTTGAAGCTCCAACGGTACGTGAATTATTAATTAAACTCCTTTAATTAAATTATTCACCATCCGTTAACTGTCGGGTGCTCCACTAAAGATCGACAGTTGCACTCTTCACACTACAAATATATTTCTGTGTCCATTGGATATAACCAGTCTACAATACGACGACCTTCACAAATTGCTCGTATGTACAATTGGACCAAAATTACCGTTTTGCCCCTATAGTTACATCTAACTCTTTAAGTACCACTGATCCCTTTAATGAATAAATTATAGTCCAACTATGACCAAACCCCTCTCGTACCAAGAGAGTGTGTGACGCCACATTGTTCAAGCCCCAGAATTAACCTTAAGGGAGCAATTTATCTACTTACCCCAACGTTCGAGAATGAGTGAATTCTTTCTTGTGTAGTTGTGTTCCCAACTACCCAATCAGACGAATCACCAAAATGGAAGGCTTGTTGAGTCGGCGATTTAGCCACTCTCACCCATACAAATCAAAGGACTGTCTTCATAGGCAGGAATTCACAACTCATTAAGGATTCAGGTCATGTCACCTATGGTCATCCTAGTTAAATGTAAATCTCTATTATAAATGACGTTATATAATAAGACTAAACATTTTGTGGTCCGGTCTTATACAAACTTCTTTGTATAGAATACCCTCACTCACATGTCTCCACATGAATGATTAGGATCAAATCAATTTTAGCACTTTACAACAATTGTAACATCTACAAAGTGGGTCGTAATCGTAGTGTCACCAGGATAAGGTATCCAGCCTTATCCATCTACTATAGACCATTTAGATTATCATTTAAACATGATCCACCCGTATATCTCTACATACATGCTTAAGCTACAAGATAACCTTAGATGTTAGTTCATTGGTTTGTGGATGCAACTATATGTCAGATAAAACATCACATATTTATTAGATAAATAAGATGTTTGTACAATATAATTTACAAGCTATAGGATCCTACGAGATTTAGGAGATCAACCCCAACAAATGACCAGACTTTAGATAACCTCTCAATCTCTAATGTGTGTGCCATATCATAGAGTTTAATAAAATGACAAATACCCTCATTTAACATGTTTTAGAAATGATAAAATTGAAAACAATAAAAATACATTTAAATTATTAAAGAAAATATAAGTAATAAGTTTGAGCCCTTGGTGGTTCGCACCATATATGGAGGTAAATTTTTGTGAAATCCTAATCTTTCCTAAATTATATAAAAAATTCAAGCTTGACTTGAGCATCGAAATGTGTGTGGTGAGAGTACCACACTAGTATATAGTTTCTTTTTTTTTTTTTTTTGCTTATATGTTCATCTCTTAAAAATCATCAGCATTTAAATTCTGCGAATCAGGCAGATTCATTCATTGTTGTGTTGTCAGGATCTATGTCCCAATGCCTTGTTATTAATGTTTTTAATAACTTATTATTTACAATTTAGTATTATCTATTTTATGAGAATACAATGTTATTAGCGTAATCTTGAAAAGTATGTAATTAACGTATAAAAGGATTGTGTTCAAGTAATAACCTAAAGAATTTATAGTATACATGGATAAGGTTGAGTATCTTATCATGTTAATATTATGGCTCGTTTTGTATCAGTTGCAAAAGATTACCTAATTTAAATCATTTATGTGGAAAAATGTGAGTGAGGTATGATTGTATAGGATATATATCATACATGCAATGAGTTCAATAAATGTGAGTGGGGTATGATTGTCTAGATATGCTCCTGCTGCAATCTGTAAGCTGATTGAGAAGAAGACAAGGGCTTTTCTACGAGAGAATACTGATAATGAGAGTGGCTCACACCTCATCAAATGGGATCTCATCACTCATGAAAAGGAGAAGGGTGGTCTTAATATTGACAAGATTAGGATATCTATCGATGCTTTACTTGGAAAATGAAGAATATTGATTAATGATGAGTTTGAGATGACCCCTTCTCTATTCCTAATAGGTGAAAGTACATCAGTAGCAAAGCAGCATGGTTCTAAAATGGAGGCCTTTCTGTAGAAGTTAAGAAGCAGAGATACTTCTAATTGTGTAGAGAATCGGTATCAGATACGGATACGATATAGATACGTCCAGACGTGTCTGATACGTGATTTGAAGTATCTAATTTTTTATTTTTAGATAGGCGTATTGAGTCAATTTTTTGTTTCAAATTTAAGCCCAACCATTTAAAAAACCCAACCTACAACCCATTTTATTTTAGTGCATGTTTAGGAGTGATTTTAAAATCATCAAAATTCACTTTTTTTTTTTTTTTCATTTTTAAAATCACTCAAAAACACACTTTTAATTACTTAAAATTAATTTTTAATTTTACACTTTTAAATGAAATTTTCATATCAACATTAGTTTTAAAAAATTAAACATGTTTAATTTTGAAAATGACAAAAGTGATTTCAACCATTTTAAAATTACTTCCAAACATATAAGTCCACTTAAATTGAGCAATCCAAAACAAAATAAATTAAAAATGATAAAACATAAAAAATTAAAAAAAAACCCCCGAAACGTAATAAATCTTTATTCTTCCATTCTCTCTCACTAGTTAAATCATGATTCACGCCTCCTTTATCTTCAGCTTCATTATTCAATCTTCATCTTCTACTTCTTTCCTACCATCTACTCTAATCACTCAACATTACTGGATTTTTTTTTTCAAGTTTTCACTCTCTTCATATATATACTATAATACGTGTCTTCAACATATCCGTATCTTAGTTTTTTAGAAATTAACGTATATTCATATCGTATCGTATCGGTATCATGTATCTGTATCTATGTCTGTGCTTCTTAGAGTGGAAGGTGAGGGACAAACTAAACACATTATTTTGGTTCATTGATAGACCCCTAATGGTCTATTAAACCAAACTCTTCCCAGATTCTATACTATATCTGCTCGGGGTGTTCAAAAAACCCGATGACCCAATAAAATCGATCAACCCAATTCAACCCGTGCGGTTTGGATTGGGTTATCAACTCATTTTGGTTGGATTGGGTTCAAATAAATTAAAACTCTATGGGTTTGGTTGATTCATGGGTTCACTTAATATAATCCAAACCAATCCGAACTAACCCGAATTTATTATTAATTTTAATTTTTTTTTGTTACTTATAACATGATTATTTATACATATATTGATTTTAATTTTATTTAATTCCAATATTTTTTTAATAATTTATTCTTCAACCATTCTTAAAAATAGTTTCTTTGCACTCTAAAAAGAAAATTTGCCCTATATAAGTTGAAGTCGAGTAGTTAATCTTAATTTAATATATGAAAATAAATAAATTAGATTTTTACCTATTTACATTTTGTTTGAACAAAATTTTAAATAAATGACTCGATTAATCCGAACCAACCCAACTCATGGTTGGGTTGGCTTCATTTTTTAATAAAAATTATTTGGATTGAAAAAATTTATAACAATTGGATTGGGTTTAGGATCTAAAAAATCTTTCAACCTAATCTAACTCAACCCATGAATATACCTATCTGCCAATGAGACAACTACCGTCCAGGAAGCCTGGGATGAAAATTTGAATACATGGAATCCTGTTTTTAGACGACCACTCTTGGATAGAGAACGAGATTTATGGAATCAAGCTTCGTGTAATTGGACCGTTCCCATAATTAATTATGGCTGTGATAAAATTCTAATGGATCCCTGCTTCCGATGATCAGTTCTCTGTCAAATCCCTCAAAAAGTTGCTTGCCAACCTCAGATCATTCCCCAATTCTGGAGGTTGGTCTTTTGTGGATGTCATACCTCCTAAAAAGTGTAAATTCTTCATATGGTTGCTCCTTAACAAGGGACTGAATACCGCTGATAAATGACAAATGTGTTTCCCTATTATGGATCATCTATTCCTTACGTTCCTTCTCTAAGCAGATCTGGAATAATTTTTGCAACCCAGCCATTGGTTTTCTTCAATCTTTGGAGGACCTTTTAACGTAGACGATAAATCTCAAATAAGTTATCTCCAAGAGTATTATGTTATGCAATCTATTGGGTGCCTCTACGTGCTGTATTTGGCTTGAGCGGAATGACAGAACCTTCCAGAATGATGGCAAATCATCAAGGCAGCAATGGGATGATATTATGCATTTAGTGGCCCTTTGATGCTCAACGTCGCCCCTATTTTGGTAGTTGTGATATCTCTAGAAGGCTTTCCTCTAATATATGCTCTTTGTTGTTCCTTTGACTCTTGAGAGCTCTATTCTAGCTCTTCTGTATCTTTATTTATCTATTAATTAAATCTATTTTGATCTTGAAGTATGATGCACTACAAGAAATATGGGTTTTTATGTTGGTTGGAAAAAACTAAAAACGGTTGTACAAGATCGGATTCTTAAAAAAAAATGTGGACTTTTAATGTCGGTTTTAAATTGAATTTAGGTATGCCTACGATGTCAGTTTAAAACTGACATTAAAGATCTGTTTTTTTAAGAAGGAAATTAGGAAAACAAATATATAGGCCATCTTATATATATTAGGGTTAAAGGAAAAAAATTATGCCGCTCTTTCTCATCTCCCCATCAGTTTGAGCGCTTCGATCACCCACGCCACACGCCACTGTCGGAGCACGCATGAGGTCACGTTCGTTTGCCTATTAGTTCGGCCACTCCGATTAGCCGTGCCACTAGATTTCATAAGTTGTAGAGCATCGACGCCGCCATGGGTTTAGACGATCTGCGTTCGTTTGTCAGATCTGCCATGGGTTTAGATCTATTCGTTCCCGTGCGTTTCGTCACTCCAGCTCCTAAACATGTTGATTTCCGGTGACTTTCTTAGGTATTAATGACCTAAAATTTAGGTCATCGAGTTGTATATTGTATTTAATCACACCTTTTATCTTTCTCCAATCAACAAGGGGAAGACCTCAAACATTGATTCTACAAATGGAGAGCTCAACGATGAAAAAATGCCATTAACAATAGCTCCGTTTGTGGTTACGATTCTCTTCATCAACTCTGTAGGGTGGAAATGCAATCAAAGTCCTACATTTGTTAAATAAGGAATGATCATGGGTTTATAAGGGAGCACAACTATCTCCAAACTATCTCCAATGGTACGAGGTCTATTGAAATGGTTCCAAAAGCAAAGTCATAAAAATTTATACTCTTAAGGTAGACAATATCATACCATTATGGAGATATCTAGAGTTCCTTCGTCTCTAACAAACTCCTTGCTGCAAATCTCAAACCTCAAATATTTTAGATCATTTTTTTTCTCTTCTTTTTTAATGGAATTTTTCTCTGTAGGAATATGAGTGAAGCGATTACCGAAAAATGGTTAATGTTCTACTTGTGGATTTCGATTATTTTTTCTCATTTCTGAGTTCTATATGATCTGTACTGTTTGGCGGTGAATTATGTGAATTTGGAAATCTTTTCCTACTTTATCTAAGAGATGCCTTGAGTTTTCTTATTTATTAGGTTTGATCAGCTGCTTAAACGTTTCGATTCCAAACTTTAGGCATACGAATCACATGTTTATTGTAAATGACAATGCTAATTTCACAAACGTAAGAAACCATGCTCAATATATGTGAATGTTGTGTGTGAGTTAGAGATAATGCCAAGTATTTATTCTCTTTTTTTCATTAATGAAGATTTCCCCTTTTGAAAAAGAAAAAAAAGGTTGAAATATGCCAAAATTGGAAGCACTGTCTGTTCTTGATGCACATTACACAGGTATTATTAGCATCTCAGTTTTTTCACTCATAGTTTTCTGGCTTAATGTAGTGAACTGTAAGAACTTCAAACATTTTGCATTCCAATTGAATATGAATTTGTTGTTCCATTTATTTCTCCAGCTACTGATCTGGCTTGGATGAGAGAAAAAGTTGTATGGGTTCTGCTGGAGACTTTCGACCAGAACAGAAGGTGGAATTTTCAGGACGATATTGCAGTTGAGTCCTCAACCTGTATTTCTAGAGTTCATCCCTTTAACTTGCATTGTATTTAGCAACTAAGTTTTGACTAGAATATTTTAGGGATTTGCCACTGGGTAAAAGGTATTCATGTGTGATCAATTACAATAGAATGTGAAAAATATAGAAAATGAAGACTTTAAAAGAGCTACAATTAAATAATTTGTTTATGAGTATAGAGAGTAACTATGAGTTTTATGCAAGATATTTGAAATAGTTTGGTTAAACAGAGTAATGAACAGCTGGAAGTTTGGACGGTTGGTTTTTGATGATTTGGAGGATGGATAAAACATAAAACCAATCCTTGGTGAGTCTACTCTTTAATATTCATCTTAAAATTGAAGAGTATGTTATAACTAAGCTGGTAGTAAGTCATTTTAGCAGCAAAGAATGAAAAATCATGTAGAAATAGCTGTTGTCATGTGCTGTCAATGGGGCTTATAGCTACTGTTTTTGGTTGGTATGGAGCATATACTGATATCATTCTTTGAGAGTAACTGTTATTTGAACAAATAGGCATAGTTGAGCAAGAAAATAACTCAAAACAATCGCCTAAAATGTGAAACAAGCAACACATAGAAGGGTAACTGTAAAGTGTGGGATAGGAAGAATTTAAAAGTTTAGAATAAGCTAGATGATTAGGAAAGAAAATTGTGTGGATACCTGAGTTAAATTTATTTCAGGACAAAAATCCAAGTAGTTCTCGCTTTGACTGTGAGTGACAAAATATTATTTTAAATAAATTCTTTTGCAATTCAAAGCATAATTTTCTATGGCATGAACTCTTTGTTTTAAGGCGTGATAAACATGATTTAATATTATGGGTTTTACGAGTTTTTCTCCCTAATGCCTTACCTGAAGTATGATTTATCTACAAAAACGTGTCTTACGTCTGCCACAGCTCCAACACATCTGCAAGCTCGCTTATTTAGACCTAGGTTTTGGTCTGACATGTACATGTATCGAAGGGTTTGAGAGTTAAATATTTTGGCGTGTTTATTGGCTCATCTTGTGGTTATTTTGAGAGGTAGTTGTATGTATGTGTTTGTAGACTTTATGCTTGGGTTGTTTATGGTTATTATGCATGTATATGTATAGAAGGTTTTGGCAGTGGTGATGCAATATGATTCTAAGCATATATTATTGTCAATCAAGTTAAAGCACGAAATAGGTAGATGACGAGTGTCATTAAAGGGTTGACATTCTTCATCTTCACATCCTCTTCTAGATCAAGAGAGTATTGGAGAGAGGGTGTGACACTGGTTTTATTTATTTATAATAAGAACAAAAATATTTATGCTAACTTATGTTTTCACTTCCCTTTCCGATCAATTAGTCAAGACTTTTCTTAAAGAAATGAAGATGAAATTTTACAATATATCACTTGGTGAAAACATCATGTTGAATAATCTAAATTTTTGCATTGATGTTTAATTTTTAACTACAATTTTCTATTAGCTAAGAAAATGATTTTGTTTCGAAGGTAAAACTCCATATTAGCAAAACTATGTTAGTATGATGAGATTTAATTATACAATTATTTTAGTTTTGTTCCAGCTTTTGTTGGATGATCTATATGACCCTCCAAAGTAGACCAACTCTCTAGATCTTTAGGCTTTTGAGCTTTATGTATACACTGGTCAATGTAACTTGTTGATATGTTACTTAATTATTACAACTTCTCACTCTCTTTGTTGTATTAGCTAATATTTGTATTGGCTGAAAGTTGAGTTGTATATATAATATCAATTAAGGTTTTATTTTGTGTATATACAAGTAAAAGAAAAATATTATTATTGATTTGCACGTGCATAAGAAAAAAAAATGTTTTTTTTATTTTTCCAATAACAAAAGCATGACAGACATTTAATGACGAACAATTATCGATAAAAAGTAAGTGAAAACTGACATTAAAGATGATGTTCAATGTCGGTCGAAGATAGTATTCAATGTCGGTTGGTAATTGACATTGAAAATAATTGGCATTGAAATCTTGGTCATCTATAATGTAGATTTTTAGTCGACATTAAAAACAATCGACCTTGAAGACTTTTTGTAATACATTCTTCAATGTCGATTTTCAATCAACATTGTACCCCTATAATGTTAGTTTTAAACTGACATTAAAGCCCAGTTTTGTAGTAGTGATGGGAGTGTTTGGAATGTGTCAATCTAGTTGAGATATCTTGTTGCATCTATTGATCTATTTTACTTCCATATATTATTAAAAAAAAAAAAAAAAGTTCAGTAAAACTTGATCACAAAATATTATAATCTCCCATTATAAATTAATTAGTTGAGGGGATATAATTATTTTACAAAATGAGAGAGCATATGCGATTCAATCTTAATCCTAATTGAGTGTATTATATACTTACATGTTAAAGGTTGTCTTTTATTTTTGTATGGGTACGGTGAAAATGACTTTTGTAATCAATTCAAAATAATCTTAACCATTCTGGAGATGTTAGCAAATAGGAAGTTAAAAACATATAAGAGTCGTATAAATGAAATTCACATTTTCTCCTATAAAAGATAGATGAGTGTAGTTTCCTTAAGTGTTGATTGTCGAGACTTCAACCATAAGATTATGACTGATGACTAACTCGAAAAAAAATAATTAATTTATATGATTGAGTTCATAAATGAATGGTCCTTATGCAAATTCAATTTCCTTTCGCTCTTAGTTGTGGACACTTTGAATTTGAATTTGCATGACATAAAAGTATATACATTTTTTCTAGTGAAATCATGAATGCAATATTTATAGATGAAAAAATTAATGATAGTGTTAATTGCTGACGCAACACATCTCTTTTTCAAAAGAAGTAATGACGGTTCAATAAATAGATTGAGACCATACATATATGGCCACCTCTCTACAAGTGAATTATTATGGGGCCAACAATAAAAGAAGCCTTCATTAATATGAAACTATTATAAATATTATGATAATTGGTACATTAGATACTCATGTTTAGTGTCCATTCATTATGTATCATACTCCTATTTTTCAAAGTGTTGTCTATGTATCTCAAGATTACACATTATTAATATCCATATAATCCACCTCGTACTTGCCAAATTGCATATAAATAGTAGCATTTGATGGGTTTTGAAAGACACACACATTAAGTAAAATCCATGAAAATTGGAGAAAGTGGAGAATTTAGATAAATTTCTTATTTTATATATTATGTTTAATTTATTTTAATTTATTTAGTTTATTATTATATTACATTATATTTATTTTAATAGTATATTTTATTGGTATCCGTGTTCTCATTTTGTTCCCCAAGTTCACAAAACATTATCAGCACAATGCTCCTATCGTTTTCCAAGGTAAGTCCTAAAGGTATGTCGGTTTTTTCCTCTTCATTATAATTATAAATTTAACGTTATTTTTCATATTTCATATCTATTAAATTTCTACCATAAATATAATATTTTATGATAGTGTTGCCATGACAAATCTCACAAAATTAAAATTTGTCACCCTTGATATTAACGACAGTAGTTATTTTTCATGGGTACTTGATGCTGAAAACTAGCTGGATGCTGTGAATCTTGGAGAGACTATTAAAGAAGAAAATATGACATGCAGTCAAGACAAAGCAAAAGTTATGATTTTCCTTCGTCGTCATCTCCACGAGAGGTTGAAAATGGAGTATCTTATAATAAAAGATTCTTGTATATTGTGAAAAAATTTGAAAGAGAGATATGATCATAAAAAAATAGTTATTCTTCCTAAAGCTCATTATGAGTGATTGCACTTGAGGCTGCAAAATCTCAAATCAATAAGTGATTACAATTCCGCAGTATTTAAAATCAGTTCAAAGTTGTTATGTAGAGAGAAAATTACTGATGTTGATATGTTAGAGAAGACATTTTGTATATTTTATGTCTTGAATATGCTCCTACAGTAGCAATATCGAGAGAAAAGTTTTAAAAAATATTATAAACTAATTTCATGTCTTCTCGGGACCGAACAAAATAACAGTTATCAATAAAAAATCATGAATCTTGACCAATTGGGACGACACCATTTCGCGAAGTGAATGCTGTGAATTTTAATAATAATCGTGGTCGAAGTCATGGTCGTGACTATGGCAGAGGAAGAAATAATTATTATTTTCATGGTGGTCGTTATAATCATTCAAATTTCAAAAGAACCACACAAAATAATGATAACAAAGGAAAAACTCCACAAGATAAAAGTTGAAAAAGTGTTGAAAATAAATGCTTCCGATGTGGAATGACTGAGCATTGGTCACGTATCTGTTGTACGTCAAAACACTTAGTTGATCTCTATCATACATCTTTGAAGGAAAAAGAGAAAAATATGGAAGCAAATTTTTGCATACCAGGATAATGATATATTTGACCTATCCCATATGAAAAATTTGGATGTGACTAACTTTTTTGAATCTTCTAAAGAGAAAATCAGTAGAATTAATGGAACATCAAGTGTTTCCTTTGACTTTGAAAATATCTAGACTTAATATTTTTTTTTTATTTATCTCCATTTTCCCCCTCTTAATAGATGTTAACTTTTATGTATTCCAAATATTATTTTTCTTCTTCTTATTATTTTCTTCTAATGAAGAAACTTGGATCATTTTCATATGTTGGCAGACTAAAAAATGAGTAAAAAAGATCTATGTTTGTTAGACAGTGCAACTACACATACAATACTTACAAGTAAAAAAAATATTTTTCCAAACTGACAATGTTGGAAGCAAAAGTCAATACAATATCAGGTTCTGCAAACCTAATTGAAAGGTTTGATAAATCAAATATTATTTTTCCTAGAGAAACAAAATTTACAATTGACAATGCATTATTCTCTAGTTAATCAAAGAGAAATTTACTTAGTTTTAAAGATATATGTTGCAATGGTTATGATATTGAGACTGATAGAAAGAATAATATGGAGTATCTTTATATCATATCTACTGTCTTATATGAAAAACATATATTAGAAGAGTTGTCTGCTTTATCTTCTGGATTATATCATACTCATATACGAGTAATTGAAACATATACAATAATGAACATGAAGTTAATTAATCCAGACATATTTACAATTTGGCATGACTGATTAGGTCATCCAAGGTCTGTAATGATGAGAAGAATTATTGAGATTTCAAATGGACATCCATTGAAGAGCTAGGAGATTCTTCAATCTAATGAATTATCATGTGATGCTTGCTCAAAAGGCAAATTAATCATTAGACCATCACTAGTCAAAGTGAGGACTGAATCGGTTGCATTTTAGAACGAATTCTTGGTGATATATGTGAACCTATAAATCCACCAAATGGACCATTTAGATCTTTTATGGCATTAATAGACGCATTCAGTAGATAGTCACACATGTGCTTATTATCAAGTCGAAATCTTCCATTTGCAAGATTACTTGCTCAAATAATTAAGTTAAGACCACAGATTGTTCGTCTAGCTTGAATCCCAAGTAGCAAAGGTTGATTGTATGCATGATATGGAATATATAGGGTACCCATAGACCTTAAAATGTATGTTTAACCTAGATTCTAGGATATTATGATTAATTAATTGGGCTACTCTAATTGATCAATCGCACAATGGAACTCTTAATCTTAATGCAAGTGTGTTAGCTTTAAATAGATGTTATCGAATCCAATAGGACTAAGGGATTTGGATTAATTAGGGCTTAGGCTTTAATTGATAATTAGGGCGCTTGCTTGATTTAATTTAACGATTTTGGTTGTCTGTAATGCTGACGAGTTGGTTGAGCCAAATAGGTTGTTATGCACATATATATCAAATATGAGTTCAATTAAGAGAAGTCGATGATCGAAAACTGAATAGGACCCTTTCTTGCTCCTAGAACTAGAATTTTTTTTACTATATATTACTTTTGCCCACTTATCTTTATGTTTTTTCGCACTTTATCTCTCTGCCACATGCAACCCATCGCTTACTGCTATATCTGGAGAATTAACTTAACAAAACAAATTTAGTGCTTCCCTATAGATCAACCCGTGCTTGTCACTATTGCTACGATTTTTTAGTAGTAGTTGTAGAGTTCAGTTAATATAAATTTTCTTTGATTTGTGGATTTTTTTTGAGAATTAAATGATACTGAAAAAAGGACCTAATCAGCGACCTCCGCTAACATGCCATAGATGGAGTCCATTTTTTGCCCTTCCATCAACGACACACCATTGACTTTAAATCATAGTGCACCTTCACATCATCAGGTCCAAACACGACAAAGTTGCCTGCTGATGTCAATTGAGATACTGACACCAGATTCTTCTCCATCCCAGGCACATAAAATGCATTCTCTAACTCCACTTGATTGGAATTGGAATGAAACATTATCAAAGTTTTGCCAACATGGGCTATTGGCAACTTTGAGTTGTTTGCAGTGAACAACTTGGCTTCCATTATACTCTGATGTGTTTTGTAGCTTCTTCATATCACCTATCATATGGTTAGAGTGGCTTGAATCAACAATCTAATCATTTTCATAATTTACCTTTTCTGCATGGAGAGCCAACACTCGTTCTTCATTGCATTGGATGTCGATTGGAGGTTTGAATCTACATTGCAAAACATGCATTTGCATCCCATTCTTCTTCATTAATGCTCTCAATCTGGGAGGAGACTGCATTACTTTCTACTGGTTTTTTTTTCTTTCAGCGGCAGTCTCTACATAACGGCCTACCTCTCCACAGTTATAACATTCACTATTTTTTCTATACTCGTGTTTTTTATCAGTTTTACTAGCTCCCCCTACTTGAGAGCGTTTTGGAGTTTTTTCATCTCCTTTTGATCCTACTTTCTTTTGAGATTTTGTTTGACATTTTCTTTGGCCACTAAAGAGCGCTTCTTTGTTATTGCTCTTTATTATGACCTCCGATATTTGTTTAGCCGATGCTTCTTGACTAGCAAGCATATTTTCTAGGTTAATCAAAGAAGATTGGACTACCCAACCTTGAATAACAACAATACAGCTTCTATATTCAGGTTTAAGTCTATGAATAATAACTTTTCTCATTCTCGGTTCTGAAATAGCAGAAGTAGGATCTAACTCAGAGATTTCACGTCATAGAGTTTTTACCTTGCTGAAGTATTGGTTGATAGTCATCTCCCTTTGAGCAACTGACATGAGCTCGTTCTCTAGAAACTGTAATCTTGCATCATTTCTCTTCGAGAAAAGTGAGGCAAACGTGTTTCATGCACCCTTTGATGTCTTCGTTATACTTATGTGCTCCAACATTTCTTCATTAACTGTAGTTTTAATTGCAAACATGGTCTTACCTGCCTTGATATTCCATATCTTCAAAGTAGTAGCATTTTAGGTGGCGTGACTTCAGGGCCTCCCACAACATCCCACAAGTCTTGACTTTGGAGATATGATTTCATGCATGTGGACCATGTTTTGTAGTTCTGAGTGTTGAGCTTCTTGATTGCTCCAACAACTTGAAGGTTTTCCATCATCTTGTAGTGATGAATGCACTCTGTGAGTAGCTGTATCCCAGACAATAATCTTCACAATTCTAGAATGTATTCAATCTTCAAAAGCTCCTCCATAGCAAGCTATGCTAACTTAGCTCTGATACCACTTGTTGAAGAAACGGACAAAAAAAAAAGAATAGAGACAAGCTTGGAAGAAAGAAACTTTTATTTAAGAAAGAACAAAGATGGACACTTTTGAGAGAATGCTCTTTTACTCTCTAACACTCACTTTTCTTTTCTAACTTTCTAACTTTGCGTGGCTCACATATGGAGCCACACCTCCTATTATAGGCATGAGATCATTGGAGCCCAAGTAAAAAGATCTCTCTAGACTTTTTTTAGATTTTAAATATTCTAGATTTTTCAAGGTTTATTCTTATCTAAATGAAGTCTCTAGGATGCCTTAAACCTAAAAAAAAAACCAAGGACAAGTCTAGATTAGTACTTTTGTGATTTACAATTTATATATTTCAACATAATTCTAGAAAAAAACTAATTTAATTTTTTATATCATTTTGTAAATACTTAAAAAAATCTTCTAAATTAGTTGGTGTTGCTTTATATTTTAATAAAAACGACACAAAATACTCCACTTCTAATAAATATTCCAAGATGGCATTTTAGAAAATTGGTTGTATATTTTTATTACGTATGTGGCCTAAACTCGATCACTTAATAATTTGACTAATAGCAAGAATAATATATGGTTAATTAATGTGTGGTTGCAAGCTCATATGCTTTTTTTTAATAAAGTTTGAAGTATATACCTTTTAATTGTTAATATATATTATATACCTCCATTTTAATTCGTAATTGTAAGTAAATTTTATGAAAAATTGTCAGAAATAACATGTTTAAGTTTTCATCTTACAAGACTAACAAATTTTTTTATTAAAAAAAAAAAAAACTCGTTAGAATAGTTTTTCTCGGTCTATCTCGCCCGAAATCGGCCAAATAACTTTTTTGAACTTATCGAACTGTTTTGGACCTTCTTGGTACATCTTGCTAAAATTACACAATGAGATTTGTTAATTTTCCAAATGTTATGTAATCTTCCCAAGTCATTCCAAAATGAAAAAATCAGACTACTAAATATTACACAATTTGGAAAAATTTGAAAAGATAATTGGTAAATTATTTAAATAATCAGTAAATCAATTTAGAAATTTGTGTAATTATGTGGATCTCGATGTTAATCCCGGGCAAAATAACACCAAAACTCTATATATTTGGGCTTTCTCGGTGAAACCTGGGCATAAACAACATCGAAATTCAATATATTTGAGCTTTCTCGGTAGAACCTCGACATAAATAACACCAAGATTCAATATAAATCCCAAATCTTACCCAATTTTTTACAAAATTATATCTTTTCCAAAATTTAAAAGTGACAGTGTAATCATCTTAAATCAATTTGGAAAATCTATTCTGATAACTGGAAAACCTATTTGGAATTTTAGAAATTCGCACCATTGTGAAAACATAAATTATGCTAAATATTTGAAAAATTACGTAAGAATTTGGTATAATATTTAGTAAAGATAACTGAATTTGGAGAAAATTAGAAAATATATAAGATTTGGAAAGATTACATATAAAATTAGCAAATCTCCATGTGTAATCTGTCGAGATACCGAGAAGGCCCAAAACAATCTATAAATTAGAAGAAGTTATTTTTAAACTAAATCTCGATTGTCGCAAGATGGACTAAGAAAAACTATTCTAATGATTTTCTTTTAAAACTAATGTTATAATGTGAAAACTTAAAAAGAGTTATTTATGACCATTTCTCATATTTTAGTTGTGTATTACAATACAAATTTATATGCGTAAGAAAAATCTAACATTATCAAGATCCTGTGCTTTGAAAGGCGAAATTAACGTGTATAGACTTTCTCCGCAAAAATCAATAACCAAAATGTGTGCGCTAAAATAGATATTCAATCAATGCCTCTTTTTTTTAGTTTATGAAAAAGTCAAAATCTGTTTTAATAGGACTAGTGGCATAAATAGAATTCAAACCCAAAATAATAGAAAATATGTAGTATAAGGATAAAATAATTGCATATATAGATAAAAAAAAATTGGTAAAAGACTAAAAAACTCATGCCTAACCACCATTTTGCTCGCTTCTTCCCAATTTTCTCAAATTAAAAGCTATCATTGATAGCATCTATTAGTGATAGCCACTGATAGCTGCTATCAGTTGCTATCGCTGATAGCTTCTATAAATTGTTATCGATGATAGTTGCTATCAGCGATAACTTTCAATTTGAGAAAAATTAATACACTCTTGAAATATTAGTTTTAAATTTGTCATCAATTATCAGTAGTTATCATTGATTCACTTTCATCAATTGGTATCAACCTTGAAATATCAATACTTAAGACTATCACTGGCTATCAATAATAGATTCATAAATAGTGATCAACTTTTAAAGAAGAATAACAACTTTGATTACCACAATAGTTATCACTAATAATCTTTTATCGTGGCTATTACTGATAGCAACTATCAGTCGCTATCGTTGATAGACTTTCATTAATTAGAATCAACCTTAAAATATTAACACTTAAGGCTATCAATGATAGATTTCTATAATTGGTTATCATCTTTGAAAGAAACTCGATATATAGATATCACCTAAGTTCTATCACCGATATTACTAACATCACTCATATTGTGGTTATCAATGATAGTTTCTTTCACTGATAGTATCATTAATAAGATGTTATCAATGATCTCACTAATATCATGCTATCAGTGATAGTTTTCTATCACTGATAACGTGCTATCAGTGGTAGCTTCTATCTCCGGTAACGTGCTATCGCGTAGCTTATATCACTGATAACGTGCTATCGGGTAGCTTCTATCATCAATAATATGTTATTAGTATTATCTTCTATCATCAGTAACATGCTATCAGTAGTAGTTTCTAACAATCATAGCCACTAAGCACCTTTTTACCCATTTCTTGTCCTTTCCAAACATTTATAAGTCCCTTTTCTTTTCGATGATAGCTTCTATCACTGATAACATGCTATTAGTGATAACTTCTATAACATCCGAAAATTTTTCTCTTAATGTAATTTCAGTATTTTCTAATATTTGAGGACATTTTTAGAATTTTGGAAATTCAATTTTGATTATTGAGATGTTATTTAGGGGAATTATTTTAAATTTGAAAGAGGGAAAAAGGAATGAAGATTTAAAATTAATATATATATATATATATATTATGTGGGGTTTTAAAAAATAAAATAAGATCAATAAAAATAAAATATAAAGTAAAGTTATATTTTATTTTAAGTTATTATTATTTTTTTTATATATAAAACAAAAGAAACCCCCTCCCTTCGTGAAAAGCTACAGGCGTGACCCCCCACCGTTGAAAACTCTCACGCCGCCGAGACCCCCCACCCCCACGATCTCCATCTCTCTCCCACATCTCTCTTCACATTTCTCACTGTCGACACTGCGCCAGTCTTCGTCCTCGTTGCCATAGATCTCGCCGCACCGGTCTGCATATAGCCTTCCATTCGAAATATGGGCATTATGAGTTCATTGTGATATCGTTCGGTCTGACGAATGCCCCAGCCAATGTTTATGGACCTGATGAATAGGGTGTTCAAGGAATTCCTCGACACCTTTGTTATTTCCATTGATGATATCTTGGTTTATTCCAAGACCAAGGCAAAGCATGCAGAGCATTTACGAAAAGTTTTGGAGACACTACGAACAAATAAGTTGTATGCCAAGTTTTCTAAATATTAGTTTTTGTTGAGGAAGGTGTTCTTTCTAGGGCATGTGGTATCAAAGGAAAAAGTCTCCGTGGATTCTACGAAGATTGAGTCAGTTACAAGTTGGGCTCGCCCAACCACAGTCAGCAAGGTGTGCAGTTTCCTGGGTTTAGCAGGCTATTACAGGCGATTTGTGAAGGATTTTTCTACTGACTGGCAATGCAAAAATTTGGTGGCATCAGCGGAAAAAATGATTGATACCAGTGGAAGACTTGCAACCTAAGAGCAGTTTAAGGAGCATTTTTACGAGAAATATTTCTCAGCCAACACTTGGTACAACAAGCAGATAGAGTTTTTGAATTTGAAATAAGGGGTTATGTCGATGAAGGAATAAGAGTAGGAATTTGATAAGCTGTCCCACTTTTCCCCTGAGCTGGTACCCACTGAGGCAGCAAGGACAGAGAGGTTCATCTAGGGTCTGAGGAGTGGATTGTGAGGTACGATACATACCTTGGACCTCAAGATATATGCCACAACACTACGGGCTGCCGTGAGGATCAATGTTGACTCCCAAAAAGGAGAAGAGTACAGAAAGTCGCTTGGAATTGAAACCTCTGCAGATTAGAAAAGAAAGGTTGAGCCAAGGGCTTCTGAAGCCTCTGCAAAGGAACCAGAATGTAGTTAATGTTCCACGTCAGTGGGGACAACAAGGCTCTCAAGCTGTAACTGTCAAGAAAGATAAGTTGATTTGTACAACCTGTGGTAGATGTCATTGAGGGCATTGTCTAGCCGGTACTAGAGTTTGTTTTCGGTGGGGTCAGAAGGGGCATATGTCAAAGAAATTCCTAATGAGGAACGTGTTTAAGATTAGNGGTACCCACTGAGGCAGCAAGGACAGAGAGGTTCATCTAGGGTCTGAGGAGTGGATTGTGAGGTACGATACATACCTTGGACCTCAAGATATATGTTGCAACACTACGGGCCGCCGTGAGGATCAATGTTGATTCCTAATGAGGAACGTGTTTAAGATTAGGGGCCAACCCGTAAGCTCGTTTCAGGGGGTCCTGAGCCGTCAATAGCAGTAAGGTAGAGTGTTTTTTACTACTTGGCATGAGGTCGAGAAGTCAGGGACAGTTGTGATAGGTACGCTTCCCATCTTGGGGCACTATGATTTAGTTTTGTTTGACTCCGGTTCTTCGCACTCTTTCATATCCTTAGCATTTGTAAAGCATGCCATGTTAGAATCAAAACCCTTACAGTATGCTCTGTCAATTTCCACTCCATCGAGAGAAATCATGTTAGCTACTAAAAAGATAAAGGCATGTCAAGTAGAGGTAGCAAATCATGCATTAGATGTGACCTCAATAATTCTAAATATGTGTGATTTTGATGTGATATTAGGCATGGATTGGCTAGCTGCTAATCATGCCAGCATAGATTAATCCCATAAGAAGGTCATCTTTAACCCTCTTACAGCAGCTAGTTTTAAGTTTAAATGGGTTGGGACTATAGTCCTACCCAAAGTGATTTTAGCATTGAAGGCCAGTAGACTGTTTGACCAAGGAGCCTGGGGTATTATGGCCAGTGTGGTTGACACTAGAGAGGTTGAAGTCACCTTCACTTCAGAGCCAGTAGTAAGAGATTTTCCAAATGTTTTTTTAGTGCATCTTCCCCGACTGCCTCTGCAACGGGAGATAAATTTTTCTATTCAGTTGAAGCCAGGCATAACTCTCATTTCGAAAGCTCCATACAGAATGGCACCAGTAGAGTTGAGGGAACTTAAAGTCCAATTGCAAAAGTTGTTGGATAAGGGCTTCATACGACACAGTGTGTCACCATAAGGTGCACTAGTACTTTTTGTAAAGAAGAATGATGGATCATTGCGGCTGTGCATTGACTACAGAAAATTAAACAAAGTGACCATAAAGAATAAATATCCACTCCCTAGGATTGATGACTTCTTCGACTAATTGTAGGGAGCTACGGTGTTCTCGAGATTGATCTTCGATCAGGATATCATCAGCTGAAGATAAAGGACAGTGATGTACCCAAGACAACCTTCCATTCGAGATATGGGCATTATGAGTTCATCGTGATGTCGTTCGGTCTGACGAATGCCCCAGCCAATGTTTATGGACCTGATGAATAGGGTGTTCAAGGAATTCCTTGACACCTTTGTTATTTCCATTGATGATATCTTGGTTTATTCCAAGACCAAGGCAAAGCATGCAGAGCATTTACGAAAAGTTTTAAAGACGCTACGAGTAAATAAGTTGTATGCCAAGTTTTCTAAATATTAGTTTTGGTTGAGGCAGGTGTTCTTTCTAGGGCATGTGGTATTGAAGGAAAGAGTCTCCATGGATTCTACGAAGATTGAGGCAGTTACAAGTTGGGCTCACCCAACCATAGTCAGCAAGGTGCACAGTTTCCTGGGTTTAGTAGGCTATTACAGGCGATTTATGAAGGATTTTTCTGGCATAGCCACCCCTTTGATTCAATTGACCCGGAAGAAAACCTCTTTCATTTGGAGTGAAGCTTGTGAGGAGAGTTTCCAAGATCTCAAGCAGAAGTTGGTTTGAGCTCCAATTCTTACAGTGCCAAATGGATCAGATGGTTTCGTCATCTACAGTGATGTTTCCAAGAAAGGATTGGGATGTGTGCTGATGTAACAAGGTAGAGTGGTTGTTTATACTTCTCGTCAACTGAAGAGTCATGAACAGAATTATCCCACCCATGATTTGGAATTGGCAGCAGTGGTTTTCACTCTAAAGATCTAGAGTCATTATTTATATAGAGAGAAGATACAAATTTTCACCGACCACAAGAGTTTAAAGTATTTCTTCACTCAGAAGGAGTTGAACATGAGGTAACGAAGGTGGTTAGAGTTGGTGAAGGATTATGACTGCAAAATTTTGTATCACCCAGGGAAGACGAATGTAGTAGCAGATGCTCTAAGCAGAAAGGTAGTCCATTCAACAGCCCTCATTACCAGACAGACTCATTTGTGCAAGGAACTAGAATGGGCTGAGATTGCAATAGCAGTGGGAAAAGTCACGGCCCAGTTAGCGCAGTTGTTAGTGCAACCGAGTCTAAGGCAGATAATTATCGATGTGCAGTGGTGTGACCCTTATCTGGAGGGAGTTCGTAAGGTAGAGTAGGGTCAGGGTGATGAATTCTTTGTTTCAGCGGAAGGTGGTCTTCTCTATCAAGGGCGTTTGTGCGTGCCAACGGATAATGATCTTAAGAATGAGTTGTTGTCAAAGGCTCATCGTTCCTTGTTTTTGATTTATCCCGGCAGCACCAAAATGTACCAGGACTTGAAGCATTATTATTGGTGGAATGATATGAAAAGAGAGATGGCTGAATTCTTCAGTAAGTGCCTGGTGTGCCAACAAGTTTAAGGCCCGAGACAGAAGTCAGTAGGTTTGCTACAACCTTTAAGAGTGCTAGAATGGAAGTGGGAGCACATGTCTATGGACTTCGTTGTGGGATTTCCCTGGACAGTAATGCCTGCAATTATGATGTGATTTTGCAGCGATGTGTATTATGCAGTGATCATGCAATTTTTCCTAACAAGACCCAAGTATAAGCCTTATTAGGTTTCCTGGTAAGTTTGGGGTCAAACACAAGGACTACTAAGAAAATATGCGACAGCCACTTTGATTCTCTTGCGGTAGTAAAAACAAATGAAGTAGATGGGATTAAGAATTTTTCCTATGCGATGGAGTTGAACGCAGAGTTGATAAAAACGTAGAGTTATAATGAGTATACGATGAAAGGGTTGAGAAGAGGTTTAGCTAACATTTTCTAAAATTGTGCACAAGTTATGCGATCATGCTACACAAAAATAACAACACGTCATCTCTCAATGCAGAATGCCACAACTCCTATTTCTAGGATGCATACGATGAGTATACGATAAAGTCGATGGGACTTATGTCTAAGTCTCTATTCTTGTCTATGCGATGATGAGTAATGCATACATAAAATAAGGTGACTGCATACAATCATAACTATTTCTAGGGTGCATGCGATGTGTAGATAGCAACAGAAATTGTCTAAGTTTCTATTTCTTGCTTATGCAGTTCTAATCTGACTCTCTCAAGCCCAGATTCTAATCTAACTCTCTCAAGTCTAGATTCTATCTTTAGACTACTTTCTCAAGTATCTCTAAAGGGTGAATGACGCATACATAAGACAAGATGATCGCACAAAATATAAATCTTAAGTCATGCTAGCTAAATACTTCTCAACCCATTCAGAAATTTAGCTACTCATGCGAAGTATGAAGAGATTGAACATAGATTGAAATGAGATTTCTATTTTCTATAAATAAAGTACTGAATACAAAATAACAAGGAATTGAAAGATAAGAAGCCCGATAAGCAATGTCTTGCCTCCCATAGCCTTTTACACAGTTCTTTTTCACTCCAACTCTATTCTCGATAAGTATTCTTGCTCTCGTAAGTGTTGGCCCTCTCTCCTTTATAATGCTTTTCGACAGTCTATCGATCTATCCGAGAATGATCTCTCGACTTCCTCATCTCCTTGTTCGTCTTCGTCTTCTAAGTATATCTACGAGTATGTGCATGAATAGACTAACTAATTCTCTAACTTCTTTTTTACACTCGTGGCCTTCGGTATTTATAGAGCTCAAGGTGAAGCAACCTTTCTTTCTAATGATTGCAATGATGGGCGATATTAATTCTCCTGCTCTGATGCGCCGATTAATGGTCACCAAAAGTTAAGTGTACTTGCTATAGTGTGGCTTTAAGGCTTGTCAACTAAATTCAGATTCGACCGTCATCAGCTTTCCGTTCCATCATGATTTATTATGTTGTCACCTTGATGTGCAGTCTTTATGCGGCCACCTTTTTAAGAAACTTCTCACGATCGCATACGATCGCATGACTTTGCAATCGCATTCTTCAAGTGTGTTGACGCCTAGTTCTTTTGGATCGCAATTTTACTTGCACTATCGCATTTTTCCTGTACATAAGAAGTAAATTAACTGCTTTTATGCGATAGGTGCATGCGATCACAATTCCTTTCAGTTTAGCGCTTTTGGACATGATATTGCTTATTTTACCGTTGCATTCTCTCATTGTTTTACTTATTTTAGCTATAATAACTTGTATTTCTACCAGTTATCAAACAGCAAAGTTTCATTATGATTTAGGTTGTGGTAGATAGATTCACCAAATTAGGCACTTCATGCCTGGAAAGTCTACCTTTTCAATAGATAAGTTGACACAAATTTACATGAAAAAAGTGGTGAGATATCACAGAGTGCCTGTGTCCATTGTTTTGGATAGAGACCCTTGTTTCACGTCTAACTTCTGAAGGAGTTTTCAGACAGCTTTGGGAACTCAGTTGGATTTTAGTATAGCTTTTCACCCACAGACCGATGGGCAGACGAACGTCTAAATAAGATATTGGAAGATATATTGCGTGCATGCATCATAGAGTTTTCAGGGAGCTGGGATGCCCACTTGTATTTGATAGAGTTTGCTTATAATAATAGTTACCAGTCTACTATTGGGATGTCACCATTTAAGGCACTATATGGGAAAAGCTACGGGTCTCCTGTGTTCTGGGATGAGGTAGGAGAAAGAAAGTTGCTAGGGCCTGAGCTAATGCAGACTACGAATGAGGCAATACAGAAAATCAGGACTCATATACAGACAACCTAGAGTAGACAGAAAAGTTATGCCGATGTGAGACGTAAGGACCTGGAATTTGAGACTGGTGATAAGGTGTTTTTAAAGGTGGTACCTATGAAAGGTGTTCTAAGGTTTGGCAGGAAGGGGAAGCTGAGTCTGAGATCATTGGGCCTTTTGAGGTATTGGAGCGAATTGGCCCAGTAGCTTACTGATTGGCATTGCCTCCAGCACTGTATTCAGTCTATAATGTCTTCCATGTTTCAATACTAAGAAAGTATGTGATAGATCCGTCCCATATAGTGGATTTTGAGCCTTTACAGTTGAATGAAAACTTGAGCTACAAGGAGAAGCCTGTAGAAATTATCTCCAGAGAGGTAAAGACATTGCACTGCAGGGAGATAGCTTTTGTGAAAGTGTTATGGCAGAATCATCAGTTAAAAGAAGCAACCTGGGAGCGAGAGGATGAGATGAGGAACCAGGGCTCCAGGAGTAACTTTCGAGGACGTAAGTTTTGTAAGTGAGGAAGAATGTAACACCCCGAAATTTTGTTCTTGATATAATTTCAGTATCTTCTAATATTTTAGGACATTTTTGGAATTTTGGAAATTCAATTTTGATTATTGAGATGTTATGTGGGGGAATTGTTTTAAATTTGAAAAAGGGAAAAGGGAATGAAGAAAAATTATGTGGGGTTTTTTATGACGAAAAATTAATTATGTGGGGTTTTTTATGATGAAAAATTAATTACTAAGCCGTCAAGGACTTGATGACTAAAATTAGTTGAACGCAATATCTGATGCATGTCTTAAAGTATGCATTGATTATTATACATCGGTGGACATGCGTTGGAATGAACTATGCGTTAACGAATGTATGCGATGACCATGCATTCCTGTCACAAGTTTTCTTGCGCTCACGCCAAGTATAACGCGAACGCAAGTTTCTCAGGTGATTCGAGGTCGAACTCAAGGACTTGTAGCTAGACGTATGTGGTAATGTGTATGCGGCGGTTGAATAAAAGAATGATGGAGGGGTTTTTATGCTAGCACTACTCCTACTCCTAACTAATAGACAACGCAATGAGAAGTATGAATGAGAGATAGAGACACGACAACTGTTGACATGAAATAAATGGATGGGAAAATAGATAAAATGTGAAGATGTCTTCATTGAAACCCTTAAGAGTGACCACAAGGGCAACCTCAGCCAATGCAAGCTAAACAATCATGCTACACACACTAGAGTCTAATTTAGGATGCATGCAATGTATATGTAAAAGGGTCGAGATGACCGCATACAGCCACCATATCCTACTTCTTGGACGAATGCAATATCCTTTCCGTAGGGTGCATACGATGTGTGATAGCAAACGGAGCATATTCCTAAGTTCTCTATTCTTGCTTATGCGTTCCAATCCGCTCTCTCGAGTCTTAGATTTGGATTTTAGACTACTCTTTCAAGTATGCCTAAATGATGAATGATGCACTCATAAGACAAGGTAACCGCATAAACTTGGCTGACGTAAGATTATTCTTATCTTTAGTGAATACATGCTTACAATGCTTAATGCGACCAATCACTTACCCTCCCGATAATTAGTTGTTGCTGACTTTACTCATAGACAAACGTTGCATCTGCCTATAGATAGGCGTTTCTATAGCTTCACACCAAGCAAATAAGGTTTTCTCATACACTCGCGCAACGCACACCTACCGGTGGTTTGCTACATGCTTCATATCTCTAATCTGCATGACTAAGTATGTGATACTCTAGCAATCTCACTAAGTGATACAATGAAAGCTAAGGATGCTAAGTAAAGAAAGATAGGGGATGGAATCGAAGGAAACACAGAAATGCATTGAACACATAATGTATTAATTCCTTAATCTAAAATGTAATACAATACAATATAAGAAAAGAAGAGAACATGAAAAGACCAGTTGGAAACAATGTCTTGCTTCCAGCAGATGTGTGTCAAGGCTGTCAATGGTGTCATGGAAGGGTGGTGAAGTTGACTCTCTCGAGATCTAACTCCGGCGAAGGCTACGGTTGTCACTCAGAATGGATGAAGAAGATGAAGAACTCTCAAGCTTTCTTCTAACGCATTCGTCTGGATCACAAGGATCCACCCGAAGGTAGGAAACCTTGGGTGAAAACCCTAGATGCTTTGAAATTATGCTCGACGACTTCTATTTCTAGAGCTTGGATCGCCGACAGCATTTATAGACTGCTCTGATTCTGACATTCGCGGCACATAAGTCTTTTTCTGAATCTCTGCTGCTAACGGTGTGGTAGGTGAAATGTCAACATCATCTTTTGATTTTCCCAAGATATGCGTTGAAGCGTCCATTCCACCAATCTTGCGGTCATCCCACTATTATGCGTTATCGTGTAGCCGTAATTGTGCAGTGACCGCATTTGCTTGATTACCGCAACTCTACACGATGACCATAATCGCTTGACGATCGCAACTCCTATACGATGGACACATGCGGCTGATCACCATAACACCCATGTGTTATATTATATTTTATTTTATTTTAAGTTATTATTTTTTTATATAAAAAACAAAAGAAACCCACCCCCCCCCCTTTTGTGAAATGCTACAGGCGTGGCCCCTCACCGTTGAAAACCCTCACGCCGCTAAGACCTTCCCCCTCCCGATCTCCATCTCTCTCTCGTATCTCTTCTCACTCTCCTCACCTTCGACACTACACCAGTCTTCATCCTCGTCGCCATAGATCTCGCCGCACTGGTCTTCGTCCTTTGCCGCTCACTAGATCCACCAATTGCCGCTTGCCAGATCTCTTCCGCCACGCGTCGCACCGATCTCACCCTCCTCTATCCATTCGTTCGAGCCGCGTAACCCATCGCCATGAGCCTCTACTCGCCGTCCGCGCCGCCAATCGCTACCCCTTTCGTCCGTCCCCAGCGCCGCATCTTTCCACCGGCCGCCCAGCCCCTGCCGCCATCGTGGTTGCCGTCGGACCCGTTTTGGTATCGTCATTTGGGTAAGCTTTTGGGCATTTAAGTTTTGGTAATCGTTGCGGGTTGTGCTGGATTGGGTATTATGAATTTGGGTCCAAGGATTTAAATTTAGTTGTTTTGGAATTGAATGGTTTTATTCCTGTGTTAGGGTCGTTACTTCATATCGCTATCATCGTTTGGTTGTCTGATCTTATCTATGGATTTTCGATTAAGGTAAGTAATCTTACTACTAGAACTACCCACGGGCCAAACACTAGGTGTATGCTAGTAAGATAAGTTGATAGTATGACTGATTAATAGCACGATTGGTTGATGGTAGGATTGATATACGTCTTCTTCGCTATGAGGACCTGAAGGATTAAATACGCATATAAATATTTGATTTCTAGCATGAGATTTGTACGTGTTATTCTATGAGATTATGTTCGATTTCTAGCATGAGATGAGTATGTGTTATTTATGTTTGAATGCTAGCATGAGATGAGTATGAGTTGTCCTATGAGATTATGTTTGAACGCAAGCATGAAATGAGTATGTGTATTCTATGAGATAATGTTTGAATGCTAGTATGAGATAAGTATAGGTTATCCTACGAGATTATGTTTGATTTGAGAATCTGAGGTGTTTATGCATGTATGTTATAGAGCCATGCTATGATGTTGCAGTAGTAGTAGCATCCTTACTGTTAATTAGTTATCCACTAGAGGTTGTGATTCCTTCGAGAATCACCAGAGGTGGTGTTATCCTTCGGGATTCACTGGAGGTTATGTTTCCTTTGGGATTCACCAGAGGTTATGTTTCCTTTGGGATTCACCAGAGATGGTATTATCCTTTAGGATTCACCAGATGTTATGTTTCCTTCGGGATTCATCAGAGGTGGTGTTATCCTTCGGGGTTCACCAAAGGTTGTGTTCCCTCGGGATTCACCAGAGGTGGTGTTATCCTCTGGGGTTCACCAAAGGTTGTGTTTCCTTCAAGATTCACTAGAGGTGGTGTTATCTTTCGGGGTTTACCAAAGGTTGTGTTTCCTTCAGGATTCACTAGAGGTGATGTCTCCTTCGGGATCACTAGAGATTGTGGGTCCTATGGGACTTACTAAAGGTAATGGGTATACTTAACTACAGTAGGATGAAAGGTTAGTTTTGCATGATGATATGTCTCCTATGCGAACTAGAGGGAGCACTTATACCCCACTAGAGGGAGGCATCTAGAGGACATAGATTGTAACACCCCGAATTTTTATTATTAATATAATTTCAGTAATTGATATTAATTGAGGGTATTTTTTTAATTTTGGATTTTAAGTGTAATTGTGGGAATTTAATTATTGACGTTGGAAATTGGTGGCAAGAATAAATTCTATCCTGGAAAGGAAGGAAATTTAAAGAAAATAATGTGGATTAAAGAAATAATAAAATAAAATATACTATTTTATTATTTTATTTTATTTTATTCAATTCTTTCCTTTTCTTTTCTTTTCTTTTTCTTTTTCTTTCCCTTTCCTTTCCCATCAACTTCACATGTAGCAACCCCTGAAACCCCCTCCCCCAATCTTCATCTTCCTTTTCCAAATCCTAATGGTCGAATGCGTCCAGCAAGCCAGGAACCTCTCGTCTATTAGATTGAGCCCACCGCTGTTCGCCGTTGTCTGGACCTATTCGGAGCTGAAGTCGAACGCTAGATCTGAGTCAGTCGCGCTTCAATGCCCACATGCCGCTCTTCGTCTACATTTCGAAGCCACCAACGTTGTTCAAAGGTCGCGTCGCCAGTTTGGTTCTTCTTCAGCCACTTGTGCGCCACCAGATCTGTTCACGCCATAAGTTCTACGCGTGTCACCGTTCCCTCATATCAGCTAGCTGCTGGTCACCCGTCACTGCTCTAGTCACCACCGCATGCTCTTCCGCCCTCTGTCGAGCGCCACCGTTGTGGCCTCACTGGATCTTGAAAGGTGAGGTTTTGGGTAGATCTTGGAGCTACTATTGAACTCTCTTCAAAGAGCTTTGAATGCCCATGGAATTTTCTTTTTTTTTTTTACTCAGATTAATTGGGCTTTAGGTTCAAGTTTTGAAGAAGTTTTGAATTTAGAAGCGAACAACTTGGGTTTGATTCCGATAAGAATTTTGGTGTTAATCATGGTCAAACCACTATTGGGTAAGTTGTGTTGGTAATCTTGGAATTATTTAATATTTAAAATTGGGCTTAAAGGTTAAGATTTATTTTTATCCATGTTCTAGGATCTCATTCAAAAGTTGTGGAAAGCTAGAAAGGAGTTTATTCGCTTGAATTAATTTTTGGACTTTATTTGAGGTAAGTAATCTTACTACTGGAACTGCCCACGGTCAGGCACTAGATGTATGCTAGCAAGACAGATTGATATTATGACATAACGATAGCATGATAGACTGATAGTTTAGTATAACCGATGTATGTTCTTGTATGAGGATCTGAGAGATTAATTGTGCACATAGATACTTGAATGCTAGCATGATATGATATTTAATTCCATGAGGTTGTATTTGATCTGAGGGTATTGAGGTGTATATGTATGTTGTAGAGCCATGATGTTAAGGTGTATATGTATGTTATAGAACCATCTTGTGATATTTGTGATGTGGAGATTGTGATAATTGTTGGGATTAGTGTCCTAATTCTCCCGGAGCCTCATTGTTTGTAATTATACATATTGTTTTATGAATAAAATAACTGTTATTCCATTTTGGCATTTACTCATATTTAATAAACAAAGCTCCATGATTATCTTATGTAAACTTAAGTATGTATATGTGATATACAAGTGGATCATGCCTTAAGTGATTACCTAAATTGGTCTCTAGTATAAGGATTAAGGTGGGATACCTGATCCTGGTGACACTACGGATACGACTCGCTTTGTAGAGGGTTTACAAGTGTTGTAAACCACTAAAGATGGTAGATCCTGACCATTCATGTAGAGACATGCGAGCGGGGTATCCTATATAAAGAGTTTGTATAAGACTGAACCACGAGATGACTAGAGTCTGTATATAACACCGTTGATACTGGAGACTTACATCTCAACTAAACGACCATAGGTAACACGACCTCAATCCTGAGTGTTTTGGGAACTCTTACTTTTGAAGGCGGTCCTTTGATTAGTATGGGTGAGAGTGGTCAAATTGCCAACTCAACATGCCTACCTTTTTGGGGACTTGTCTGATCTGGGAGCTGAGAACTCAATTATACAAGATGGAATTCACTCCTTCCCCGAAGCAGGGGTAAGTAGATAAATTGCTTCCTTAAGGGCTGATTCCGAGGCTTGAACATAGTGGCCATAGTTTCTCTTTGGAAGAGATGACTTAGTCATTGTAGGACTATAACTTACGTTCATTAGAGGATTCAGTGGTACTTAAGGAGTTAGATGTAACTATAGGGGCATAACGGTTATTGACCGAGTTGTACTTACGAGCGATCTGTGAAGGGTCGTCGCACTATTGATTGGTTAAGATGGACACATAACATATCTGTTGTAAAGAGAGTTCAGCTGTCAATCTTTCGTGGAGTGCCTGGAAATTAACGGATGGTGGATCCCGTGACTAAAGAGTTTAGTCAGTTATTCCCGTACCGTTGGAGCTTCGAGCTACAGGTTCATAAGGTCCCCTTGGTAGCCCTATGGATTCAAGTTGAGAATCAGTTCTTGGTGTTGATTTGAAATGTGCAAATTGACAAGAGGTAATTCGATTATATATGATATGATCGGTATGGTGTATGAGATACATCAAGTGGAGGATTAATGTAAATGAGATTTACATTAAGTGCCATGGAATAGAAAAAGAGCTATGGTTTATATGTTTCATGAGATAAAATATTAAAACTATAGGTTATAAATATATTATGGTAAGTTCGTTATCATTTATATTTATAATAATATTAATTATTGGATAATTATCTCTTTTTCTCTAATATCCAATTGAGTGGGAGGTTATTGGTGGTTTGATGCTAACCTTGAAATAAAAGGAAAAATGTTTTCCTATTTTTAGTAAGAAAATAAAAGAAATAAGATCTAAAAAATTTTGTTTTTGAGATTTCCATTCTCGAAAATTTTCACAGAGAAGTTTTCAAGTAAATCAGATTTACTAAGCGACAGCTTGGAGCTAGCTAAATGATCGTGGAGTGTTCTTACACAATAGACACTCAGCTAGACGATGAGCTAAACAATCACATAGCTTTTGCTACACAATTGCATAACTTTTCCTAAACAATTGGGCATCGACTTATACGATAAGTTGTTCCATCTCCCACTTGCTCAATTTTTTATACGATTGTGGTTCCTCTGGTTTTCTGCCTCTAACCAAGTACACACAGAGCCCACCCTCTGGATTCTCACACCAAGAATACTGAGGTAACCTTTTTGGTGGTTTCATACTCAACTCGTCACAGTCGAGGTTCTGTGGAGGTCGTTCGCCATGTTCAGGGTGTTCGTGACCTTGGTGATCGCTTAGTTCGAGTGTGCGGTGTTCGTGCAGTGTAGCGGTCTTGTTGGACGAACGTTCGTGTGTTGCTGTGTTGCTATGATCGAGCATTCGTGAACAAGGAACTAGAAGATGAGTCTACAAAGGTTTGTTGATTCTTCCCTTGATCTGTAGTAAAGCATGTTGTAATTTCTATTTTATGCTTAACCGCATGTTTCCGTTTGTGATTGTAATTGTAAAGTTCATATACGATTGAAATTTGGAAAGATCCTTCAGGTGCTCATGGAAATCCTCGTGTTTGATTTCCTTCAATTGGTATCAGAGCCAGGTTGTTCTGATATTTGAAATTCCAATTCTGTTTTGAATTTCTTTTATAGTCTTTGTGGGTTTTCTGCACTTGTGTTTAATTGTTAAATGCTTTTGTGGATGGCCTTGATGGATGTTTACAGGTTTAATTGCCTTTCTGCTAAAGCTTTCTTCAACTACAAAGTGTTAATTTGTAAGGGTCCCTGTGTTTTTGGGCATAATTAACATGCTATCGAATTTGTAATTCAAAGAGTTTGAGTTAGTCGAGTCGTTCGTGATGAAGTTTCGAAGCATGCTGATGCAGTTCTCAATGAGGAAGAAGACCAAAAGTTGGTCGTATCGTGTAGCCTAAGGTAAACGATCATTGGGATTTATCTAAACGATCATATAGATTTTTCTATACGATCGTGTAGTATTTACTAAATGATGCTAAACGATGGGGTAAATCGTTTATTCTATCACGTATCGTTGGTTGCCCGATCACATAGGCGCTGAAGGTAGATGATCATAGTGGGAGCATTTGATGCTCATCATTTAAAAGAAGGCGCACGCTAGACGATCGTATAGTTAGCATGCCTCCTTGCTTAGTTACTACCTACAAGATCACACGGTATACGATACGAAGGTGCTCGCTAAGTGATCATTTAGGCAATGGAGCTTTGCCGCATCGTAGTCATTTAAACAATTGTATAAGGCTTGCGTTGTGTGAAGCATGCTAGACCATCGCGTACCTCAGGCTTCATCGTTTAGTAAAAGGTACACGATCATTGCTAAACGATCATTTAGCTCTGGGGGTGTTGGTAAACGATCAAGCCTAGCGTNGTTTAGTAAAAGGTACACGATCATTGCTAAACGATCATTTAGCTCTGGGGGTGTTGGTAAACGATCAAGCCTAGCGTTTGTTCTTTCGTGTAGACGATCGCAGGGAGTTTAGTGCACGATGGTTGGAGACGCGTTGCTTCGCTCGGATGGTTCAAGACCTGGTTCGCCTGTTTGAACCGGAGATTCCTTGGTTTTATAATAGTTAGCTTTAGTTTTGTGGATTTGAGTCAATTTTACCCGGTTCATCAACATCTGTTTATTATACATGTGATGTATGGTGTTCATATGGCAAAGTATTTGACATATAGTATAAAAACCCACCTTAGGTTATGAAATTATTCATGCATCATCTATTATAAATGTTATAATCTAGCATGAAGAAATTACATGAAAGCATACGCATGCATCATGAAATATAAGAGTTATATATTGCATGCAGTGAACATTATCATGCATCATCCTTTTATTATAAGTGTTATAGTCTAAGGGTGAATGGAAGCATGTTGTGCTTTTTTCGTTTTTGTTTTTGTATAGGCATTATATAAAAGAAGTAGCAATGAATGAACAATGCATTGAGCATGACACTTAGTTGTTTGTAATTGTTATGAATGCCTTGCATGTCTTAACTTTGCATTGTGGTTTTGGTTGTTTCCGTTTATAACTGTTATAAAGTAAACTAGAACTAAAATCAATAAGAAAAAGTTGCATGCGGACTTTAGGGTGAACTCATGTTTTTAAAAAGGGTTTTAAAATTAGATTGAGATAGACCTAAAGTCAAATGGTTCTAAAGAGTTTAGTGACCTAGATTAATCTTTTAAAATCGGTTTAATAGGATTGAATTGATTGGCATAAAAGATTAAATTTGTTTTAAATCTATCTATAAGGGACCTTTTGTCTAAGGCGAGTTCTGTCTAGGTTGGGGTTCTTAAGCTAACAAAAATCGTACACCCTTACCTAGAAACCTACCTGGAAAGGTGAATTAGATAAATTTTCTACAAGCATACAACAATTGATCAAAGACTCCGTTAAAGAGTTTAATGGATGATGATCAAAAGTTGTTTAACTATCCAAGGTAAAAGTTACTCTTGGGCAAACATAAAGTCACTTAATTAAAATCCTTAGCTGTGTTTTTTCTAAGTAAACTAAACCCTAGGTTATAAAATACTCAGTGGGAAGAAGAGATGTATCTGATATGTCTATGATTCCATTCACGTTTCTCTCTGAATGTTCACACCGTGAGATTCATGCTTGGCCTCGTGGTGCCCTAAGAGTATCCTTCTTCGGATGATGTTTGCTTGAGTCAATATCAAGGTGGACGGAGATAATATTTATAGTAAGTGGGTGAAAGGTGTTTGTCAACATGTCCTAGTCTCTGTCATTGATTCACACCGTGAGATCATTTTGTACTCCTTCGTGGTGACATAGGAGCGTCCCCCTTCAGATGGGTTTTGTGCAGTTGGTCAAGATCAAGGTGAACTCTAGAAATGGATAGGGTCCCTTTAGGTTTTTCCCCAATCGGATTTTTTCCCTTCGAATTAGCTGCTTGGGGTGGATCTCTAGGGCCTAAAATGGTGGGTCACACTTACGGGAGATTGATAAGTAAGTTAATGATCTCTTAACCAAATCAGTGATGGCTAGTCATTATAGGAACAAGAATTGTTTTAGTATTAATGACTAGTTGAGAACTTCTCATTTCAAAGGAAGGATAATTGACCTCCCTTCGATAGCTTTTGTCTTAAACCTTTGAAGCGTCATTGTGAAACTAGATATCACACGGGGTTCATATTAGTTTTTCTAAAACCTTATTGGATGTTATTTATTTTACAATGGGTATTTGTTTAAAACCTAACGTAGGTCAATGTGTTTTTTCTTTTCAGCAACTCGTTTGTATTTCCGTTTAGTGCCTTTAATATGACTAAATACTTACATTGGAAAGAATCGTGTGAAACGTATTTCGTGGCAAACAACCTCGAATTTGTCATGGTTGAGGAATGTCCTCAAGTCCCGACCCTTGATGCACCGCGAAGTGTTTTTCATGCATATAAAGTGTAGATGAAGACTAATTCATTGGCCAGACTTCACATTTTGTCTAACATACCTGATGTTTTGGTCAAAAGGGTTGAGAACATGATCATTGCACGCAATATCATGGACTCATTGCAAGATTTGTTTGAACGTCAGTTCTTACTTTTTGAACACAAAGGGATAGATGACGAATCCAGTAGTGTCAGTTGTTCTGACACTGATCCCACTACCCCCCAAAAAAGGAGGAAAGACATTAAATCATATTTATTGGTCTTGGAGACGTTTTTGATAGAGAATGATGATTCCGCCTGGTTCTTAGATTCGGGTGCTACCAATCATGTCAGTTCCTCTTGCCAAGGATTCAGTTCCTGGCAAACGTTGCTACAGGAAGAGATGACTCTATGAGTTGGTACTGGTAAGGTTGTTTCAACTTTTTTTGTAGGCAGGCTAGAGTTATTTTTTGACAAGAAACATTTTCTGTTACTGGATAATGTTTTCATGGTTCCTCATATTAAGAGGAACTTAATCTCAATTTCTTGTCTCATTGAACAAGGGTATACTGTCTTCTTTTCTGAGAATAAAGTATTTATTTTTAAGAATGGCATGGAGATTGATTATGGTTCAATGGAAAGTAACTTATATGTACTAAGGCCGTTAGTCATAAAAGCCTTATTTTACACTGAAATGTTCAGTATGGCAACAACAGCTAAAAAACCAAAGGTTTCTCCTAAGGAAAACACCCATCTTTGGCATCTAAGGTTAGGTCACATCAACCACAATAGGATTGAGAAGTTGGCGAAAAGTAGACTTCTAAAGAGTTTAGAAGAAAACTCTTTGTCAGTGTGTGAATCCTGCCTCGAAAGTAATATGACCAAACGACCTTTTACTGGAGAAGGTTACAGAGCCAAGGAAGCCTTAGAGCTTATACATTCAGACCTTTGTGCTCCGATAAATCTTAGAGCTCGGGGTGGGTATGAATATTTCATTTCTTTCATAGATGATTATTCAAGATTCAAGTATCTATACCTAATGCAACGTAAGTCTGAAGCCCTTGAAAAATTCAATGAGTATAAGGCTGAAGTTGAAAACTTGTTAGGTACGAAAATAAAAACACTATGACCTAATCGTGGTGGAGAGTATATGAACCTCCAATTCCAGAACTATATGATAGAACATGGGATTGCATCCCAACTCTCGAACCCTGGTACACCTCAGTAGAATGGTGTATCAGAAAGGAGAAACAAAACCTTGTTGGACATGGTTCGGTCTATGATGAGTTATGCTCATCTTCCAGACTCAATTTGAGGTTTTGCAGTGGAGGTTGCATGCTATATCCTAAACAACGTTACCTCAAAAACTATTTCTGAAACACCTTTTGAGTTGTGGAGAGGCCGTAAAGGTAGTTTACGCCACTTCAAGATTTGGGGCTATCTGACACATGTGCTAATGACTAACCCAAAGAAGTTGGAACCATGTTCTAAGGTTCGCCTCTTTGTAGGTTACCCTAAGGAAACGAGAAGTGGTACTTCTATGATTCGAGTGAGAACAAAGTATTTGTTTCTATAAATGCTATCTTCTTGGAAGAATACCGCATTCAGGAACATAAGTCATGAAATAAGCTCGTTTTGCGTTAGATTTCTAGTGAGACTGAGACTATTGAGGGTTCAAAAAGAGTTGTTGATGTTGAGGTCGGAACATCTAGTTAACCAGCTCAAGAGTTGAGACTGCCTCGACGTAGTGGGAGGTTTATGAACCCACTGAATCACTACATGGGTTTTACTGAAGCCCAAAACGTCATTTCAAATCATGGGGTCCAGGATCCGTTGTCTTTTAAGAAAGCAATGGAGGATGTTGACAAGGATGAATGGGTTAAAGTCATGAACCAGGAAATGGTGTCTATGTACTTCAATAACGTTTGGGAGCTTGTTGATCTGTCTGATGGGGTAAGACCTATTGGGTGTAAGTGGATCTACAAGCGAAAGAGAGGTATAGATGGAAAGGTGCAAACCTTTAAGGCTCGACTCATGGCAAAGAGTTATACCCAGGTTGAGGGAGTTGACTATGAGGAAACTTTCTCACCTGTTGTCATGCTCAAGTCTATCCGGATACTTCTGTCCATAGCCACATTTTATGATTATGAAATATAGCAAATGAACGTCAAGACTACCTTCTTAATGGTAATCTTGAGGAGACCATCTATATGACTCAACCAGAGAAGTTGATAGTTCCAGATCAAGGGCAAAAAGTTTGTAAGTTTAATAAGTCCATTTATGGGCTGAAACAAGCATCTAGATCATGGAACATCAGATTTGACATTGCGGTCAAGTCGTTTGGCTTAAATCAGAATGTTGATGAGCCTTGTGTCTATAAGAAGATCATCAATAGCTCAGTAGCTTTCCTGGTACTGTATGTGGATGATATCTTACTCATTAGGAATGATGTAGGGTATCTGACTGACATTAAGAAATGGCTAGGATTTTTTTTTTTTTGGGTGAGGCATAGTATTATCTAGGGATCCAGATCATTCAGGATCGTAAAAACAAATGGTTAGCCGTGTCTCAGGCATCGTACATCAATCAAATGTTGATCAGGTACAAAATGCAAGATTCCAAGAAGGGTTTATTACCCTTCAGGCATGGAATCGTTTTGGTCTAAGGATCACTGTTCTAAGACACCTCAAGAGGTTGAGAAGATGAGACGGATTCCCTATGCTTCACCTGTAGGAAACTTAATGTATGAAATGTTGTGTACCAGACCCGACATTTGCTATGCAGTAGGGATTGTCAATCGGTATCAGTCCAATCAAGGATTTGATCACTAGACGGGGTCAAGACGATCCTTAAGTATCTTTGGAGAACGAGGGACTACATGCTCGTGTATGGAGATAAGAACCTGATTCTTACATGATACATGGACTCTGACTTTCAGACCGATAGAGATTCTCGTAAATCGACATCGAGGTCAGTTTTCATTCTGAATGGAGGGGCTATAGTGTGGCGAAGCATCAAGTAAGGATGCACCACAGACTCTTCCATGGAAACCGAATACATAGCCACTTGTGAAGTGGCTAAGGAAGCTGTTTGTCTGAGAAAATTCCTTTCAAATTTGGAAGTTGTTCCAAATATGGATTTTCCTATCACTCTGTATTGTGATAACAGTAGGGTTGTGACAAATTCAAAGGAGCCTCAAAGTCATCGTCGGGGTAAACATATAGAGCAAAAATACCACTTGATCAGGGAGATTGTGCATCGCGGTGATGTGATAGTCACGAAGATCGCGTCGGAGCACAACATTGTTGATCCCTTTACAAAGGCTCTCACGGCTACAATGTTCGAAGGTCACGTGGAGAGCCTGGGTCTGTGGGACATGCGACATCTTGTCTAGGGTAGGTGGGAGATGATACTGGGGTATGCCCTAGTTTATTGTATATTGTACATGTTTTATATTTTATTGTACATTAGTCTCCTGAGGCATTAGAAGAAGTGGGAGATTGTTGAGATTAGTGTCTTAATTCTCCAAGAGTCTCATTGCTTGTAATTATACACAATGTTTTATGAATAAAATAACTGTTATTTCATTCTGACATTTACTCATATCCAATAAACAAAGCTCCATGGTTATCTTATGTAAACTTAAGCATGTATATGTGATATAAAAGTGGATCATGCCTTAAGTGATAACCTAAATAGGTTTATAGTATAAGGATTAAGGTGGGATACCTGATCTAGTGACACTACGGATACGGCCTGCTTTGTAGAGGTTTGCAAGTGTTGTAAACTACTAAAAATGGTAGATCCTGACCATTCATATGGAGACATGTGAGTGGGGGTGTCCTATACAAAGATGGTAGATCCTGACCATTTATGAAGAGAGGACTCAGTCATAGTAGGACTACTTATGTTCATTAGAGGATTCAGTGGTACTTAAGGAGTTAGATGTAACTATAGGGGCATAACGGTTATTGGCCGAGCTGTACTTACGAGCAATCTATGAAGGGTTGTCACGTTGTTGATTGGTTAAGATGGACACATAATATATCTGTAGTAAAGAGAGTTCAGCTATCGGTCTTTAGTGGAGTTCCTAGCAGTTAACGAATGGTGGATCCCCTGACTAAAGAGTTTAGTCAGTTATTCACGTATCGTTGGAGCTTCGAGCTACAGGTCCATAAGATCCCCTTGGTAGCTCAATGGATTCAAGTTGAGGATCAGTTCTTCGTGTTGATTTGAAATGTTCAAACTGACAAGAGGTAATTTGATTATATATAAGATTTACATTAAGTGCCATGGAATAGAAAAAGAGTTATGGTTTATATGTTTCATGAGATGAAATATTAAAACTATAGGTATAAATATATTATGGTAAGTTAGTTGTCATTTATACTTATAATAATATTAATTATTGGATAATTATTTTTTTTTTCTCTAATAACTAATTGAATGGGAGGTTATTTGTAGTTTCATGGTAACCGTGAGATAAAAGGAAAAATGTTTTCCTATTTTTAGTAAGAAAATAAAAGAAATAAGATTTGAAAAATTGTGTTTTTGAGATTTCCATTCTCGAAAAATTCTCACGGAGAAGTTGTCGAGTAAATCAGATTTACTAAGCGACAGCTTGGAGTTAGCTAAACGATCATGGAGTGTTCTTACACGATAGACACTAAACTAGACGGCGAGCTAAACAATTGCATAGCTTTTGCTAGACGATCACATAGCTTTTCCTAAACGATTGGGCATCGACCTATACGATAGGTTGTTCCATCTTCCACTTGCTCAATCATTTACAGATTGTGGTTCCTCCAGTTCTCTACCTTTAACCAAGTCCACACAGAGGCCACCCTCTGGATTCTCACATCGAGAATACCGAGATAACCTTCTTGGTGGTGTCATACTCAACTCGACATAGTCAAGATTCTGTGGAGGTCGTTCATGGTATTTGGAGTGTTCGTGACTTTGACGATCGCTTAGTTCGAGTGCGCGGTGTTCGTGCAGTGTAACAATCGTGTTAGACGAATGTTCATGTGTTGTTATGTTGCTGTGATCAAGCGTTCGTGATCAAGGAACTAGAAGATGAGTCTACAAAGGTTTATTGATTCTTCCCTTGATCTATAGTAAAGCATGCTATAATTTCTATTTTATGCTTAACTGCATGTTTCCGTTTGTGATTGTAATTGTAAAGTTCATATACGATTGAAATTTGGAAAGATCCTTCCGTTGCTCATGGAAATCCTCGTATCTGATTTCCTTCAATAGTGTCCTCACTTATTAGTTAGATGCCCACTAGATGTTATGTTTCCCTCAGGATTCACTAGATGTGGTGTTATCCTTCGGGATTCATCAAAGGTTGTGTTTCCTTCGGGATTAACCAGAGGTTGTGTTTCCTTCGAGATTCACTAGAGGTTGTATTTCCTTCGAGATTCAATAGAGGTTGTGTCTCCTTCGGGATTCACTAGAGGTGGTGTTATCCTTCGAGATTCATCAGAGGTTGTGTTTCCTTCGAGATTCATCAGAGGTTGTGTTTCCTTCAGGATTCACTAGATGTGGTGTTTCCTTCGAGGTCCACTAGAGGTTATGTTTCCTTCGGGATTCATTAGAGGTGGTGCTTTCCTTCGGGATTCACTAGAGGTTGTGAGTCCTACGGGACTTACTAGAGGTATTGGGCATACTTAACTACAGTAGGATGAAATTCAGTTATTCATGTATGTATGTGCCCCATGAGAATCAAAGAAGTTTATATGTTCCACCAGAAGTAGGCATCTAGAGGACATAGATGTCTAGCCTGACCCCAGTAGTAGGGTTACTTACTGAGTATTTTATACTCACCTTTCTTATGTTGTTATTTCAGGTATGGATAGAGATGCACCGGCGATTAATAAGTGGAATCCGTGATCGAACCACTGGGACCAGTTTTATGCTTCCACCCATGATTTTTTTTTTTTTTTTACTTTTAGTTTTAATGTTTGAAACTTACTGCTAAGATTTGTTTTAAAACCTATTTATTATCATTTATGATTTATGGGTACCCTATCCTTTGATTTTAAATATTTGAATTTATTATTTAGATTTAATGAAAATCTTTTGAATTTACCTTATATATGTAGTATTTATTTCACTATAAAAGGGTGTCGTTTTAGGTTCCATGCATGCATGTGTCTTAACAACCTAACTTGAGTCCTAGGGGGTCAGGTCGTTACATAAATGCCTAGTTTGACCCTAGTAATGGGGTTACTTATTAAGTATTTTATACTCATCCTTTCTCATGTTGTTGTTTCGGGTAAGGATAGAGATGCACCAACGATTGACAAGCGGAATCCGTGATCGAGCCACTGGAACCAATTTAAATGCTTCCGCTCATATTTAATATTTCTTTTATGTTTTAAATTTTTCAATTTTGAGATTTGAGACTACTGTGTAAGTTTTGTTTTCAGACTTATTTGTTTTCTGTTATGATTTATGGGTACCCTATCCTTTGAGTTTAAATATTTGAATTTAATACAAATCTTTTTATTTACCTTATTTTATTAGCATTTATTTCACTATAAAAAGAATGTCGCTTTAACTTCCATGCATTCATGCATTTAGTAACGGCATAGCTTGAGTCCTACAGAGTCGGGTCGTTACAACTTCTAGGCATTTCACTTACATTTTAGTTCGAGATTCAACTTTATTAATTAAATTCACCAAGTTGGCTATCAATGATAGATTTCTATAAGTGGTTATTAACTATGAAAATATAATCAAAGATTAAGTTATCAATGATAGAAAATATTAGAGGCTATCACTGATAGACTTTTATTTGCTATTTATATTTATTATTTATTAGAATAATCAAACTTGATAATTGGCTTGTTGGTGTTAAGTCACTTATGAATTGAGTACTTTCAAGTCTTGGGTACAAAACTCAGCTTCATAATTCTTGTGGAAAAAAAATGGACAAAGAAAAAATTCAAATAAAGGAAAAAATTTTAAATAAGAGAAAGAGAAGAAGAAAAAATTGAAGAAATGAAAGAAAAATAAATAGAAAAAAGGGAAGAAAAAACCAGAGAAATGAAAGAAAAATTTTAAAAAAAGAGAGAGAGAAAGAAAATGTAATATATTTTTAAATTTTTTCTCTAATTATACTATCTATTACAAATATCCAATAGTTAATAAGATTGTTAAAATATGAATTATTGATATTGCAACAGTTCCAAAATTGAAATATATTATGAACTATTTACCGCTAAAGCCATTAAAAAAATATATTCAATTATTGGAAAATGCCCCTTCTTACTTCTAATTAAAATTAAGCTTAAAAAGTGATGGGTTTTTTTCAAGATCATCCCTGCCAAAATCCACATAAACTAATAGATCATAATCCCGACTCAAAATGCGTATAAATTTGGATCGAAACACCAAAAATAATGATGACCCGCTCTGTTACAAATATAATTGAATGAGATTCAAATATATTTTCTATGAATGTGATTCATAGTTGTTAAATTTAATATAAATATGATTTATATTAAATGTCATAAAATAGAGAAAATAAACTACAGTTTATATTGTATGTGATACAATATTAAAACCATAGATTATATGTTATATTTGATATAATTTAAAATAAATATATATATGATAGTTTAGTTATTATATTTATTTATATTATTTTATTATTATTTGAATAATAGCTTCTCTTTTTCTCTCCAACCACCTTAGTTGGTGGTTATTGTTTTTATGGCAAGACGAATAAAAGAAAATTGGTTTTCTTTTCTTCCTAAACAGCTAACGTTTTTTAGATTGCAAAAACAATTGAGAGTTGCATGAAAATTTTGTGTGTTCTTTCAATCTCCTTCCTCCACCCAACCTCCTAACCAAAATAGTCAGAGCCCACCACTCCTAGGTTCTCACCCCGAGAATACCAGAGGCTCTTTGTGGTAGTGTCCCTGTTTCTGTTCGAAATATCTTGAAGAAAGTCTTCAAAAGTTGTTGTTTTTGTTCGAGGGAGTTTTACGTGAAGAAAGGTTCTTCAAGGGTAATGTATCTTGAACCCTTTATTTCTTGTAAAAGCATGTTGTAGTTTAACTTTAAATACATATCTAATGTATGTTTACTGCAAATTATGTTTTCAATAATTAATGAAATTTGGACGATCCACTTCCGCTCAAGGATCTCTTCAAAACGAGTTCATTTAATCTATGAGAAAGCAACTAGACAATTCAGATCTCTAGTTATCTTACTAATAGATAGTAAATTGTAAGATATTTTGGGTATATACAGCACATTTTGTAAAGTTAAACCATCAAAAGGAGAAGTATGACCCTTGCTCACAATAGGAGTAAAGGATCTTTTCATTATTAGCACCCAGAAGATATGATGAAAAAATTAGCAGAAGATCCAGTCAAATGATCTGTAGCCTTTGAATCAATATCCATGGTTTCTTACCATTTATGCTGAGGAAACCTAAGGATTGAGAGGTACTTGGTTAAGCAACAGCCTCAAGGGAAGAGACATCAGGGTCACTTTGGCAATTCACCTAAGATTGTGACTGGGAAGCACTTGCAGATTCACTCATAAGAGCCAACCAGGATTGGACATGTCATTTGGGGGACGTCTTCTTCCATTCAGTGATCTACCATGTAACTTTTAGCACTGATCTTTCATATGCCAAGGTTTCTTGCAATATTCATACATCGGGGTATGTTTCCCATTTTGCTTGTCATTATTAGAACCAAATAATTTTATATTGAAAGCAGCAGAATCAGTAGCAGATACAATCGTGATATTCATAGCACTGGCTCTATCTTCCTCTAGACGAACCTCAGAACACACTTCTATAAGAGAAGGTATAGGCCTCTGTCCCAGTATATGGCCTTACACTTCATTGAACTTAGAGTTCAAACCAGCTAGGAAATCATAGACACAATCAACTACCTCAATCTTGGAATACTAAACACCTCCACAAGGACAATCCCAAATAATTTCACGACACAAGTCCATCTTCTGCCAAATTAAGAACAATTTGTTAAAGTATGAAGTGACATCTATCGTCCTCTATTTGCACTCGTGAGCCTATTTACGTAGAGTATAAAGACGAGACACATTCTACCTCTTAGAATATAATTTTTGAACTGCATCCCAGATATCTCAAGCAGTCACGACATACAACAACGATTTCCTTATCTGAGGTTCTATATTATTAATCAGCAGAGCAGGGAGTCATCTCCTTTCCAAATGCGCTCTTGAGGATCCCCTGACCTAGATCTTGGTATCTCACCAGTTAGATACCCAAACTTGTGACGCCTCTCAAGAGTCATTTTAATGGACTGAGACCAGGAGAAATAATTCCGACGATTCAACTTTTGTCCTGCAATTAACCCTATGGAATTTCTCATAGATCCAAACAAATAGTTTACAGTAGTTAAAGTAGTGAAAGAGGTTGTTGGATTTTCTGGATATATTAGTAGACCGAAAGGAATATCATCATTCACTGTACTAAAATTTAAGTTTGTGGAAGCACCTACAGCTGCCCAAAGAGCAACAATTTTCTGCTGAAAACTTGCCTGAAGATTAGTCGACTGTTGTTGAGCCATTACCGGCGATAAACCAATCAAACCTTGATGTTCATAACTAGGCGGCTCATGATGAAGAAGGCTTGACAGCTGCAAATAGGTTGCTTGCAGCTGAAAAAGAAAGAAGTCGAGGATTCTCAGTGTTGCCGTGACGATTTACCTCTGTGGTAGGCAGACGATTCACCAATCTCGGCTTCAAGGTGTAGGTTTTTGCTACTAGCAGTGAGGTTGGAGGGATAGACACTAATAGCTCTCGTTAACAAGGGAGGAACGTCGGCGGCATTGTGAAAAAGGGTGGTGGCGCTAGGGTTTTCATCAAAGGGTTGCGGCTGCGCTAGAGTTGGACGGACAAAGACTGAAGGTACAGATTAATTGCAGCTTGGACAAAAGTAACAGCGACAGTATCGACAGTGGCAGAATCGGCAGTGGCGACAACAGTAGTGTCGATGGTCAAAATCGGTAGTAGCGGGACTAGTGCAGAACTAAAATTATCTTGCACCGGTTGGTTTTCATCAATGGTGGCTAGGGTTTCGTCACCACGCTTTGATACCATGTTAAGAGATGGAAAATAGAGAACATTAGGTTTACATGAAAAACTCTAGAACAAGGAGAAAAAACCATGATAAAGAGTATCTTTTATTATTTTTAACACACAATGAAATTTACAATAGAAGTCATATTTATAGGCTCTAGCAAGCCCTAAAATAAAAAAGGAAATAAATCTAGGGTAAAATAAAATACTAAAATACCCTTGGGGCTATAAACTATCGACAAAGTCCCTTATTTCCAACAAAAAGCATAAAAAAAAAAAAAAAAGCCTTAAAACCAAACCATACCGTACCACTTATAATTTAGAAAATATGAAAAAGCATAAAAATAAAAATAAAAATAAACAAAAAAAAGACCATGAAACCGAACCGAACATGTGATTCGATTCGGTTTCAGAAAATATACTTTTTAAAACTTGCGATTCAGTTCAGTTGTTTGAGCCCCAAACCAAACCGTGAACACCCCTAAACAATTATAAGAGCACAAAAAATGTATAGGTGCAAAATTTTCAATTTAAGGGCCTCAAACATATGTATGTTAAAAAAGGACAATTATTGAATAAAACCATCCCATTGTAAACACTATTCATAATTGTTGAATTTAGATAAGAGAACTATATAATACCTCTGACTATTAGATATCGTTGAAAATGTAACCAAAGTCCTACGTTAAATAGATATTGAATAAGATCCATCTATATATAAAGGGTAGAAAACATCTCCATGTATGAAAGGTATTTCTAAGTGGAATCAAAAGCAAATAATAGTCGTCCCATAACTCAAACAATAGGAAGAGAGCCTCGTTATGCCATCTACAACAATTTCTATTTTTAAAAAATAATAATAAATAAATCCTTAATCCTTCCTTAGGTAAATGATTATAGGCCAAATTGAGCATAGATTAATTGGCATATCCAACATGATGTTAGCAACCAAAAAATTTGTGATTTGCATGTCCTCCACCCCTATTATACTAAAAAGAATAAAGTAGATGATCATTAGATTGGCACATTTTTAGTAACAAAATAGGAGCAAAGGATATTTGAATCCCATCAAGCTCAAGAAAAGTGTTACGTGTTGATTACCGTTGAGTTAGGCTTACTTTGACCATTACGATCATTATTGATGCCAAAAATGGGTCAATCATAAATTTGTATTTTGGGAGGGAAATAGTTCAACTGCCTGCAATACAAAATAAAATGAGCATCAATACAATGTCAAGTCACACATACTCTGATGCTCAAGTTAGTCTCAGGTTTACGAATAACTTGACAGTGAAAGATAGTAACAAATTTTAGGCATATACCCTCAACCATTGATTTTGGTTATTTATACAAGATAGTAATATGTCATTGACGCTTGGATTCATAACTGCCTCTCTTCAAGTTTCAATATTGTTGAGTTAATACTCACTATTACCACCACTTGATGTTGTAATCGATGCTTAAATGCACCACCCATCAATTCTTCAATGGTTCTTTTATGGACCATTCGTTGATAACTTAGACGGTTTCAAACTCAATCACTCAGAGGCTATTCAGGGATCCTTTGAGGTCCTCCTTGGGTTCTGCAGAGGTCTTTTATGGGTCCTCCAAGGTTTTTCATATGACTCCTAAATTCTCCAATATGTTCCTACAAAGATCTTCCATGAATCTTCTAAGGTCCTCCATGTGACTTCTAGGTCTTTCCTAGGTACTAATGAGCTCCCTCACGAGTCCTCTGAGCCTCCACCAGGTTCCCTCATGGGTCCTTTAAGTTATCTCTAAGCTCCATCATGATTCCTCTTAGCTTCCACTAGGCTCCCTCATAGATCTTTAGAGCTACCTCTAAGTTCTCTAGGGCCTTCTAAGCTACCATTAAGCTCTCTCATGGGTCCTCTAAGCTACCTTTAAGCTTCTCATTAATCCTGTGAGCTACCTCTAAGTTCCATCATGAGTCATCTAAACTATCTCTAGACTCTCACATAGGTCCTCTAAATTACTTTTGTTCATAGACCTCCTATCTCTCTAAACTCTTATTCTCAACCTATCTTGATAAATCTCTACTCAAAACAATCATTACTCACAAACTCCTATCCACATCAAAAGAGTATCAAATTGTAAATATTATAAACGTGATAAAATAAATTAATATTATTTAAGCCTTCCCATCATTGTTTTAATAATAATTATTTTTTTAAAAAAAATCATTGTCAAACTTGGAAAGCTACACGTCTTCATCATTGTCCAAATTCCAAACATTTTGTTATAAATACCTCTCGTAAATGCTCAAGGGAGATTCATTTTATAAAGTTTCCAAGAAAAAAGAGAAGTAGAGATCAAGAGAGAGTTACAATATTATTGTTCTCAAAAATATATTTAAACAAAAATGGGGATAAAGCCATCTAAGAGTAAGATCAAATCCCATTTCAAAGCAAACAAAAGCTCTTTTCCAGGTATATATACAATCTTTCTGCACTCAAGTTTTCTTTTCATTTTCCCTTTTTTTCTTTTTATTCTAATTCATCTTTATAAGTGTTCTTTAAAAACACAAAAACAAGGTAAGAAAATTAAAGCTAGTAAATAAATGGAGATAAGAGTATAAAATAGCAAAAGAAAGGACACTCAAACTTGATATATACACACTCTTTCAAATTTCAAAAATTTTGGAGGATGAATTTAGATAGAAAACTTTGAAATATTAATTTGGTTTTTTTGTTTTTGAAAATTATACGTGTTTTCATACAACTTCTTTACCATGATTTTCATTTTTTTTTCTTAACTAAACATTTGTATTTAGCCAAGTTTCAAATTTTAAAAACTATTTTTTTTTTAGTTTTTTGAAACACCTCAAAGCAGATAACAACAAAATAAAGAAATCAATAGATAGAAATAATATTAATAAGTTTGATTTTTGAAAACCAAATAGTAATTAAAAAGTTTACATCAAAACAAGGATGGAAGGGAATTGCCTTCCCATTTTTCTTCTTCAACTTGTCGATATTTCTTATAACAAAAGAAAAAGAAGAGAAAAAAATAAGAGAGGATTCTAATGGCCTTTGCACCTTTGACTTTAAACCAAAAATTGTATACTTTTAATGAGTTTCATGAATAATATGTACCATTTTAATTGGAACCATTCTATTGAATGACAATGAATTTGTCAAAGGTTTGATTTTTCTTATTCAACCAATATAATGATAAAGAGAGAGAGAGGGAAAAATAAGAAACGTTTTATTTTCTCCAATTTTAAAAATAGATTCCATTTGATTTAGAATTTCAAGAGATCAAGCAAACACGTTAACGTCACAACCATAGTTTGGAAGTTTCCAAAATCAATTTCCATTATATAAAAATATTAAGCAAGCAAATAAGAAGGAGTTGACACAATCAAATTAAGAAATTGATCATAATTATTCTTGTCCATTTCCTTAAGAATAAAATTTAAATGAATTAAAACAGTCTCGGAGGTTTATTTATAAAAAAAAGTTGCAAAAATTTGAAAAGCAAAAACAAAATAAAAACAGACGTCAAGTTAAATGGGATACATCACCATAGAAAAATATGAAATACTTTCTAAACTTAAAAGACGTATAAGATACCAAATTAAAAATTTAAAATTTAAAATTTTGTTCAACAATTATTTAGTTTTTGTATTTTTTTAAAAAAAAATAAGTCTAAAAACACTCACTCCATATCTAAATTTCATATTTGTTATCTACTTTTTACCAATATTTGTAAAATGCAAGTTAAATTTAAAAAAACTAAGGTCCCATAAATTTAAAAGGAAAAAAAAAAACTAATGCCCCATTTGGTAACCATTTGATTTTTTATTTTTTGTTTCTTAAAATTAAGCCTATAAATATTATTTCTACATCCAAATTTTTCATTTGTTATCTGCTTTTTATCGGTGGTTTGAAAAACTAATTCAAAATTTGAAAACTAAAAAAGGTAGGGTCCACTTGGTAACCATTTAATTTTTATTTTTTGTTTTTGCAAATAAAGCCTATTTCGTCCCCATTTCTTACAATAATTTGTATTTTTCCTAAGTATGATAGTTGAACTTTTAGCCAAATTTCAAAAACAAAAATAAATTTTTAAGAGTTACTTTTTTTAGTTTTCAAGTTTTGACTTAGTTTTTCAAACCATTGGTAAATGACAAATGATGAAATTTATAGGTAGAAGTAGTAGTATCTATAGACTTAATTTTCAATAATGGAATGGTTACTAAACAAAGACCGTAGCTTTTAAAAACTTGTTTTTGTTTTTGGAATTTGGCTAAGAATTTAACAATCATACTTAATCTATGAAAATCATTATAAGAAATTGGAAAGAAATAGGTTTAATTTTCAAAAATAAAAAACTAAAAATGAAATGGTTACCAAATGGAGGCTAAAAAACAGCTTGTAAAAACTTATTTTTATTTTTGAAATTTGACTTAGAATTTCAACTTTTATACTTAAAAAAGATGCAGATCATTGCAAGAATATAAGAGGGTATAAACTTCATTTTAAAAAACTAAAAACAAAAATAAATGAAATGGTTACAAAATGAGACTTAAGTTATTAAATACAAAATTGAAGTCAATACAAATATAGCTCGACTAACATAAATTTATACTATCGATTTCAAGATTAAATATTCAATTCTTTTCTCCTATATATCGTAAAAAAAAATACGAAATTGAAAATTTAGAAATTATGAGTCGTTTTTAGAAACTTTAGGGACATAAAAGTTGGAAATGTATAGAGCTATTAAATATTATTAAGATTTGAAACCAAAACTTGGTAACTAAAATTTTAAAGTTAAAAAATGGATAATTCCATTAACCAATTAGTCAAGGAACCACAGTATTTCAACTCACAAAAGTGAAGGCTTGAAAAGATATTGGTCAAAATTCAAAACTTCAATTTTCAATGTTCAAAGCTGATTCGACAATTGTTTCTTACATTTCTTTTATTATTTTATATTATATATATATATATATATATATATATATATNTATATATATATATATATATATATTAAATAAATTAAACTTTAAAAAAATAAGAAGATAGAGATGATGATGATAATGGATCCAATTTTCCAAATTTCTCACTTTTGTATTATTATTTATTTATTTATTTATTTCATTGTATTAAATAATTTCCAATTGTAAAGTTGGACCCATTTTGCATTTCCAACGTTCTGCCTCTTTACCTTTTCCTCAACCGTCGCCGGTTGATTTGCCCTTCACGAGTTCACCTTCACAATAAAATTAGGTAACTTTGAAATTAATAATAATACTACTCAAGAAACATTTTATTTATTTGTAAATGAATTTATCTTAAAAAATATATATTTATTTAATTTTCTTTTCATGCTTTTTTTATTTCTTTTTATTTTATTTTTCAAAATTAATTTAAAATATAAATTAATCATTTGTCTTGAATTTTCTTTTCTTGTATGGAAAAAAAATCTTAAATATTCATTACGATGCGGTGATATTAATATAATTAATTTTTCAATGTAACTTCTTTTGGTTTTTTAGAAAGTAATGTAATAAATCCATAAGTACCGAATATTAATTTATTATACTTTTTCAATTAATTATTTGTCAAAATTACTCCAAAATGTATTCATCAAAACTATTAAGTAATTAACTAAAATTAGAAAGGTTGTCAAAATAAACATACCTTAATTGCCATATTTTGTACTATTGACATAGTTCAATTCTCCAACTTCCATTCATGGTAAACAAAATAGAATAGGTTAGACTTATCGAATCATAAATACTCAAAATAAATAAACAAACCTATTCAATTATATAATTTGGTAGAAGTGTTAATTTTTTTGTAATTATATTTGGTTATTTGATATATTATCTATAAATCCTTTAGAATGACTAGTTAACATTTAATACTCAATAAATTTTTTATTAGGATGGTGAGAGATTTGAATTTCGACTTTTAGGGAATAGTACATTTTCGAATTACAACTGAGTTATGTTCACTTAGTCTAATAAATTTTTATTAGTTTATTGAATGTTACATTTTATAATTATATATGAATCTCAAAATATTTTTTTTTGCTTGAAATCATATACCTTTCAAGTCTTAATTACACAAAACAAACACATAGGCCATAAATATACATTCTCATGCAATATCAAATACAAATATAGCATCGCTTTTCTTTTGGAGCCCTTTTAAAAATCAAAGTCAAATTTTGAAAATTAATCAGAGGAAGAAAAAAAATTATCAGAAAAACTTCTTTTGAATTTAGTATAAAATCCATGTTTTTCAGAAAAGTGAAGAACTTATGGAACAAAAAGTGTGAGAAAATAAACATAATTATAAATAATAAAAAAAACATAAAACAAAGTCATGTTTGATTATCATTTGGTTTTTAGTTTTTGTTTTTCGAAAATTAAGCTTGTAAATATTTATTGATGACATGGCTTTTAGTTTTTGTTTTTTTAAAAATTAAACTTATAAACATTACTCACATTATAAGTTTCTATGTTTTATTCACTTCCTACGAAATTTTCAAAAAATCAAGTGAAGGTTTAAAAACTAAGACCATTTTTTGTCATCATTGGTTTTTGTTTTTTGTGTTTAAAGATTAAGCATTAAACACTCCTTCCACCTCTAAATGTTTTTTTTTCTTATCTACTTTTTAACAAGTTTTCAAAAACTAAGTCAAATTTCAAAAACTAAAAAAAAAATTAAAAACTAGTTTTTATTTTTGAAATCTCGCTAAGAATATAACTTTGTACTTAGTAAAATGCAAATCAATTTAGGATATTAAGATATTAAAAGTAAATAGGTTTAATTTAAAATTTAACCAAAAAAAAATAAAAAACGAAATCATTACCGAAAGACCTAAAAAATGATTTTCAAAAAGTATTTTTTTCTTTCTATAATTTGAGGAGAAATTCTAGTGTTTTCTAATCATGATAAAAATCATAACAGAAAAATTGAAAAGAAACCATCGGAACTAAAATGGTAACCTAATAAGAGTTAGATCGTTATATAATAATAATAATAATAATAATAATAATAATAATAATAATAATTTGAGACTACATTATTTCTGAAAAATAATAATAATTAAGAACACTACATTTTGCTAAATTTGATAATATTTTTGGGTTTTATTTAAAACAATTAGCCGATATATTATTTTCCTTATTGTGTGACTCGTTATTTCCAAATATCTGTTTTGCTGTCCAACCAAACAGCCAACAATGTATAAACCCACCGGAAATACAAACATATTCCCACCTTTTGAAAACCTTGTTCACCGTCCACAACTTCACGTATTTATAACTTCATTATCTTTTCTTCTCTAAAGCTAAAACTATGGAGTTGAAGGTGGAGAACCCCATGTGGAGAAAACCCGAAAACTTCGTCGGAGAATCTTACAGTAGTGTCAGAGTGTATGCAGAGGCCGACGGAGAAGAGGCAGAAAGCACAAGCACTGGAAGCTATGGAGTTTGCGGGCGGTCGAGGTCGTTTCAGACGGTGGAGATGGACGGCGTTCCGTTTTCCGGCAGGGCGGAGGAGAGGCTGGCTTGGCTGCGTTCTCAGATTATAGGTGGAGAAGCAGAGTTTGATTCTCCATTTGGAAAAAGACGAATGTGTTATGCTGATCATACAGCTTCTGGTCGTTCTCTTCGTTATATTGAAGATTTCATCCTCAGAAACGTTCTTCCATTTTATGGTTAATTTCTCTCTATCTCTCTATCTCTCTATCTACCATTTTTATTATATTAGAAATTTAGAACTTAGAAGGGTTGGCTACTATGTAGACTTTCTATCGTGATGGATAGAATACATGTTAAATTAAGCCAAACAAATTTCAAAGTAAAAATGAAAATTTTCAAAATCTAAACGTAACTAATTAAAATGTGCTCCAAAATTTAGAGATGTTTTATATGACTAACATATGCTACATATATAATCTATCAATATATAAAAAGGAACTTTTATAGAGATGAAAGAACATTTTTTAAATGCTATATATAAGTTTAAATACTAATTTTAGTCCTCGTACTTTTAGCTTTGGTGAATTTTAGTCCCTCTACTTTTAAAAAAATCATTTTGGTCTCTATACTTTGAACTTTGGTTCATTTTAATCCATATACTTTCAAAGCATTCATTTTAGTTCTTATACTTTCAACTTTGATTCATCCTAGTCCTTGAACTTTCAAAAAATAACCATTTTTATCTCTTAAAAATGAAAATGAAAGGGACCAAAATTATCATTTTTAAAAAGTATAAAGACCAAGATAAAGGACCAAAATAAACATTTTTAAAGTTTTGAATCAAAATCTAAAGTATAGGAATCAAAATAGTATTTAAACATGTATATATATAATAGAATATGTTTTTTTAAAATATATATGGATATATAAAAGAACATTGACATGTACAAATTATAATAACAAGTATTAGTATAATATGTGTGACGTATAATAAAATATTCTACCATAGAGTAAAGCACCAACAAAACAACTGACAACGGCCAATCTTATATCAATGAATAAAAGTGTGTTTTGAATGTATTTTCAAATGTTTAATTTTAAGAAATAAGTTACTTTAAAAGAAATTTGAGTGTTTGACAATCATTTCAAAATATTTTTTTAAGTGTTTAAATAAAAATGAATTTTTTGAAAAATATTTTTTTCTCAAGTCAATCCAAACAAACCTTAAAACTACCATCTCAAAAATCGATAGTTCGATCAATGACCACCTCAAAAGTCGATAGTTTGATCCCATCCTAATAACGGAAAAAGAACCCTAAAGTTACCATATTTGCAGGCAACACTCACACATGCGACAGCTATGTAGGACACCATACGACAAAGATGGTGAACGATGCAACTACGTACATCAAGAGGTGTTTGGGAGGTGGAGAAGAAGCACTTATATTCTGTGGACAAGGCACAACTTCCGCCATTAAAAGACTACAAGAAGTGATGGGCATTGCAGTGCCATCCATTCTGAGAGAGAGAGTTATAGAAACCCTAAAGGAAGAAGAAAGGTGGGTTGTTTTTGTTGGGCCTTATGAGCATCACTCCAACCTACTCTCATGGCGGCAGAGCTTAGCCGAGGTGGTAGAAATTGGAATGGATGAGAATGGACTTTTAGACATTGGGATGCTCAAATCCCAACTTGAGGCATATAAGAAAACTGGAAATAGACCAATTTTGGGTTCTTTCTCAGCTTGTAGTAATGTCACAGGAATTTATTCAGATACAAAAGCTATTGCTACACTGATTCATCAATATGGAGGCCATGTTTGCTTTGATTTTGCTGCAAGGTACCTGAAATTTTTACCTATTTACTTGAATTAAAGCATTCACTAAGGATGACTATTGAATCTGTTTGTCTGGTGCAGTGGTCCTTATGTGCAAATTGATATGCAGTCAGGGGAAATTGACGGCTATGATGCAATTTTTCTAAGTACACACAAGTTTCTTGGAGGGCCTGGATCACCTGGAATCCTTCTAATGAACAAAAGTCTGTATAAGTTAAAATCATCTCCTCCATCAACTTGTGGGGGTGGCACCGTGAGCTATGTCAATGGCTTCAGTGAAAAGGTAAATGAAAAGCTTACAGAATTTCAAGTTTTGTTCGAATGGTAACCGATAGAATGAAACTGAAAGGTTTTATTTTGACGCCTATACCTTTGCTCATGGAAAATTTTCTGCAGGACACACTGTATAATGAAGAAATAGAAGAGAGGGAAAATGGTGGAACACCACAGATAATAGGAATAATAAGAGCAGCTTTGGCTTTTTGGGTAAAAGAATATATCAGCTACCAAGAGATAGAGAAGCAAGAGCACCAATACATAGAAAGGGCTTTGAAGAGACTTCTCCCAAATAGAAGTATCTGCATTTTGGGGAGCACGTCTTCTAAGCGACAAGCCATATTATCATTTATCATTTACTCTTCGACTAATTCATCGCCCAACTGTACAACTGACAAATTATGTAAACCTAAGAGCAGAGAAAAGGTTGAAAAGCTTTACCTGTGGGAAGAGACGGGGTGTATGAGAGCCAAACCTCTTCATGGTCCTTTCGTAGCAGCACTACTGAGCGATCTGTTCGGCATTCAGTCTCGTGGAGGATGCAGTTGTGCCGGTCCCTATGGTCACAAGCTGCTCGACATTGATGAAACATGTTCGCATGCCTACAGATCTGCCATTGCTAAGGTATAATCAGTTTGGTCCTTCAATTTAGTGAGATTTGTTCCCATCTTTGAACTAAATCTTTAATAATCTAATAGGGCTATGCTGGAATAAAACCTGGATGGACAAGAGTAAGCTTTCCCTACTACATGCCAAATGAGGAGTTCGAATTCATTTTAAAAGCTTTGGAATTCATAGCTGATTATGGACAAAGATTCCTTCCTTTGTATGCCTTCAATTTGAGAATTGGTAGCTGGACACTGAAGAAAAATGAGCTCGCCGACCTACTCGGGAAGGAGAATTACAGTGACGGTCACATCTTTGCATTCAAAAACCAGTTTACCAATGCAGAAGCAAAGTTAGCAGCCATAGTATACAAGCATAAATCATATTTAGAATCTGCCAAAAAGATTGCCAATCTTCTCCCCAAGTTCCCTCCTGAGAGAAAGTTACACGAGGACATTGAATCCTCTCTATTATACTTCAGAATCTAGAAAAATACCACATTGCTCATGATAGTTGAATAACGATAACCAACAAATAAACAATGCATTAATGAATTCTTTTTTCAATATTTATTTGCCCACTTCTCCAGTTATCACAATCCCCTTCTTCCAAGTTGATCAAGGGAAGATAATATTTCTCATTGGTAAATGTTATGATGTGGTGTGTACAGAACTTTGTGATCGACAAAAATTTAAACGACCCGATGAACTAATGGTACAATTTACAGGGGCTACTACAAACAACTGCCTCTTCTCAGTGATGCTAACTCAGGCTGAAAGACAATTCCAGTAATTCAGTTATAGTCTGCATAAACCACGTAACTTCAGCAACTTCTCACAGCCTAAAACAAAATTATTGCATCATCTTTACTGGCATATAAGAATCCACAAAGTCTCCAGCAATATAAATCTGAAATGTGCAATTTTTCCAAGCCATCATCATCTGCGTAAAATAAAAGCACCCACAAAGTCACCAAAATACATAGTCATCAAGGATGCAAATTTCTAGACTTTCAGGAATCTGGCTGGCATTTACTGCAAACATTTAGGATCCCACTATGATCTGCAAGACTGTAAACAGAAGCCATCAAAATTTCTTCCCCACATGAAAGACGAAAGCATCAAATGAAAAATATAAGGGAAGAGTTATCAAGAGTGTCCAAGTTGAACCCTCAATGAAAAGATGACACGTTAATAAAGTTTCAAACCCTTGTACAGATCCTATGACACAAATGAAAGGTTTTTTGTTATAACAGTTTTCTATTTTTAGCTTTCTGTTTCCACTTTGCTGAATTGTAGTAAGAGCGGGTTGCTATTTTTTCTCCTTTATTTTCGTGGACGTAATTTAGCTACTATTTAAGCTTAGCAGCATTATCAATAAAAGATTGTTGTGCAATTCTTTTTTGTTCTCAACATTCTGGTATCAGAGCCAAGGTGGTTTTGATTTTTCAAAGCAGCAGTCTTTGAAACTTTGCAGCAAAATGACTACGGAAGGAAATAAGAAGAATGAAGGAAGTTTTGTACAGGCGGCAATTCCACGTTTCGATGTGTGATTATGATCATTGGAGCATGTTGATGGAAAACTTCCTTCGATCCAAGGAATACTGGGAGTTGGTCGAACCTAGTATTGTTGAACCAGCTAGCGAATTGTTTGCAACAGAAAGCAGCCAGCGAAAGAAAAATGATGAGATGAAGCTAAAAGACTTGAAAGTAAAGAATTATCTCTTTCAAGCCATGATCGTACAATTTTAGAAACCATTCTCAAGAAGAACACTCTAAAGAAATATGGAATGCAATGAGAAAAAGTTTTAAGGCAATGCAAGGGTCAAGAGGTCTCATCTACAAGCTCTTCGTAGAGACTTTGAAATTCTTGAGATGAAGTCTGGTGAAGGAGTGGACAGAATACCTCTCCAGAGTCATGACGGTGCAAATAAAATGCGGATTTATGGAGAAGATATGCAAGATGTGGAAAGTGGTCGAAAAAATTCTACGCTCTTTAACAGAAAAGTTAACTATATCGTTTGTTCTATTGAAGAGTCAAAGGATATTGATACTCTCACTATTGATGAGTTGCAAAGTTCTTTGATAGTACATGAACAAAGTTTCAGCGCACCAAAGCGGAGAGGAGCAAGCCTTGAAGGTGACGAATGATGAAGGAAGAGGTCGAGGTCGAGGCAGCTACAAGAAGGAGAAGAGGAAGGGTCGAGCAAATTTCAACAAAGCAAATGTGCAGTGTTACCGATGCCAAAAACTTGGGCATTACCCAATATGAGTGTCCTAAAAATAAGAAGCAAACTATGCAGATCGATGAAGAAGAAGAAATGGTTCTAATGTCCTATGAGGAATTGCATGGAGTCAAAAGAGAAGATACATGGTTTTTTTGATTCCGGGTGTTCTAATCATATGTGTGTGTGATCGATCCATGTTTAGTGAGCTCAATGAGAATTTCCGACATTCAATGAAGTTGGGAAACAACACTAAAATGGATGTGATGGGCCAAAGGAAATGTGAAGTTGTTTCTGAAGGAGTTAATCATGTTGTTACTGAGTATACTACATTCCAGACTGAATAAACATCTCTTTGAGCATAGGACAATTGCAAGAAAAAGGTTTGATTATTTTGATCAAGGGAGGGGAATGAATAATTTCATCCAAAGAAAGGCTTAATTATTCAAAAACAAAAATGGCAACAACAGGATAGTTTATTTTGCTAAACCCAATATCTTTCCAAACACAAGTTGATCTAGTACCATTCAAACAAAGCTGAAGTGAAGTTTATCTCACTTTGGCATCGACGATATGGACATTTGAGTTACAAAGGTTTGAGAACTCTAACAGGTGCAAAACATGGTATAGGGCTTCCTCCAATTTAGTGCATTAAATGCTACATGCACCGATTGTATCAAAGGAACAACATCGAGATCCCTTTCCAAAGAGGAGCACTTGGAGAGCAACACAAAAAGCTAGAACTTATTCATGCAGATATTTGTGGCCCAATCACCCCTACATCTAATAGCAACAAAGGTACATTCTGTTGTTTATTGATGATTATAGCAGAGAAAGCATGGGTATATTTTTTGTAGAAAAGTTCAGAATCTTTTAACTCTTTCAAATACTTTAAGTCCTTGGTTGAGAAGAAGCTGAGTTGCCTATTTAAGTGTTTACGCACCGATAGAGGAGGAGATTTAATTCAGTTGAGTTCAATGATTTTGCAAACAAAATGGGATCAAAAGGCAATTAACGACCATCTATACTCCGCAACAGAATGTTTGCTGTATGGAAAGGAAAAACAGAACGATAATGAACATGGTTCGTTCAATGCTATCGGAAAAAAATATACCCAAAACCTTTTGGCCGGAAGTAGTAAATTGGACCATCTATGTTCTTAAATAGATTGTCTACCTTGGTGGGTCAAAGATATCACACAGAGGAGGCTTTGAGTGGGATAAAAACCCCAGTAGATCATTATTCGGGTTTTATGGTATGTGTAGCACATGCACATGTTCTAGATGTAAAAAAGAACAAATTAGACAATAAAAGCATTTCTGTGTGTTATGGGAGTTAGTGAGGATCAAAAGTTACATACTATATGATCCGGTCGGTGGAAGGTTTTTGTGAATAGAGATGTAATTTTTTAGGAAGAAAAACAATGGATTGGGATGCAAAACAAATTTATTAGCAGTACACTTAGATTTGTGGTGTATGGTGATGATGCAGATGAGGAAGAAAATGTGAGTGAAATGAACTTGATAGTGATAGAGAAGATGGAGTTAGGGAGGAGGATCACATTTTTGTGATGGTGGCAAAATGTGAGGAATTAAGAATCTTGTGAGAGGACGTCTCCTACATGGATGGATGATTATATTAGTGGGGAGAAGGTCTTTTAGAGGATGAAGCTCATATGGCACTAGGGATTCAACAATGATCCATTGTTATTTGAGATGCTATACAAGATGGAAATTGGAGGTTGCCATGGACAATGAATCAGATCCATTGAGAAGAACAAAACGTGGACACTTGTTGACTACCAATTGGAGCTAAAAAGATTGAGGGTAAAGTGGGTCTACAAAACCAAATAACAATGAGCACGGGAAAATTGATAAGTACAAGGCTCGATGGTTGCTAAAGGCTACTCTCAACGATATGGAAGTAGACTACACAGAAGTTTTTTGCACCAATGGCAAGGATGGATACAGTTAAGAATGGTTATTGCTCTAGCTGCACAAAAGGATTGAGATATTTTTCAGCTTGATTGTTAAGTCAGCTTTTCTCCATGGTGAGTTAATTGAAGATGTTTATGTAGAGCAACCAAAAGGGTATCAAAGAGAAGGGTAATGAGCACTTAGTTTACAAATTGCACAAAGCTTTATATGGATTAAAACAAGCTCCACGTGCTCTGGTTAGTCGAATTGAAACACATTTCATCAATGAAGGATTTCAAAAGTGCGATAGCGAACAAACATTATTCACCAAGAGAAGTTTGGAAGGAAAAATTATCATTGTAAGTGTGTATGTTGATTGATTTAATTTTTTACTGGTGATGATGAAACTATGATGATTGATTTTAAAAATCCATGTGGTGAATTTGATATTGACCGAATTTGGGAAAAAATGCGATTCTTCTTGGATTGAGAGTGTTACAACAGTTTCTGATGTTTTATATATCAAGAAATATGCATAGGTTTTTGAAAAGGTTTGGCATGCTGAAAGTAACTCTGTGAACAGACCCAATTGTTCCTGGTTCCAAATTTGAGTAAAGCTGGAAATGGGGTCCCTGTTGATGATACATATTACAAACAATTGGTGGGAAGTTTAATATACTTACTGCCACTAGACCCGATATGATGTTTGCTACTTGCCTTATAAGTAGGTACATGGCTAAAACCAATGGAAGATCATCTTCAAGCAGCTAAAAGAATACTTCGGTACTTAAAAGGGACTGTGAACTATTGGAATTATTACATAAAAGGAGGAAATGTTGGATTGTTGGCATATACAGTAGATGACTATGCTGAGATTTGGATTAGATCGAAAAAGTACATCGGTATGTAATATTTAATGAGTTCAGGTGCTGTTTCGTGGTGTTCAAAAAAACAACCTATTATGACCTTATCAACTACAGAAGCTGAGTTTGTAGCTGTCTGCAATTTGTGCTTGTCAAGGAGGTTGGGTGAGGAAATTTTGAAGGAGTTGGGCCATCCAGATGAAAGTTGCATTACCTATTGTGTGACAATAGTTCAACCATCAAGCTGTCAAAAATCCAATTATGCACGGTCGAAGCAAGCATATTGATGTGAGGTTTCATTTTCTAAGAATCTTACAAAGATGGTGTAGCTGAATTGGTCATTGTGGAAGCCAAGATCAAAGTGGCAGACATTATGACCAAACCCTTAAAGTTATTAGTTTTCAGAAGCTTCGAAGGTTGCTGGGAGTATGTGAATTTTCAGAGGAAAACTAATTGCTTCTGAGCATTTGTTTAAGGGAGGAATGAAAGGTTTTTTGTTATAACAGTTTTCTATTTTTAGCTTTCTGTTTCCACTTTGCTGAATTGTAGTAAGAGTGGGTTGCTATTTTTTCTCCTTTATTTTCGTGGATGTAGTTTAGCTACTATTTAAGCTTAGCAGCATTATCAATAAAAGATAGTTTGTTGTGCAATTCTTTTTTGTTCTCAACAACAAACACGGAGAGGAATGAGAGAGAGGGATGTAAAAGGCAGATCAATTTCTTCAGGGATATTGGATGGGGTCAATGCAAAGTTCATATTAGAAATAAGAATTTCTTTGTTTCTCCCTCTTTTTTCCTTCCAATGAATAATTGACAGCTATTTCCTCCATTTTGAAATTTTAGAGTTGCAACAGATATTAAGTGTTACAGAGAAAAGGCATGAAGACAATAACAGGATAAGGTTCACACGGGCTAAGTTAATGTTTCGATGATGAACTAAGTTACACTTTCAGTTTTATGTTTGCCGGGTAATTCCAGGAGATTTACACCCACTATTTTGTAAGATATTTATCATAATGTTGCAAGTGAAGGATTAATGTTAACATTACTACCCTTAATTAGTTCAGAAAGCTCAGACAAACAAGCATATTTTTTGAGAAAGAAATGATGAATGAGAAGTTGTTAATGGATAGAGTTCAGCTTTCTTTTCATACTTTTTATTGGTCAAAAAATGTAATGTAAGCATTTGCCATGACTTCTTAACAACTCTACTAGGACAGACTCGTAGTTTCAGTTTGTCTTTTGAGGCTACCTAGTCCCTCTACATATTTCTACTGTTTTATATACTTCTCATTTTGAATGATTCATTGCAATATTTGTTTTCAATTAAAAAGAAAAAGAAAATGCTAAAATGGGTCAGATGAAGGAATTTGTTATTACATTCAAAGGAAATGACTGGCCATCAGAAGCTGTGGCTTCTCTTTGTCTTCTTCAACCTCTGCTGAAGCTTCAGCTTTGATTTCCTGAACCCTCTTTTCCCAGATATCATCAATTAGTTTCCAAGTTTCGTCATTAACAACTTGTGTCTGCACAAGGGTTCAATTCACAGAGGGCAGATCCGAATATCAGTACTTCAACAAAATGGATGGAGTAAATCTGAGCATTATAGATTTTCGTGTACCTCCATAGGTCTAGGCGCACCAAAAGTGGCAAAACCAGCATTTCCAGGTGCAAATGTAACCCTTCCAGGCAGTGTAACTCCATAAATTCCCCACCGTCCAGCATACAGCAGAGCTCCATGTTCATCAATTGGACGCACAGAAGGCTGACAAGGTGAAACAAGTAAGGGGTAGTGTACGAGTAATAATATAATATTAAATTCACCACAACTCATCAACTTAAGCTTTTGGGTGATGAGTCATTTAACACATAATGAGGAAGGACTGCCCATTTTTAATATATGCAATTAAGAAAAACAAAAGAGAAAAATCAAACAGATACCATGTGAAAGTAAGCAAGCTATGATAATTTCCCAATAATGGAAATACATTTTCTGAAGTCAAGAAAAACCACCTGTGGAAATCGAGGACGCTTTTCAAATATGTCCCAAATTTCCTCAGCTTGAATCTCTCCCTCCTCAAGTAAAATATCTGCATAATACAAATGCTGCATGTTCAATACGTGATAGAGCTTAGATGATACCAATTCCTTACTTAAAAGAAATCAACTTCGTCAATTTCTAGTTGCATCTCGATATTTAAGCTAAACTACTATGAAGATCATTCAACAGTCGACCATTGTTGCATAAACTAGAATAAAGAATTACAGAAAACAATATGACCTGTGATTGTCTCTACAGCGGAATGGTATTCTCTCAAAACAGAAAAACATTTTTCCACAGCATAACGCAAGTATTCCTCACGAAGTGCTTCAAGTTTGGATGCAAGCTGTAGAAAGTATCCAAATTAACTGAGTTATTGAAATATTTTATTGTTCAGAAAATAACTGTCATAAAGACTTGAAGAGTATTAAGCTTCAATTATGCAGACAAACATTTGGAACAAGATCGCCAGGATTCCTGTAGTATGCTTTACCAAAAGCTGTCATCCCTGTCTGCAGAATCAAAAATTCTGCCAACTTTGAAGCTTCTAACGTAGCCTTTGAAGAGATCCAACACAAGTTATCAACCCCAAACATTTCCTCCTCAATTACCCGTGCTGTGAGAAATCCAGAGAGCAAGTATTAAAAATTTACATAAAACCAGTGAATAAACAAGTAAATCTAACATAATTTTGAAGAGTGAATGCCAACGTCCAAGAGATTACCCTGAAAGTATAATTGATTTAAATTTCACATTTTGAAATGAATTATCAACACCTAATTAAAGTCTCCTACGAATCTTACTCATAATCAGATCCCAAAACAAACAGTTTTTGGGGTTATGTGCAAAAGGGAGACCTAAATAAAGTGAAGGAAACAACCCCATGTCACACCCAACCAAAGCAGCTGGATTTTTACATTTTTTATAGATTGAGTTGGAAAGCACTATTTAGGCCCAACCCAATTGTTCGGATGGTAAGTTTCTTCAATCCAAATAACCCTTATTAAATAATAAACCCAATCCAAGGGTTGGGTTGGGTTGGTTCAGTTTGTTCGAGGTATTTATTTAAATCTGTGTTCTAAAAATAAGCAAAATGTTAATATATAAAAAATTTAGTAATTCAATTTCATTTAAATTATGAAATTTTCTTTTCAAAGTGCTAAAAAATTAATTTTAGAAGTTGTTGGAGAATAAATTTTAAAAAATGAAACAAAATAAAATAAAATAAAAATAGATGTATATATAATCATATTATAAGTAAAAGAAACATATTTTTAAAAATTAATAATAAGCTTGGTTGGTTTGGGTTATTTTGGGTGGACCCATGAACCAAACCAAATTTTCATTTATTTGAACCCAACCCAAATGAGTTGATAATCCAACCGAACCATACGGATTGGGTTGGGTTGATCAGGTTTTTCAAGTCATCGGTTTTTTTTTAACACTCCTATTTGATATATTGAGGGTTTAGTTTGACCATTGAAAGTTTAAGGATGCGACTTTTACACTGAAACTTTAGGGGTTTAATTTTTACACTTGAAAGTTAGGGTGCAATTATTGCAACTACTTGTGGTGGTTGATGCAATTTACCCAAAGTTCAATTTCACCACACACAGAAACTCCCAATGAAAAATTGCCCACAGAAAATTATACAAGTAAAGCATAAGCATCACATATAACTTACGAGCACATGCACGCACAATGGAATTAACATAATCTAGTTTTCTTGAGAACACTCTCCCTGGAGTTTCAGCATAACGCATATTTGGCTGGCTACGGATTGACTTTATATTTGTCTGCAAGGATAAGACTGAAAATAGTTAACATGCTTCTTCTTTACCTAGGAAGTGTTATAAAACTTTGAAACAGGATGACAACACTACCTCAATGAATGGACGGTGGGTATCTGGAAAATAGCAAGCAAGAATAGCAACGGCTGCTTCCCTATATGCCAATCTTAGTTTCAACTCTTCCGGAATTTCAGTACTATCTTCCTGACCAGTTTCAAAGGTACCCCTTTGCTGCAAACCATTGAGCAAGTAGACAATTGTTGATAATACCTCTACCCAACAAAACATAGTGTAATGCGAATATCATTATCCTTTTCCAGGGGAAAAGTGCTATATCTAAGCTCCTAAAGAATGGAGGGAATGGGGACAGGCAAACACGCACTAACCCTTTTTAATGCTTCAAGCAACTCTTCACGTCCAATATAGTCCAAATCCTTTCTAGCAGTCAAAATTCCAGCTTCGTTTCTGTCCACATTTGAAAATATATAAATAAGCTCAACTCTCCTTTGAAGTGTAAAATCACACAAATTTTTTTGCTGAATATAGGCATAGCTTAAAGATTTGTGTATTAGTACAATATATTTTGCAATTCTGCCCCAGTGAAATCTTCAGTTAGCTCAGCAATTTCTTGGAGTAGAGCCTCCTTATTCTCCTCAGACTGAAAAAATTTATTTCTCGCATGCACCTGCATTACAAATAACATACAAATCCGAATAAGATATCACAACATTTTAAATAGTTTTCTGACTCTTTAGTAGCAAACCAACTATCTAAAATACCTTCAATATGGCCAATCTTCCATCTTTAGATGGCAAACCAACCCTAATAATTTTATCAAAACGCCCCTTTCTCAACAAAGCAGGATCAAGAATATCAAGTCTATTTGTTGCACCAATAACTAGCACCTGAAAATTTCAGATTTAACCTATAAGCAGAAATTAACTCTTCAAGTTTAAGGGAGAAAACAAATGAGAAAACAGTCCTAAAAATATTGATTGGATGATCTTTTTTTAATGAGGGAACTCGTGTGATTTGGATCTGACCGAAGAGAGTTGATATTTTCCACGATACAAAGAGTTAATGAAAAAATTTCAACTAAGTACCGAACATTCAGGAAATGAAAAAAAGAAACTAATGTCATAGAAATACAAACTATGCTAGGGACTAAGGAGAAAGAAAAAGAAGGAAAACTACATCGAAATGGGAAAATATTGAAACTCAGATGGTGAATTCTCTCTATAACAACACAACTTCTTCCATCATTGACAATGTAAAAAGTAAAGACTTCCGCTTCAATTAACCTCTGCAGGCTATAACTAGCTAGATTTTCCAATCTCTCGTATCCTCAAAATAACTACTAGTGCTCTCCTTAGGCCTTATATGGACTGAATAATGAATATTGAGCAAAACTTAAATTAATAAATCATAGAAAATTAGAAAGGAAACAACCTATATTTTAAAATATGGACATATCATATGTAGCTGAGGATCTTCGGCTGGTAATATCCAATTAGGGTACCATCCTATGCCAACGCATTCACATTCTCTACATACCTGTGCAGTAGAAACCTTGAATCCATCCATCTCAGTCAATATTTGAAGTAGGCCTTGTTCCCTTTCTGCTCCACCCTGCATTGCTCATTCTAATAAATCTATATTGCATGCAATCAATATTCAAGTTCAAGCATGTTAAGTGGAGAGCAGAGTTCCAGAACAAAGCCACTTTACAGTATCTTCATTTCTATAGATCCATTTGAAGTTACAAAATCATGTACAGATTCATTAGTAATCATTTCAAACTCTCAGCCACAAATACAGAAAGATAACAGCTTGACATTTCATCAAAAAGAGTACTGCAAAACTTCTAACAAGTTGCTCATTTTTCTATCGTTTGAGCATTAAGGTTGATTTGTTAGGTACTTAAGCATCTTGGAGAGCCACACCCCAAAAGGCAACTATTGGGGTGGGAGAGCCAAGCCACTTAAGTACCACATTGGTCATTTCATTCTAACCAATGTTGGACAAAGACAGCCCATACTACCTTGGTTCTTGACAATACCCCATCCTCGGAAAGTTGACGTCCGGACAACTGCTCCGGCCGTATTTCACTCGGTCACACCCAATCAGAACCCTTTGCCAGTTCCACTTCGGAACGTCAACAACCGACTTTGACACCATTGTTAGATACTTGAGCACCTTAGATAACCATACCCCAAAAGCCAGCATTTAGGGTGGGAGAGCCAAGCCACTTAACTACCACATTGGTCATCCCATTCTAATCAATGTGGGACAAAGACAGCCCATACTACCTTGGTTCCTAACATGATTTCACTATATCCTATTGATTTGTTTACAGACAAATCACAAATTACTTTCAACCTTAGCTTCATCTGCTAAAACACCATGCCCAAAAGTACAACTTTATCAACTATATATATGAACTTCGTCAGGTTGAATAGTTTACTAGGTAGTAGAGACTCAGATTAATGATCTCATATTTCACTAAATTTGTCACATAATCAAAATATAATCCAACGAACTAGAATTTGAGAACCTTCTGCATTATCATGAATGTTTCAAGTGCATTAGTTAGACCAAATGGCTTAACCAATCATTTCCCTTCCCTTCCCTATGATATGCTAAAATTAAAATATTTAAACAAAATAAATATTTGTAAAAGAAAAAGGAAAGTTTCAGAGCTACTTAATTGTTTTGGAAATTCACCTACTCGGAGGAAGGAGAAACTAATATCTGACTGTGGTCTCACCAATGTTATGTAGATTGCAAAGGAACAGACATATGAAAGGCAAAATTGATTATTGTGACTAATCACACAGATTTCCAGGCTTTATTTTAATCATGAGTATCTCTAGTTTCACACTTACTACAGAATGTCTCACTTTCTTGTCCTAAGAAAGCCGAAATTCTATGAGACTTCACATTTACAACAAAATTTTAATAATGAATATTTCTAGGCCACATAAAAATTTATATTTAGCAGATTGCATGAACTGGTATTGAAAATGACAAATATATTAAATCGATGATGAACAATGAACAAAGAATCAAGGAGGTCATCCACTTCCTGCTTCTAGTAAAGTTTGTACTCAATCTGAAACCTACAAGAGAATAGATTACAGAATAAAAGGCCAATATGTGATGTGATTGCATCCATTATGAATCTTACAAAATAAGTTCGTGTCTTTCTCGGTTTATGGAAATCTACACCACCCAATGAGAGAGGGAGATAGAAACGGAAAGTCAAGAATTGTTTGCAGCTGAGAAATAAGAAGATAACATATAAAATGAATTTCAAGTTCAATTCCATGTAGTCATCACAGATGCATATGGCCGAAAAATTGAAAAACCAAATAACAAAGCGGCTGGGAAAGTTTGAGGTAAAACATATTATTTAGAAAATAGAATGAAGAAAAGAGTGTGTTTTCCTTACTCCACCAATATCAGGTCCACCACGTTTGCTACCAATGGCGTCTATCTCATCAATAAATATAATGGAAGGTGCATATGACCTGGCGCTAGCAAAAAGATCCTTCACACGGGAGGCTGCCACTCCCACAAACATCTGGGGAAATAAATAACAAATTGCTAACGTTTTTTAATCCACTGCCTTTCATCAAGTACATTAATTACATTTAAACAATAATTTTTGTTAAACTGTTGATATAATTAAATTTACCATAACCCATCAATTTATACTTTCGAGTCAATTGGTGGCATGGCATGGTATCAGAGCAGGAGGTCTTGTGTTCAAACCCCTATTTTGCCATTTCTTCCCCAATTAATAATTAATGATTTCCACTTGTTAGATCATCTATAAATTTTCTTTTAGCATAAGCCATCAGCTTAGTTTTTGTGTCACTAGATGATCTAACATTTTTATTTGTGTTGCAACAGCATGTATTTTATAATTAACCAACCTACTCAGGTCATTTCAGAAAAAGTAACCAGACCGAACTCAGATGCTGCATCCAAAAGCCTGAACACCGCTAAATAGAATGGTGAGACTTGGGCAGAATAACCATTTTTCAATTGACCTCAATATGCAATATTTATACTGTCATAGTATCATTTGATCTTTAAATAAAATGTGTATTCAAATAACCACATCTTCTTCTTGTTACGATTTACCATAACAAAGAAAAAAGAATAGCAAAAGGATTGGGAAATGCCAGGAGTTTATATAAACAAACCGCGTGGGATTTAGCAAACAAGATGACTGGCCTTTTCTATGCGTACTTTTCACTCAAATTTTTGTAATTATAGTTGCTCTTACTTTTTTTTTTTTTTTTTTTTTTTTTGGCTGCTAATTGTAGTCTTTTGTGAACCCCTTCCCCTTTCAAATTATAGTTGCTCTTCCTTTCTTCTTTCTTCTTCTTCTTCATCATCTTTTTTGTTTTTTTTTCCCCCTAATTTTAGTCTTTTTGTGAACCCCTTGCCTTTTCAAATTGGATGAGCAACAAACCTCACCTCTACAAAATCCGTTCCATTTGCAGCAAAGAATGGAAGTCCAGCTTCACCAGCAATAGCTTTAGCTAGCAGCGTTTTACCAGTTCCAGGAGGCCCATGGAGCAGTACTCCTTTTGGGCAATAGATGCCCCTGTCTTGGAAGTCTTCATCATTTTTGAGAATTCGTACAATCTCTTGCAACTCCCTCTTTATATACTCCTGCCCAGCAAAATCACTGAAAGTAACACCAGTAGTTTCTTCTGCTGATATAAATTTTGCCCTGTTAAAAAGCCGTAAAGTATTAGATTCCAAATTCCAGGAATGGAACAAAATTTACATTAATCAGACGGGAAATGTTCAAAAAAAAAATTGATCAAGGATATCTACTTACCGACTCTTTCCTAAAGATCCTAGTGCACGGCGCTTGAGTGGTAGTCTAGTTATTTTTTTAGGCACTCCCAAATCACAAGGTATCAACTTTGCATATGTTGGTCTCGTCAAGTTATCAATCCAAAGATACAATGCAACAGAGAGTGCTAGCCGCATAGACCAAATCACTGCAGTTGCAACAGATGAATAGACTTCTGCAGGGACTGCATCCACATTAATTACATCAACGTTTACTACTTGTTGATGTAACTTCTTCCAAACATCGTTCCAACAATCAATAGGCATACGATCAATCACATGACGCCGGAAAATTATTTCATTCTTCGCACTTCCACTTGTTTCATCCTTGTAATATGGTAAAATAACTGCACAAGTATCACAATCAACCATCAGAAACTTTTCAGAAAACAACTATTATACCCTACTACCAAGGTCGCTGAAAGAAAGCTTCTTGAATACATAACCAACAATCAATTGCTGAAGACATAGAACAGCAAGAATGTCTTAGAAAGCTAATTTACAACAAAATATCGTTAAAGGCTCAAGAAATTTGTAATTACACAGTACCCCTTCCATTTTGCTAATTGTAGTCTTTCTTTTTTCTTTTTCTTGTTTGTAGATAAACTTGAAGAAACGTGCAGGCATTCTAAAATATAAAGAAGATATACTGTGACTACCTGACATTGTCTGACCATAATTTGAGTACTCAATGAACTGGACATTGCTCGAATTAAGAAGTGTCCAAAAATCGCTAAAATTAATTTTGTGCGAATTCTCAGGATCCCACTCCGTTCCCTTTAATTTTCCACGCATGGTCAGTAAGGCCCTACTCCAACTAGAAGCCATTACAAGCTGCCTTTCTAATTGTAAATTCGCCTTCCTCTGAAGTTCTTCCAACTTATTTATCCGTTGTCTCTCAGCATCCTTTAATTTCTGAAAAACTCAAGACTTGCATATATGAGATTAATAATGACAAAAGGTTAGAGAATCAAATTAGTATTGACTGTCACCACCTAGAAAATAAAGTTCTTCGACTGTTGATAAATATATGTGCAGTCACGCATTGAATCTCTGAGAGCCAAACATACGACTAATCTGTTGTTTGTCATTAAACATAATGATGTCTTCTCAACAAACAGAGTCATTGTCAAAAATTAGAAGACCGCCAATACAAGTGATTGTTACTTTTAAGTTTTAATCGTCAAGTAAAAGTTCGTTTTCTAAACATAAGTTTCAATTTCAGGAACTGAAGAAAAGTACTCTCTCAATCAACCTCGACTAGCATTTCTGCCTCTTCCACTTATTCGGCGAGCCGACACCAAATACATATATCAAAATCACACTACTCTTTAAGGTCCTCGTATCTCGTTAATGAATCATCAATCAGAATTTAAACGTAGAAATGAGAAGAAAACACAACCTCGAATAGCTGAGCAGACTCGACGTCTTCCTCTACATTTGGGGAGGCTACCACCAGGTCTGTGTCCGAATTTGAAGCTTTTGGAGTGAAAACTCTGTGCTGCCGAAACTTGTGGAAAGTAAAATTTCGGTCTCTGGAGCGAGTTTTGGTAGCTGAACTATGGTTGCTACACGATGAAGAACATGATGGAACTAGCTGAATTCGACCGAGAGATGTAGTTGAAGGAAGGATTGGATGCGAAAATTGCATGAAATTAAGTGCATTTGAAGCCATAAACTTCATGATTCCAGCATTTGGGAAAATCTTCTACGCTTCTATCTGGTTGTCTTTCAATCGGCTCTTACTTTCCTGAGAACTATGCGAGGAAACAGGAGGACGGTGTTTGTAAAGGATGGAGTTTTATCTGAGGTTTTGTGTGTTTTCAGGATTCGTAGTTCGTGGGGAAAAAAGTATATTGTTTTTTTTTTTCCTTTTTTTCTGATTTGTAATTATACGAGTTTTATTGAGTTTTAATTTCGTAAAGTCAGAACCCTAATTTGGTAGGAATTAATTAAATAATAATTTACTAGATTAATAAAATTTAAAAAACAAAAACAAAAACAAAATAATACCCTGTGCTTTTTTAATTAAAGGACGTAGTGATATTTTGATCTAAAATGTATTATCCGACCAATTAATTAATTAACATACCAATGTGTATTAATAATCAAAAAGTTTGTCATTCAAAACTTCTGCAAGGTTGATGATATAATTTTAATATTAGTTGAATTGGGTTGATTAGTTATTGGTTACTTTTTGTGAGTTATTTATATAATTATATGTTTTTAAAAGGTAATTTTAAATATTTTTTCTTATATTATTATAATAATCTTCAAGACAATTAGATTAGCTTTTTCAATTGGTTTGGGAGTGTTGTTTCTATTATTTATTTTGTGTGCTTTATAACTTAAGATGTCAATTTAGTCCATTGGAATCCACCTTGAACAAGGTAGAAAATCTCTAAATAGACCGAGAATGAGAGAGGGAGCATACAAAATTTTCTCCTCATTTACTAAATGGAGACGAGGATGGGAAATTTATTCTTCCTCCCCAACGGATGAGTATAGCATATATGTTTATAATATATATACATAATAATGTGAGTTTATATATAAATCTAATACATTACAAAAATCATATATTCAATAATTAGCCATTTTCTAATTTTCATCTCAAACTTTTCATATTTTAATACATTTCTAAGATATAAGTGTCTTAATATGTAAGACTTTCTTATTCTTAAAACTATAAATGTTGCAATATTTAAGTTGAAGATTGGGTTATAATATAAATGTTATAGAGTTCTTTAAATTAAAAATGTATTGGAAGTGGACCATTTAATTTAGAAAATTTAAGTTAGTTGAGAATGGTTGTTTTGAAAAAAATAAATAAATGAAAAATTCTTAATTTTTAGGAGGTGGGGATTGAAATAGGGACAGGGACGAGGCTTCCCGTTCCCGCTCCTGTCTCATGAATATCTTTATTTGTAGCCCATATGAAACTACTCCTATTTGTTAATTGTTGGCTTCATCAAAGGAAAAAAAAACATTAAATTAACTTTCATTATTTTAGTTCAATAGATTGACATAAACATCCCAACCAAAATGTCACGTTGAAATTCTCTCATAATGTTTTTCTAGTGTAAAAGAAAAAGGGAATTCGAACCATAGTCAGTTGAGTCGCTAACACATTCATATGTCAGTTGAGTCCCTAACACATTCGTATGTCGCTAATACAATGGTTGATATCAAAAAATTGAAAGTTTTACACGACACATCGTTTGATTTACATCATAATATTCACGTAAGCTGACATTGCCACTAATGTGTAAAAATTGGTTGTAAAGTTCACTTTAATGCAATATATTTTGAGATAAAATAAATTATTACAATGATCTTAATCCATGTATGAATATAAATAATATAATGTATGCCTTCGTTTTTATGCTTCAATGGCTAATTTGTCGAGTGCAACTATTAAACAATGATTGTGTTTTATACGTGTGAGTGTTCGGATCAGTTTACCTACGCATCAACTAATCTCATGGGACAATCTACCTTATCATTTGATATTTAGGTATCAATAAAGCTTGTAAAATATTAAATACTAGGTAAGTGACATCATGGATTGAACTCATCATCTCTTAGTCCTTTATCAAAGTTACTTATTGATGTAGATATTGAGATTTTAATTTTACGGATATATCATATATACAGATAAAATATAATTTAATAGTTCAAGTTTTTTTTTTTCACTTAAAAAATAAGCTATATATATTAATATTTGTGTTCCTATTTAGTTTAATAACTGATTTTATATATAGAAAAATGGGTTAACTTTTTTACAAATATATTGAACCCAAAAAGAATTACATAAATGGCGAAAAAATTTCTTCAGCCATGTATTAGGTTTTTAAAGAATGTATATTTTCTATGTTAATTCTCCCAAAATTGTATTGATTACTTGCTTTAATTGCTAATTTTATAGGACTAAACGATCCCCAAAGCATTTTGGAGTCATTACAAGAAAATTGTGCCCAAAAAATAAAAATGACCAAGAAAATCAATAAATTGAAGAGAATCAAGTAAACACCCAGGAGAGCATAAAGTAAGGTTGTTGGATCATCAACCATTGAGAAATACTGTCAAATAACATCCAGTAAAGACTATCGAGTATTCAACCATCTTCCATCTAGTCATCGAGTTTCGTTTGATTCATTTTCCATCGAGTTAAGACAATCGAGTAAAGAGCATCCCGAGCATTGAGGATCGAGTATTGACCGCCGAGTGTCGAGGAGCGAGTATTAAATAGAAAAACTCGACATGCTCGTTCTTCTTTTCGGATTATGATGCGATCCATCCGCGCACTTCACGATGATTTCATGTTGGTATAAATGAGTTCAATTCTTCAAAAGACAGGGAGAAATATCATTTTTTTAGAAAAATCCATCATTTTCTTGAGAGAAAAACTTATAAAAAGAAAAACCCCCTTTTTTTAGAGAGAGATTTCGATTTTCAAGAGCAATTCTTGTCATTTTCTGTGAGATTAAGTCGATTTGTACTCAGACTTGTATCAATATGCAGCTATCAATGGAATGCTTAAAGAACTTCAATCTCCATGAGTAGGTAAATCTTTTTTCTTGGGGTACTATGTAATTAGGCATTTTCTTGAGACTTTTCTTGAATTTTCTTTCATGTAATTACTTTCTTTTGAATGTTCTTGCTCAGATTTAGAATGAAATTGATTCAGATTGAATTGACAAATCAAGATTAATCAATTTTAATATGCAAAAATTACATAATTCTATAACAAAATTGTAATTGTAGTTGCAAGAATTAGTAGTTTTAATAGAAAATGTGGACTTCTTTTCCTCTCTTCTTTAAATAATCTATTAATTCAGAACATTCATGTAATCAATCTTGAATTTTCAGTCTTTTGATTTCAAGATTGGAATAGTAAGAAAACTCATGAGTTCAATGCAATTTAGGGATTATTGTGAAATGTCTTTAGGAAGCAATTAAGACCTAGATTAAGGTTAATTGTAAAATTAGCTAATTAGGACATTAGGAATTTATTCTTAATGAACTATTGAATAATCTAATTGCATGATTTCTTATTAAGTCAATGATAAAATTGCCTAGTTATATAGAATTCTCAAGATTTCATTTCCATTGAATTTTATCTCACAGTCTCTTTCTTATTTCTCTCATCAATAAATTTCCTATATCAACTCTCGTCTTTTGCTTAGTTAGTTTCCTTTAGTTCTTAAAATAAACAAGCCCCCCATTTAATCTTTTGCATTTAAGAATTCAAATAGTCATTTTCAAGGCCAATTATTTGTGGTTCTCTTAGGATCGACCTCTTAGTTCCACTATTACTACGTGTTAGTTCTAGTTGTAGTTAGAGTTTAAATAAATTTCATTTGTTTTGGGTACATAGAATTAACAACACCTACTTCATTGCCGAGGACCCATGCAATTGGTCTTTTAGAATTTTGAATTCCTTCTAGAAATAATAATTAAAAAAAATAGTTAGTTCATTTTAAGCTTTTCTTTTGTGTATAACCCGCTCCTTTCGAAATTTGCTTTGTGATTTGATTTTGGTTATTGACCGTGAGGGAAGAAGATTATGAAGGGAAAGAGCTAGAAGAGAGCAAGACGAATTTGAAGAGTGTGATCAAGAAGAAGAACAACCATAACCATGAAGGATCTCTTAATAAAGAGCATCCATGAGTGCATTCGGATCTTTCCAATTTCACCGTGACTGAAATACACCATATACATTCGAACATACAGTTATGCAAATATACAGTAATTAACAGCATGGTTTGAATACTAAAATGTAAGGGAAAGAGTATCCATACCAGTTGAAGACACTCTTCAAGCTTTGGATCTCAAATGCAGCGGAAGACCTCTATGCAATCGATTATCGCCCAACAAATGCGTCGGCTGCAGTAACACAATCAATCACAAACAAATGAATGCAGTGGGGATGACACTACTGATAACAGGTAAAAATACAAGTTATTATAGCTCAAATAAGTAAAACAATGAGAGAATATGATAGTAAAAATAAGCAATATCATGTCCAAAAGCGCTAAATTGAACGCATGCGCTCATCGCATAAAAACAGTTAATTTACTTATTTTGTGCAGGAAAAATTTGATGGCACAAGTAAAATTGCGATCCAAAGAAATTAGGCATCAACGCGCTTGAAGATTGCGATCACAAAGCATGTGATCGTATGCGATCCTGAGAAGCTTCTTAAAAAGGTGGCCGCATAAGGACTACGCGTTAAGGTGACGGCATAATAAATCACGATGGGATGGAAAGCTGATAATGGTCGAATCCGAATTTAGTTGACAAGCCGTTAAAGCCACATTATAGCAAGTACACTCAACTTTTGGTGACTATTAATCGGCACATTAGAGTAGGGGAATTAATGACCGCCCATCATTGCAATCATAGCAAGAAAGGTTGCTTCACCTTGAGCTCTATAAATACCCAAGGCCACCAATGTAAAAGGGTGAACAAAAGAAGGAGAGAGAGTCGTTAGTCCATTCACGTACATACTCATACTTATACTTAGAGGACGGAGATGAGCAAGGAAAGGAGGAAGCCGAGAGATCATTCCCAAACAAATCGAGAGACTGCCGGAAATCGTTAAAGGGAGAGAGGGCCAACACTTGCGAGAGCAAGAATACACATCGAGAACTAAGTTAGAGTGAACAAGAATAGTGTAAAAGGCCACGGGAAGCAAGACGTTGCTTACTGAGCTTCTTATCTCTCAATTCCATTTGTTATTTTGTATTCAATACTTTATTTATAGAAAATGAAAATCTCATTTCAATCTATGTTCTATCTCTCCATATTCCGCATGAGTAGCTAAATTTCTGAACGGGTTGAGAAGTATTTAGCTAGTATGACTTAATATTTACATTTTATGCGATCATCTTGTCTTATGTATGCGTCATTCACCCTTTAGAGATACTTGAGATAGTAGTCTAAAGATAGAATCTAGGCTTGAGAGAGTTAAATTAGAACCACATAAGCAAGAAATAGAAACTTAGACATAAGTTTTATCGCTATTTACACATCGCATGCACCCTAGAAATAGGATATGATTGTATGCGGTCACCTTGTTTTATGTGTGCATCATTCATCATCGCATAGACAAGAATAGAGGCTTAGACATAAGTCCTATCAACTTTTTCGTATACATTGCATGCGTTTTAAAAATAGGAATGATGGCATTCTGCATTGAGAGATGACGTGTTGTTATTTATGTGTAGCATGATCGCATAACTTATGCATAATCTTAGGAAGTGTTAGCTAAACCCCTTCATCACATACTCATTGTAACTCTCGATTTTATCAACTTTGCGTTCAACTCCGTCGCATAGGAAAAACTTTAATCAAAACACCATCCACTACATTTGTTTTTACCACTGCAAGAGAATCAAAATGATTGTCGCATATTTACTTAGTAGTCCTTGTGTTCAACCCTGGACTTACTAGGAAACCTAATAAGGCTTATACTTGGGTCTTGTTAGGAAAACTTGTATGTTCATCGTATAACACATATCACTACAAACTCACACCATAAACGCATCACAATTACATGCATCAACCACCAAAATGGAGCACATGGTATTCACAGAGTGAGAATCCAAAGAGTGGTCTTTGGTGAGTTTGGTAAAGGTTGGAGAAAGAACTAATCGTGTAGACGATAAGAAAGTGGGAGAGAAAAGGAAGCTATCGTATAGCTAAATGCTTATCGTTTAAAAGAAGTTATACGATCGTGTAAGTCTTACTAAACGATCGTTTAGGAAAAGGTAGACGATCGTTTAGAAAACACGACAAACTATATGATTGTTTAGGAAAGCTATCTAATCATTTAGAACTAGCGTGGGATCGTTTAGGCACGAGGTGTGTGATCGTTTAGGCAATGAACGACTATCGTATAGGCTCTCGACTTATGCGATCATTTATGTTTCCACACCGACACCAAGAATTTTCAAACTTTTGAACTTTTGCAAAATGAAACAAAATTTCATTTTATTCTTCAGTTACAATAACCGATGAGGCTGCTCCCACTAACGCACGTTCGATAGAAATTTTAGGCCAATTATCATATAATTAACCAATTAAATAATTAATAAATATAATTATATTATATTTTTACCCTATAGTTTGATATCACATATCTACTATAGTAATTTCTCCTCTATTTGATATAAATCATATTTGTATCTAATTTCCTCCAAAATAATGTATCTCATACATTTAGTCAATTATATCATATATAATTAACCAGTCTAATTATATCATATATAATCGAACTTCCTCTTGTCAATTTGAACATTTCAAATTAATCAAAATATTGATTTTCGACTTTATCCAAGCTACCTAGGGGACCTAATGAACCTGTGGCTCGAAGCTCCAACGGTCCAAGAATAGCTGACTAAACTCTTTAGCCACGAGATCCACCATCCGTTAACTGTCAGGTATTCCACTAAAGACCAAAAACTGAACTCTTCTTACCATAGATATATTTCTATGTCCATCGGATATAACCAATCATGAGTACGATGACCCTTCACAAATGCTCGTAAGTACAGTTGGGTTGAGTTATCGTTTTCCCCCTGTAGTTACATATCACTCTTTAAGTACTACTGATTCCTCTAATGAACAACATAGTCCAACTATGTGTGAACACCTCTCGGGCCAAGAGAATGTGTGTGGCGTTACATCGTTCAAGCCCCGGAATCAGCCCTTAAGGGAGCTATCTATCTACTTACCCCCTGCCTCGTGGAAGGAGTGAATTTCATGTTGTGTAGCTGAGTTCCCAACTCCCAAATAAGACAAATCCCTAAAATGATAGGTTTAAATCGAAAACCTGGCCACTCGTACCCATACAAATCGCCCTCAATAGTAAGAGTTCCCAACTCACTCAGGATTGAGGTCATATTACCTATGGTCATCCTAGTGAAGTGAAGTTTATGTCATGAATGGTGTTATATAACGAGACATTAACACTTTGTAGTTTGGTCTTATACAAACTCTTTGTATAGGACGCCCCCGCTCACATGTCCCAAACACGAATGATCAGGATCAGACCATCTATGACAAGTCACAATACTTGTGACCATTCCACAAAGCGGGCCGCATCCGTAGCATTACCAAGATACGAGACTTTAGGGCATCAACCCCAATAAACCAAACATCGTGGGCGAAGCAAGAAAACAAACTTTGCGTGAGCTAGTGGAACCGAATTATAATCA
>NC_052351.1:28062374-28111004 GCF_009727055.1 Benincasa hispida | reverse complement strand
ATACAAACTCTTTGTATAGGACGCCCCCGCTCACATGTCCCAAACACGAATGATCAGGATCAGACCATCTATGATAAGTCACGATACTTGTGACCATTCCACAAAGCGGGCTGCATCCGTAGCATTACCAAGATAAGGTTTCCCTTCTATATTCATATACTACAAACCATTTTAGTTATCACTCAAGATATGATCCACTTGTATGTCACCACATACATGCTTAAGTTACATACACATAACCAGGGATTTTATGTTTATTAGTTTGTGGTAAAGCAAATAATACATACAATTGAGCAAAAAACAAGATGTGAAGTAAATATCATATATTATACAACACAAGCATTCGTACAAATTATTTACAAACTATAGGACACGAGACTTTAGGGCATCAACCCCAATAAACCAAACATCGTGGGCGAAGCAAGAAAACAAACTTTGCGTGAGCTAGTGGAACCGAATTATAATCAACAACCTCTTTGCATTGTATGCCCGGAGACAACTGTCCCATTTGAACTCAAACCGAGACTAGTATATTTACTTCCAACTTTTAGAGGGCAAACCGGTGAAGATCCTCATAAGAACATGAAGAAGTTTCACCTTGTTTGTGACGGGATGCGTCCTCATAGAGTGACACAAGAGTAGCTCAATCTTAGAGCCTTCCCCTTCTCCTTGAAGGATGTGGCTAAGGATTGGCCATACTACCTATCAGCGGGTTCTATTACTACGTGGAGTGGGTTGAAAAATAAATTTTTAGAAAAAATCTTTCTGGCATCTAAAGCTTATAACATAAGAAAAGAGATTTATGGAATTAAACAAAGTGTAGGAGAATCTTTGTATGAATATTGGGAAAGATACAAATAGTTATGTGCATTTTTTCCACACCATCAAATTTCTGGCAATATCTAATTCAATACTTCTATTCAAGTTTACTCTCATCCGAGAGAAGCAATATAGATGGGTTGCTAGTGGAGCTCTAGCAGACAAAACACCGACCGAAGAAAGCCAACTCATATCAACCATGGTAGAGAACTCTCAGAATTTTGGGACAAGGAATCTTGATAACCCTGTTGTTCAATCTAGTGAGGTAACTGAGCTTAGATCACAAATATCTAATCTAGTTTCTCTTTTTACTCAGGTAGCCCAAGGAGACCTTCCTCAAATTAAACCGTGCGGGGCATGTGGATTAGTCGGTCACAATTCTGAGGCTTGCCCACAAGCCCAAGTCAATGCCATTGGTGGATTTCAGAGAAAATACGACCCTCATGGGCAAACATATAACCAAGGATGGAGAAGATCATCCCAATTTAAAGTGGGGATCTCAAGGGCCATATGAGAATCGTAACCCACCATCTTCCTCAAGCTCCTCAGGTATGTCTCTAGAAGACGTAATAAAAACTCTTGCTGGCCATTCATTAAAATTTCAATAGGAACTTCACAATTTGCAAAAGGAACATTCAACTTCATCAAGAAACCAAGCAACTTCAACAAGACACTAAATCCTTTCAACAAGAGCCTAGACAATGCTTAACAAACTTGGGCACTCAAATCACATAACTCGCAACTGTGTTAAGCAAGCTTGAGAATAAATCTTCTGGAAAGCTTCTCGCTCAACCGAAGCATTGAAACGTAAGCACAATCACTCTAAGAGATGGTAAGGAAATTCCCTATTCCTCTCAAGATGCAACCCTAGTTTAATCTCCTCCCAAGAGGCAAGAAAAGGTAATGAAAGAACAAGAGAGCAAGGTAAGTGAGCCAAAAGAGACTCTTATTTTTTTCGAGGTATGGGATTATTCTCCCCCTAAGGTAGAGTCGTATGTACCCAAGGCACCATTCCCTAGTAGACTAGCGAGACCTAAGGTAGAAGATGTTAACCATGAGCTAATTGAGATGTTAAAAAAGGTACAAATTAATATCTCTTTGCTAAATTTGATTCAACGAATACCTAGGTATACTAAATTTCTAAAAAACTTGTGTAATAAGAAAAGAAAAGAGAAGGAAGAGGAGAGAATAACTGTTAGCAAGAATGTCTTTGGTTTGCTTAAAAAAGATATGCCTAAAAAATGTAGAGATTCGGGAATGTTTACCTTACCATGCAAAGTAGGAGATAGGATAATCACTCATGTCATGCTAGACTTAGGTGCATCAATAAAAGTAATGCCCTTTCATGTCTATGAAGATCTAAAATTGAATGGCCTATAAAAAATGAATGTTTGTATACAACTAGTGGATAGGTCATATATTCAACCCTTAGGTATTGTTGAAGATGTTTTGTTGAGAGTCGGAGAATAAATTTTTCCTATTGATTTTTACATTCTAAAAATAGATGAACCCTACTCTACTTCGTCTTCTAATATTATACTTGGTAGACGCTTCATGAAAACTACAAAAACAAGAATAGACGTAGATAAAGGGTCTTTGTCGATAGAAGTTGATGGAGAGATAAAATCTTTCAATATATATGAGGCAATGAAATTTCCAGAGGAATACTTGTCCCTTTGCTCTATAGACACATGTGATATTTTCTATGAACTGTTATTGAATGTAGATGAAAATTTGGATTGTTTGGTTAGCCCCTCTATTGATCTTGATGACAATGACTTTTCGATTGATTTTTTGTTTACTTCTAATGAATTGGATTTGAATGATAAATTTTCTAATAATAATGTTGTTGAGTCTCAGGTACAAGGGATTAAGCTTAAGGCTCTCCCTTCACACCTCAAATATGTCTTTCTTGGAGATAAAAAAGTATTTCCAGTGATCATATCTAGAGAACTCACATATTCTCAAGAATGCACATAGGTGGAAACCTTGAAGATCTACAAAAAAGCAATTGGTTAGACTTTGGATGATATCAAAGGGATAAACCCATCCCTTTGCATGCACATAATAGTTCTAGAGGACGGAGCCAAGGCAACCGTTCAACCTCAAAGAAGATTAAATCCAACCATGAAGGAAATTGTTCATAAAGAAATTCTTAATCTTCTTGAAGTCGGTATAATATACCCAATTCCACATAGTTAATGGGTAAGCCCTATACATGTGGTACCAAAGAAAATCGGCATGACTATTGTGAATAATGAAAAAGGTGAGATGATTCCCATGAGAGTGTAAAATGGTTGGAGAATGTGCATAAATTTCAGAAAACTAGACGAGGTAACAAAAAAGGATCACTTTCCTATTTCTTTTATTAATCAAATGGTTGAATGGTTAGCCGGAAAGCCATATTTTTGTTTTCTTGACGGTTTTTTTAGATTCTATCAAATACCTATAGCACAGGAGGACTAAGAAAATACTATCTTTACTTGCACATATGGTACTTATGCATTTAGAAGAATGCCATTTGGGCTATGAAACGCCACAGGCACATTTCAAAGATGTATAATGAGCATATTCTCTGATTATGTTGAAAAATGCATAGAAATTTTGATGGTTGACTTCATTGTGTACAGTAGTTCTTTTGAAGATTGTTTGCATAATTTGAGTTTGATTTTAAAACATGCATAGAAACAAATTTAGTTTTGAATTATGAAAAATGTCATTTTATGGCTTCTCATGGAATAGTGTTAGGACACCTTGTAACATCTAAAGGCATAGAAGTTGAATAAGGCTAAGATAAATGTCATAGCTAACCTTCCTTATCCTAAAAACATTAGGGAAGTGCGCTCTTTTCTTGGTAGTAGGGTTTTACAGGAGGTTCATTAAAGACTTTTCCAAAATTGCACTCCCTTTATCTAGTCTTCTTAAAAAAGATGTCACTTTTGATTTTAACAAAGAATGTAAGGAAGCCTTTGACACATTTAAAGAGAAGTTGACATCAACTCCAATCCTTCAGCCGCTCCGATGGGCCTTACCATTTGAAATCTTGTGTGATGCTAGCAACCTAGTAGTGGGAGCAGTACAAGGACAAAGAGTTGACAAGAAATGCCATGTGATTTGTTTTGCATCAAGGACTCTCAATGAAGGAAATCAAACACGAGGAATTCCATAAGCAGCCGAAGAGATCATTCCAAATTCCATTTGAATTGAACACTAACAGTTACAGTCTAAAACGGAAACTAACAAGTCATGCTATACGATGATACAAGGGATAGAAGATGCATACCTTTGAAGAACCATTCTTCAAGAATCCCTCGATCAATCTACAATGCGTCCAAAACAACTATTGAATGGAATGAATAGAAACACCAACAACACAAACACAACCAACAGCTCCTCGAACCCAATCAAGTCCAACTCGATTCATGAACTGAGTAAAGACACTACCACAATGGTTACCTTGGTATTATCAGTGTGAGAATCTAGGAGTTGTGGACTCTGTCTGATTTTGGCTTAAGGAAGATACTGGAGGTCTATGATCGAGTAGACGATCGAGCAGGTGGGAAATAAGAAGCTGGTCTATCGCATAGACGATGTGCTCAATCGTTTAGTAAATGACAACTTATCACATAAACTCTGCTACTCGATCGTGTAGCAACGATCAGCTGAATGACTATCATATAGTCAAATCTACACGATCGTTTAATCTCTCAACAGCTATCGCTTAGTAAAACTCTTTTACTTGATAGCTTGTCACCGTGAGTAATTTTCGAATGAAGCAACTTCTTTAAATTAGGAAAACAAATTTCCTTTTTATCTCACAATTACCATAAAACTTCCAATAACCTCCCACTTAATCGGTTATTAGAGAAAAAGAAATTAATTATAATATAATTAATATATTATAAATAAATATGATAACCAACTTATCATATTATATTTATAACCTATAGTTTTAATATTTCATCATATGAAATATACAAACCATAGTTCTTTTTATATTTTATGGTATTTGATATAAATCATATTTATATCAATTCCTCCAAATAATGCATCTTATACATCATACCAATTATATCACATATAATTGAATTTCTTCTTGTTAATTTTGAACACTTCAAATCAACTCCAAAATCTAATTCTCAACTTAAACCCATTGAGCTACCAAGGGGACCTTATGGATCTGTAGCTTAAAGGTCCAACGGTACATGAATAACTGATTAAAACTCTTTAGTCACGATATCCATCATCCGTTAACTGTCGGGCACTCCACTAAAAATCGAAAACTCCATTCTTCTCACTACAAATATATTTCTGTGTCCATATTAACCAATCAACAGTGTAATAACCCTTCACACATCGTTCATAAATATAGTTGGGCCAATTTACTATTTTTCCTCTGTAGTTACATCTAACTCCTTAATTACCACTGATTTTTCTAATAAACAATAAGTCGTGACTGGGTGTTCTCTTCCAAAGAGAGGGTGTGACCACTATGTTCAAGACCCGGAATCAACCCTTAAGAAAGCAATCTATCTACTTACTTCTGCTTCGAGGAATGAGTGAATTTTATCTTGTGTAACTGAGTTCCTAGTTGCCTAATCAAACAAATCCCGAAAAAGGTAGGCTTGTTGAGTTGGCAATCTAGCCACTTTCACCTATACTAATCAAAGGACCACACTTATAGGCAATAGTTCCCAAGACACTCAGGATTAAGGTCATGTACCTATGGTCGTTTTAGTGAGATGTAAGTCTCAATTATCAACGGTGTTATAGAGACAAATCATCTCGTGGTTTGGTCTTATACAAACTCTTTGTATAGGACACCCCTACTCACTTGTCTCTACATGGATGGTCAAGATCAGACCATCTGTAGCAATTTACAACACTTGTAAATATCTACAAAGCAGGTCATATCTGTAGTGTCACCAAGATCTCCTTTATTCTTATACTACAGACCTTTTAGGTTATTATTTAAGGCATGATCCACTTTTATGTCTCATATACATGCTTAAGTTTACATACAATAACCATGGATCTTAGTTTATTGGATATGAGTAAATGCAAATAAAATAACTCTTATTTTATTATTAGTAATGTGTATAAACTGTTTACAAACTACGAGACTCCGGGAGAATTAGGACACCAATCCCAACACTCAACTCATCTCAAATCAACTATTCCACAACAGAAAAAGAATTTTTTTCCATTATTTTTGCTTTAGATAAATTTAGATCTTACATTCTTGATTTTCCACTTATTGTTTACACTGACCATGTTGCTCTCAAATACTTAATGACGAAGAAAGAATACAAGCCCAGACTTGTGAGATGGTACAAGCCCATACTTGTGAGATGGATCCTTCTCTTGCAAGAATTCAACATAAACATCAAAGATAGAAAAGGATACGAGAATTCTGTAGACGACCACTTAAGCAGAATCGTGCAAGAAGAAGAATTGGTTCAATTAGAGAAGATTTCTTAGACGGACATCTTTTAAAGGTTATAGGCACAACGACAGTGGCGGTGATTGGCTCATAGGTATGCTCGATGGGAATGGTCCCAGTAAGGGTGGGATAGGTGATAAGGTCGATGGGAGTGATGTTGAAGGGGTCGCATCGACGGTAATAGACTGAATAGTAGGATTCCTCTCTACATGTTGTTCGTCCACACCATCATGCCCACCATCACGTGGCTCGTCCTCCTCATCATGATCATCAGGTGGTTCGTCCTCCCCATCTGGTCATGTGGCTCGTCATCTCTATTGTTCTACATAGTTGCACCATTTCGCTAGGACGAAACACACAAGCTCATCCATAAATCGTGAAATATACATACCCGACATAATGTTTGCAATATCTCAGTGATTGTTCACAGTTGTACCTTCACCCCCCATCCTCCTCCCACTCCTTAAAAAAAAAATCAGACTTCACCTCCCCTAATGTAGTCTTCACTCTTGAGACCCGCTCATCTAAGATACAAGTAGTCTCTACTTTGAACCCTCATCCTGTTTGAGTTGACATTTGGCTCTAATACACAACGATCTAACTCATGTGACTCAAATTCCTCTTCGTGGCAAGACTCATGCTCGAATTAAAGAGGCGTATAGTCCTCCTCACAAGGTTCATATCTACCAGTTACCTCCTTTTAGCCAATATCTATCGATTCTCCTTCTGAGCTTCCTGACATTGACAATATTAGATCCTCCTTGAACTCCAAATACACTGGGCGTTCGCCAACTCGGGTGTCCCTAAATTGCCTTTCCGCATCAAACATCGTTAACGGGGTGATAAACAACTACATGACATGTCACACCCCTTCCTAGATTACCCTCTTTAATTCGAGAAGAGATGTGAAGACAACAGTTGTCAGCTCTCTTATGACAAATACTATCTAACATACTCTTGTAATCTTGCTTCCAGAGCACCTATTTGAAGGAAATTTACAAGAAAAGATCCTTTGAGCAGAAACAAAGATCGTCCCAAATTCCATTTTTATTTAATATAAGTTTTATAGTAGAACAATGACAAGATATGCATTTACTTAAAATTACAACATGCTTTAAAACAATAACATAAGGTTTCAGAAACCCTTACCTTTGAAAAATCATTTTCTTTAAGAAATCCCTCGTACATGCCACAAACAGAACTCCTTCTCCACGGAATCTCCTTCTTCACGAGGACACCACCACTTGAGAACCCTCTGTATTCTCTTTGGGATTAAAGGATTCAAGCAAGAGTTGTGAGCTTTGCTTGAATCCTTGGAAGAGGGAAGGATATGGAAAGGATGAAAGGGATGTTTCTACAGAGAATTTTTATCTTGCAGAGAACTCTTCTCCTTGAGAATTCAGGACAAAAATGATTGATCTCACTTCTTGAATCCCACGCTAGTTTTCTTGAGAGAATGTGGGGAGAGAGTTATAACTCCTTCCCTTTTTTATTAATTTCAATTAAATTAATAAAATAGAATATAATAACTACTTTAATATATATATATATATATACTATATGTTATATCAAATATAACATATAGCCTATAGTCTTATATTACATCAAATACAACATAAACTATAGATTTTATCTCTCTCAACTATACATGACGTTTAATATAAATCACATTTATATTAAATCCACTTATATGAATCTCATCCATATAAATGATATTTGGATCATATCCAAATATTTAACTCCTCTCAATATAAATCATATTTATATTTAATTACATTAATCTCATTCATATAATTAGTATTTGAATCATATTCAAATTCCTCTCATATTACCTTGAATATAATGTATCAAATACATTATATTAATTATATCACATATATAATCAATTTAATTAATTATATCATGTATAATCAATTCCTTCAATTAATTTGAACAATTCAAATTAATCCAAAGATTAAATCCCTGTTGGGGACCTTATGGATCTATAGATTGAAGCTCCAACAGCACTCGGATAATTAATTAAACTCTTTAGTTAGATTACCCAACATTCGTTAACTGGCTGTCACTCCACTAAAGACCGACAACTGCACTCTTCGAACTACAGATAAATTTATTTGTCCATTGGATATAATCAATTAACAGTGCGATGACCCTTCACAAATTGTTCGTAAGTACAACTAGGCCAAATTATCGTTTTGTCTCTATAGTTACATCTATCTCTTTAAGTACCACTGATTCCTCTAATGAATAATTAATCATAGTCCCACTATGACTAAGTCCCTCTTGAGCAAGGAGAAGGTGTGGCCACTATGTTCAAGACCCAGAATCAGCCCTTAAGGGAGCAATTTATCTACTTACCCCTGCATCAGGGAAGGAGTGAATTCTGTCTTGTGTAGCTGTGTTCCCAGTTCCCCAGTCATACGAGTCTCCAAAATCGTAGGCTTGTTGAATTGACAATCTGGCAACTCTCACCCATACAAATCAAAGGACCGTCTTCATGAGTAGGAGTTCACAACTCACTCAGGATTCGGGTCATGTCACTTATGGTCATCCTAGTGAAATGTAAATCTCTATTATCAACAGTGTTATATAAAGAGACTAATCATCTAGTGGTCAAGTCTTATAAACAAACTCTTTATATATGATACCCTCACTCGCATGTCTCCATGTGAATGATCAGGATTAGATCATTTGTAGCATTTTACAACACTTGTAACACCTACAAAATAGGTTGTATCCGTAGTGTTACTAGGATAAGGTACCCAGCCTTATCCATCTACTACAAATCATTTAGGTTATTATTTAAACAAGATCCACTTGTATGTCTCTATATACTTGTTTAAATTACATGAAATAACCTCGGATCTTAGTTTATTGGATTGAGTATATGCTTATAAAATAACACTTATTTTATTAACAATGATATGTTTATACAAATTTTACAAACTACGAGATTACAAGAAGATTTAGGACACCATTCCCAACACTGTTAACCTAATATACAATTCACAACTTATATTCAATATATTTTTAACTTCCACACCAACTTATTAACTTAGGTGCTACCATGCAGAGAAATTCACTTTTATTTACATAACATACATAACGATATTAAGCGTTTATATTTACAACCCTGAACTCAAAATCCTACCCTTAACCCCATGAAATGTACAGACAACTCAAGGTTAAAGAGATATGGTGAACCATCTAAGCTTCAACTTCCTGAAGAATCCTGAATGGTGACTGATTGACAGATCTACTCAGCTTCAGAATGTTGACGCTACCTAAGGAGGAAAACATTTAAAAACGTGAGCTTAAAATACTCATTGAGTGACTATTTAGGAAAACATACTTTCATTCATAAATAACATAAATATTTACATGGTCATAATTAGGGTTTAAACAATATCACTAGAAGACATAAAATCATATCAAATAAAAATCCTGAAATAAAGCTTATTAGTATCATACTGTAAAATGTTGCCACTTCACTTGTCTGAACATGGGGGAGAGCCTTTTTGCTCAATCCCTATTACGTTAGCCTAGATAGAAGTGAGAGCTCGTTTGCTCAATCACCTCCCAACCTAAGTTGAGTGAGAGCCATTTTGCTCAATCACCTCCCAGTCTGAGTTAAGAGAGAGCCTTTTTGCTCGATCTCATCAACTTCAATAACATAAGTCATACGTCCACGCAAAGTTGGATTGGGTCCTGACCACCTTACCATACCTTCGATGTCAAGGATCCCTAACATAACTGAAATTTACCTTATCATACCTTTGGTACCAACATTGGAATAGGGTTCATAGAAGGTGCAAACATAAAAAAATGAACATAAAATAGAATACTCATTTGAGCTGGTCATACTTCATAAATTATATATCATCGCATAGTGCCTTGTAACATCAAGTATGCTTATAAAACATGGGCATAGGCTTACTGAAAATACATGCTGAACTCATAAATAAGTTCATCATTAAAAAACATGGATCATGTGATCAACATTCATTTAAGACGCATTGAGAAAATCATGATATAAAACTTCATATGAATTGTCTATGCGCTAAAATTCATTCATAAAAACTAGCATTGGAAAACATTATAAAAGCTTGTCACCCATTGTCTTAAGTTACTTATCCAAAGGATCTATAAGCTCTTCCAACTTGCGGCTTACTTGTAATAAGAAGAGGTCCCTTGGTTAATATCATTAACTTATTATTATCGCATACACAAATCTTATCATGTCATGACTGAGTTCATTGTATCACTTATATTCAACCATTTTACCTTCCTCTTGGCTAAAGGTTAGCTACCCTCTCTATCGAGTGCTCAATGGTCACAAGGACGCACTTCGATGTTTATACACCAATCAACCTCTGCATGCCTTACTTCACGCCTATATGCATGTTGTCGCATACCTTGGTAAGCCAGCTGCTTGCTTGCTCTTCGTATGCAGTTGCCCGCTCATTCATCCATAGCATCATTTCAAATTCTAATCTTTTAAACCTTATAATTCTAATTCTAACCTTCAATTAACTAAATTTCTTTCCATGAATGTGCTAAAAACTTCTTAATATGCTTACCTTAGAATCTGAGCATTAAGTCCTCTTGATTTGGCTGGAAAATTTCAAGTTCCTTTAAGCTTGTTCAACAATCCCTTAATACTCTGAGAGCTTAAAATGACAATCATCCTTCTTCTTAGGTGTTGGAAATTTGCAAAACCGATTCCTTCTTTGCAAGCTATATTTATAGTTGAGCTTGCATGTGAGCTTATCTTAACTAAACGCCACCTGGCATGCTAATCCTTAACTTAGCATCTCTAAGGCTGCCACTTAGCCTACTAATCGATGATTAAGTCGAATGCTTAGCATAATTTTCATCATATAGAGCTTGCGATCACTTAAGCCCCATCACTAGTTATCGCATACTTCTAGTCGTAATCACATCGTCTCGTCTTAAGTGTTTTTTTCACACCTTATGTTGTTAATATTTACTTCCTTAACCCACCTCTTCACATCAATTGAGTGGCCTATCATCACATCTGTCCATGGCAATCTTGCCTGCCAACTTTTACACTAATGATTTTCTTGCGACCATCCTAGCATTCTGCCTTAGCATCCTCTTTTGGAGTGCTTGTCTAGGCAACTTAGCTATTTGCATGCCGCTTATACTCTCCTTCTCCACCTTAGGTGAAGTTGGTCGCATACTTCTCTCACCAACCTTGGCTACACATTAAACTTGACAGCTAACTTAACTTCCTTCATAACCTTACACATACTTGATGGCCTATACTTGGGCACGGTTTTCCTTCCTTAAATACTTGGCTGTATAGCATTTTGGAAGGGTTGGTCACACACATTGACATGACTTTATCGCATGGATATTCTGTTTTCCTTCTAAGTATGAACTCCTCTTCAATTCTCCCGATAGCTCAACACTTCATACTTGGAATATTTCCTACCTTCAAAACACTGAGACCTATCTTATAACACTCATAAATTTTATTCTCCTTAACATCACATGCATGCCCTCTTTATATTATTACAAATATGAAAATTATCATAAACATATACTTACTATGACATTAAACACGTAATTAAGATGACTTAAGCATAATTAACTAGTAAAACGAGTTTAGGGATTTACATGACAAACATATTGTAAACAATATTAAATAATGTTAAATACTAAAACAATGTGAAGTGGTGTTTGTTACTCACCGTAGGGGAGTTGAAGACATCTTTCTACAATAGCTTGTTGGACAATGAATGAGAGCATGACCACCTTAGAAATCGAGGCACTACATTTTTGTTAAGTCGGTCTGCAACTCTCTTAGCAATAGTAGATATAATCTTATATGCCCAAACCTATGAAACCATTTTAGTTTATTAGAAAATAATGAGAATTCATTAGACATTTTATGATAAAGAAAATGTAAGAATTGATACTTTGAACGCATGAGGAAATCTGGGTAAATTGTATTTCAAAACGTAATTTTTATTTGTTTTCACCTTCTCCTTATACGAGCTGACCTTGTCCTTTATCGCTTTTTTCAGACATTAAAGGTTCTCTCCCATAAAATATGTCCCTAATTTAAGCTGTTGAAGTATTCAAGGTCCTCCATGTCATCCAACAATGATTTATTAATGCTACTTTTTGTCTTGTCTTTTCCTATCAACCCTAACTCATAATAATAAACGAGACTAACTTTTATTGCATCCAAGCAATTTTTGAACTCTAATGCCTTAAAACATTCCTTAAACTTGGTGGGATGCACTTCCATCATCATTAAATGCTTGAAATACTTCAATCGTAATGATTTCGTCACTTCAACACTACGAACCAGTTTAGTAGGTGACCGCCACAATCCTATCACCAATAGAAAATCCTCCTTCGATAATTCAATCGTCCCATCTAAGTCAAAGTTCATGAAATTAGGCCTACTACTTTTCATCTCCCTCAAAAAAATATGTGCAGCTAATAAAGACTATGTCTATATCCACGAATTTTCCAAACACAAACCTCCTGTATATTTAAAGCTGCCTCTCAGTAAGTTTCTTATCATATTTTTTATCCCAATGTTAGATGAAAGGCTTGTAGTGTTGGAATACAGAAATAACCAGTGAAAGAAAAATAGGCAAGCGTTCTAATTCATTAATTTTGGCTCCAAATTCAACATGCTCATAAACTAAAAAGAGAATTTCAACACTAACCTTTAAAGTACCTCTTGAATCAAGATCTTCAACTGCAATCTCCTTTTCTTTTGGTCGTAAACCACCACAAAGTCTTCCCTACTATTCTTTTGGAGCCTTAGGTTGAGTTGTGGGACTCAAAACAAGCTTGAATTAGGGAAATTGGAGGTGAAGAACTGGATTTTCAGCAGTGTGAAAACACTTCTTCAACCACTTTTGTCAGCAAATTGTAATTGATTGCCTCCTAATTTCTACTCAGATCTCATTGCTATATTGCATGACTTTCATGCAAATCAACATCCTGCATGAATTCCAATTCCACCTTGGGAATTTAAGCTGGAAATGTAATGGATCGATGAATAACCTACTAGGTGAATAAGTGGGAAATTCCCATTTTTCCAATATTTCTAATTTTCCAATTTTTTATTTCAATTTTGAAACTTTTCCAAAATTAAAATTAAAATTTGACTTTTAAATTTTAATTCTTTAATTAAATTTGAGTTTTTATTAATTTTACAAAAATTAATTCAATAATTAATCTTTCTAATAAAATTAATAATTAATAATTAATTAAATAATTTAATTAGTTCTAATTGATTTTATATCAAATATCAAATTAATAATCACCAATTCCCTATCATGAATCCCTATTCATGAATTTAATATTTAAATATTAACCGATTCTCCAATTTTGTTAAATTAAACGTGTAATTATATCACATATTATTACTAATTCCCTTAATTCTAATTCGAATGTTTCAAATCAACTTATCACGCTATTCTAAGGTTGATCCGTTTGTGAGCTAATATGGAGACCTAATGAACCTACAGATCACAGGCTCCAACAATTCGAGATTAATTGGCTAAACTCTTAACACCAAATTAACCCCCATTCGTTAACTACCGAGTCACTCCACTAAAGCTTGTAGTTGCACTCTCCTCACTGTAAATATATTGTGTCCACTCGATATAACCATGACTAGTAAGTTAACCCTTCATAGGTTGTTCGTAATATTGGATGGGTCAAAAGGTTGTTTTACCCCCGAGATTATCTCTTGTTCCTTAAGTCCCACTGATCCTCTAATGAACAATTGGTTTGTGATCTGATCATCAACTTGAGTCCCTCTCGGACCAATAAGAGGGTGGGGCCCCTTTTTCAAGACTCGGAGTCAGCACTTAAGGGAACAACTCTCTACTATCCCTGAAAGCATATAGGAGTGAATTTTATCTTGCACCCTATGTCCCCAGCTACCCAGTCTTAGCCCTGAAATGGGAGGCTTATTGAGTCGGCGTTGTTGAACCTGTTGGGATTAATATCCTAATTCTCTCGGAGTCTCGTTGTTTGTAATGATACACATTGTTTGATGAATAAAATAATTGTTATTTCATTATGGCATTTACTCATTTCTAATAAATAAAGTTCCATGACTATCTTATGTGAACTTAAGCATGTATATGTGATATACAAATGGATCATGCCTTAAATGGTAACCTAAATAGATATGTAGTATAAGGATTAAGGTTGGATACCTGAACTTGGTGACACTATGGATACGACTCGCTTTGTAAAGGTTTGCAAGTGTTGTAAACTACTACAAATGGTAAACCATGACTATTCACGTGGAGACATGCGAGCAAGGGTATCCTATACTAAGAGTTTGTATAAGACTGGACCACGAGATGACCAGACTCTGTATATAACGTCGTTGATACTAGAGACTTACATCTCACCTAAACGACCATAGGTGACACGACCTCAATTCTGAGTGTTTTGGGAACTCCTGCATTTGAGGGCGGTCCTTTGATTAGTATGGGTGAGAGTGGCCAAATTACCAACTCAACATGCATACCTTTTTGGGGACTTGTCTGATTTGGGAGCTGGGAACTCATTACACAGGATGGAATTCACTCATTTCCTGAAGCAGGGATAAGTAGAGAGATTGCTCCCTTAAGGGCTGATTCCGGGGCTTGAACATAGTGGCCTCGACTTCTATTTGGAAAAGAAGACTCAGTCATAGTAGGACTATGACTTATGTTCATTAGAAGGATCAGTGGTACCTAAGGAGTTAGATGTAACTACAGAGGCATAACAGTTATTGGTCGAGTTGTACTTACGAACGATCTGAAAGGGTTGTCGCACTGCTAATTGGTTAAGATGAACACATAATATATTTGTGGTAAGGAGAGTTCAGCTGTTGGTATTTAGTAGAGTGCTTGGCAGTTAATGGATGTGGATCCCATGACTACAGAGTTTAGTTAGTTATTCACGTACCGTTGGAGCTTCGAGCTACAGGTCTATAAGGTCCCCTTGGTAGCTTAATGGATTCACTTGAGGGTCAGTTCTTGGTATTGATTTGAAATATTCAAATTGACAAAAGGTAATTCAGTTATATATGATATGATCGGTATGATGTATAAGATACATCTTGTGGAGGATTAATGTAAATGAGATTTACATTAAGTACTATAGAAGAGAAAAAGAGCTATGGTTTATATGTTTCGTAAGATGAAATATTAAAACTATAGGTTATAAATATAGTATGATAAGTTGGTTATCATTTATATTTATAATTATATTAATTACTAGATAATTAAATCTTTTTCTCTAATAACCAATTGAGTGAGAGGTTATTGGTGGTTTCATGGTAACCGTGAGATAAAAGGAAAATTATTTTCCTAATTTTAGTAATGTGAAATTTTGTGAATTTGAGATTTTCTCTCTCATAAAAACTCTCACGGAAGTTGTCGAGTAAACAGGATTTACTAAGCGACAGCTTGACTAAAGTAAACGATCGTATAATGTTTGTAGGTGACAGACACGCGAGTTAAACGTTGCTAAACGATTGGACATCGACCTATACGATAGGTTATGCTATCTCTCAATTGCTCAATGTTTACACGATTGTTGTTTCCTTCGTCTTCTGCCTCAAACCAAGTCCACACAGCCTACCATCTGGATTCTCACACCGGGAATACCCTTGGTGGTGTCATACTCAACTCGACGCCATCAAGGTTATGTGGAGGTCGTTCGTGTTGTTGAGGTGTTTGTGATCGAGGTGATCGTTGAGTTCAAGTGCGCGATCTTCGTGCTGTGTAGCGATCGTGTTGGACGAGCATTCGAGGTTGCTGTGTTCGAGCGTTCGTGAGCAAGGAGTTTGGCGATGAGTCTACAAATGCGTGTAGATTTCTCCTTGATTATTTATTTGTGTTATCATGCTGTAATTTATGTTATGAATGCATAACCGTATGTTTCTGTTTATGAATGTAATTGTAAAGTTCATATATGATTGTAATCTGGGATGATCTTTCCACTGCTCATGGAAATCCCCATGCACAATTTCCTTCAGAGCCAATCCTCACCTACACAAATCTAAGGATAATCCCGAATAAACAAGAGTTCATAATTAGCTCGAGACTAAGGTCAAATTACCTAGGTCATCATTTTAAAATAGTCAGTCTTAAATAGTAAAAAAACGTTATAAAGTAAAAGTGACTTATTTCTTGGTCCGATCTTGCACAAACTCATTCCACAGGACACTCTCACTCCTTCTATCACTACATGTATGAATATATCACTTCGGTGTTATCAGAATAAGGCACTCAACCTTATTCATATACTATAGATCATTTAGACTATTTATTCGAACCTGATCCACTCTTATGTCTCCATAAAGTTCAAATACTCATGTAATAGTCATTGATCTTTTAGTTTACTGAATTTATTTCTAAAAGGAAATAAGCAGTTCATATATTCAATGCAACTTATTGAATCAAACTTCAATAACAACTTTATTGATTTATAGAATGAGTTTATAGTTCACAAACCACGAGTTTTAGGACATAAAACCTAACATGTAGCCTATCTAAAAAAACGATCCTTTATGGCAATCTTCATATTAGCCATTATAACTGCAGGTAAAAGAAAAAAAAAACGAAATTAGAGAAAAAAGAAACAAAAATCACATTATCTTGCATTATGTAAAAATCTCATTTCAAGCTCTCGCACATTCCCCTCGTTGTCTCATTTCTTCCCCTTGTTCTTTCTCTCATTTTTTGTCTCCTTTCTTCCTCTCCTTTCTTCCTCTTGTTTTCCCCCTCCCTTCTTCCTCTCCGTATTTCCTTTCATTTCTTTCTAAAATCTAAATCTAAGGATGATTTATGATATCCAATGAAATGGAATATGTAAACCACAATTTGTACCAGTGTTACCTTAACTTTTGGAGGTGTAGAAAGGAGCAAACAAGACAATTCACATGCGTTGAAAGTTACCAATAGAAGAAAACTGTCCACAATTTGTTGGCGTTTGATGGTATAGAAATCGAATTAGACGCATGCAACTTGTGGTTTCTATCGACGACTGAAAGAGAGAAAATGTTGTATTAAGGAAGAGAAAAGAAGATGAAGCGAGATGAACGAGGGAGTCTGGACTGCAAATTAAAATTTAAAACGTTTGATTTCTGTTCGATGAAGAATGAGAGGAAGAAGTCAAAAGCGAGAGGAATGCGCGAGAATCTGAGTCGAGTGCATGCTAGGGGTGTTTTAACGAGAGGAAGGCACGAGAGGAAGAAGTCAAAAAACAAGAGAAATGAGCGAGAATATGGGATGCATGCATGACACCGAGAGTTTTGGGGACTAAACAAACATTTCACACGCGATCGATGTCATTAGAAGGCCAAATTTTGAATGTTTTTTAAATATGGACGAAATTTCGACTGGGCCTCAAAATTTGACCCATCCATACAAAATGAATTTTTCACAAAACATGTCTAAATCCAATAAAGTTTCATAAAATGAATTTCTAATACAAAATCCCAAAGAAAATAATTTAACTGTTCAGGGTACCCCAAAACCAATTGAAAAAAAAATCAAATAAATATCTGAATAAATCAATCAAGGATTTAAATGGTTAACTTCTAAATTAAAACATAAAAACATGAGAAAAATAAAACATATGCAGAAGCGTTTGACAAATCCCAGTGGCTCGATCACATTTTTTCTTGTCATTTTCTATTATGTCCCTTCCTTTATTTGAAAAAAACGTAGATAAACGAGTGAGTATTAAAAAAAAAAAAAAAAAAAAGTAAGTGACCCACTAGGTGTACATGTTAGCCACTCTATTGAGGCAAAAAATGTGTGCATCTTGAATATAGGCATAGGCATAGGCATAAGGGGCAAACCCGAAGGCACACTTTCATAAGAAGTGATTCTGAATAGTCACGATATCAAAAACATAGGTAACAATCCCATAAGGATACCAAAGCATACATAGGGGATGTACATAGTCCGATAGGAGTGCTAATAATACCATCAGTCTATCATACAACATACAACGTCCAATTTCATCTCAAGCCATATCATATTATAATAATCATGAGCCATATCATACTCTAATAATCATGGTGAAGTAACTCATGAGTTCCCAGAATAGATTCGACAGTACATACATCGGTCAATCATGGCAAATTATGCTATCACAATAGAACATGTGTTCAATGTATTCACAATCTCATTATCAATCTGGAGTTCAAGGGCGAACCGGTAATAAATTACTTACCTTGATACTAAGCCCAAACAAACTATCAATCCAAACCCTTCTTTATCTTGAGTAAAATTATTGAATCGGCCACTAAAACATTAACCAAATTTAATTTCCATAGCAATACCTAATTCAATCATAAAACTAACGAAAAAATGCCAGACAATTTATCCAAGGAGTGACTTTATGCGAAACCCCTTTGAAACCTCAATTAAGTAACCCAACCTGCACGCGACCACAATCATTAATTTACAACACCCTTAACGCTTCACATGGACATGGAACCTCAAATACTTACCCAAAACCTTATCGAATTCAATTCGAACTCGCTGGACAACACACTATTATCTTCTAAAATCCAAATCTAACATTAACATGTTATGGGTATCAATGCATATGCACAAAGAACCAATAGGTATTTATGAACTCCAAGCAAAACCCACAAATCCCAAGAAAAACTTACCCAAAACAAAAAATTCAAAGCGACAGATGGCAGCTAGAAGACGCTTGCACGGTGGATCCAAGCATGCAAAGAGAGACCCATCCTTTTCCTATATATATATATATATCAATCCTTCTTTTTCATCACCTCAAACCCCAAACAAATAAATCTCCTCCCAACAAAATTAAAACCCAAATAATATTCAAACTCCACGTTAAATTCCAAAAATTAAATCTCACCCATATATTCTAATTAAAAATTATCTTAACCCAATTATTCAATTCGAAATATAAATCCACCAATTGAATTAAATTCAAATAAAATCCAACTCTTTTAAATCATTCAATTAATTTACAACAAACCCCTAGTTCCTCACTATACTAATTTACAATTGAATTATTTAAACACGATAATTAAGTTTTGTCTCAATCTTCACATCCTAATTCAGAAAAATTTTAAAATTTTTCAGAAAACTTAGGTTGTCACATTTTGTCTTTTTCTATAATATTACTTTTTTTTTTAAATGTAAATAACTTCCTGAATTCGCTATATAATACAAATCCCTTATGCCAAATATTTATTTTTATTTGTTTAGAATAAAAATTCATTTATTTATTTAAAAAAGTAAAACTTATAATTATTTATCGATCAAATGTAGTGGTGTTCATGGATTGGGTTGAGTTAGATTAAAAGACATTTTAGACACAATACAATTGTTTGAGTTGTAAAATTTTTCAATCTAAATAACCCTTATTAAAAAATAAACCCAACCCAACCATAAAATATTTGGGTTGGATTGATTCGGGTTAATTGGATCATTTATTTAGAATTTTGTTCTAAAAAGAAGCAAAACATAAATATGTAAAAATCTAATTTAATTATTTTCATATATTGAATTAAGATTAACAACTCAATTTCAATTTATGTAGTGAAAATTTTCTTTCTAAAGTAAAAAAAAAAAATCACTTTTAAGAGTTGTTGAATAATATATTAAAAAAATATTAGATTTAAATCAAATTAAAATGAATATATGTATAAATAATTGTGTTATAAGTAATAAAAAATATATATTTTAAAGTTAATAATAAATTCGGACTGGTTTAGATTGGTTTATAGGTTCACCTAATATAACTCAAATTAATCCAATCTTTAAAATTTTCATTTATTTGAACCAAACTCGGTTCAAATGAGAGTTGATAAACCAATCCAAACCCTTATTCAAATGTAAATATTTAACTTCAAAGCTATGTTTTTTTTGGACATTTCAAAGCTAAGTTAGACAGTTAAACTAAAGTATAAACGTTAATTGTTATCAACTAATCCTTACCGAGAAGTAGGTTTTGATTCCCACCGGATGCGTTGTTGTCGGAAAAAAAATAGAGATTTAAGGGAAAAGAGAAAGAAAGAAAAACCACTTCGGAAATTATTTCGGAGATAGCATCGAGCTCAATTGCTTGTATTAATTGCTGCTAGAAGAGATTTTCAGTAGGAACGAGGTAATTCTCTGCGTCACATTGCTCCACGCGCCAAAAATTGTTGAAGAATAATCGAGAGAGAGAAATGATCGAGATCCGTAGCTGAAATGGTGAATCGAAGCTTTGCCCAACACAGGATCCCATCAACTTCCAGATTTCTCCTACGAAAATCATCCCGTTTTGCTCTTACCCTTTGCTTGATTTTCATTTTTGCATCTTCCATCTTCGTATTCTTGTTCTGCACCAGAAACATTCTGGAAGATGAACAGAAACCGTTGTTTTCGAAGCCAGAGAAATTTCAATCTAAATCTGAGCTAGTATGGTGCTTTCTTCGCCTCATTGTCGTTATAATTTCATTTTCTTGTTTGGTATGTTGTTTTGTTGCAAGAATTATATTAACTTTTGGTTTCTTATCCTCATTTCCATGATCGACCTTTTATCTCCGACATGGTAGCTGCCTGTGATTTGATAATTGGGAATTGAAATACATGTTCTGAAGAAGCAATCTTTCAAAGATTGAATATCAATCAGAGGCTGAATAACAAACACTATAGTTCAGGAAACTGTGCCTAGTGCTAAATTATTTTGTACGCCTTCAACAATGTTCTAATTATTCTGAAAGCAGCTTCTTTTTATCATGGGTCTTTTTTGTTTTATTTATTTATGTTTTCAGAAATTTATGAAAAAGGAAAGTATATTCTAATCCGAAAGAACAGTGACTTCTTGTCGGTGTCACTGTCACAGTAATTTTTCTTTGTAACTACCCACTCAATGGTCCTAAGGGATTGGAGGGCATTTTCTTGTAAGTAGAATTCGAGTGCATTTGGTTTAACTTTTGAAGCGTTTAATTTTCAAAACAAATCATTTTAGAAAATATTGAAGTGTTTCAATCACTCAAAATAACTTTTGAAATACTTTCCAAGTGTATTTTAAATGGTTATTAAAGGAGTTAAAATAAAAATGATTTTTTAATTGCTTTTTTCTCTAGTCATTCCAAACAAACCCTTCATTCCGAGGGAAATGAATTTTATTTGTGCTTTAATGAATAGTTTCTTATTTAAAGAAGGGAAAAAAAGCTGTGACTAAATTGGTTGTACCCTTTGCTATGAAGAAATCTGTTGATCACCTATGGAATGCTCCATCGAGTTATGGATTCCATCCCTGTGTCAAGCCTACATCAAGATATGAAGGTACTTGTGTCCCCTTGTTCCTTTAGTTCTTGAGTGCAAGCATGTTCACGTAGCAGTTGTGATCTCATTTGTTATTGAAGTTTAAGAGAAGAGTTTTAAGATTTTATTTACCGTGTAAATTTTTGTGCCGATTTTCCTTTACACGGTTCAAGTTATTAGATTCTTACGGTGTGCTTGGATTAACTTTTCAAGAGTTTAATTTTGAAAATAAATCATTTCGAAAAAAAATTAAAGTGTTTGACAACCATACTCAAAATAGCTTTTGAAGAGTATTTTAACTAGATTTTATCAAATGAGTTTAAATAAAAATGATTTTTTTGAAAAACATTTTTTCTCAGTCCATCCAAACAGCCCTTTAGTTAATGTCTGCACACAGAACACTAATGGATCATCATTTTTATTCTAATTTCTTGTTCCTGTGACAGCTGCCCAAACTTCAGATCATTACATCACAGTGAGAAGTAATGGAGGACTAAATCAAATGCGAGCTGGTGTAAGTTGCTAACTTTATATTACTCGAGGTAGGAAATTCACCAAATATTCCCGACGTTAGAATGTCATCTAGTTGTGTGTGTGAACATACGATGATTACAAACACTTTGATGCCAAACGTTGTTGTCCAATGTTGTTAATTCTGATTAATAATGTTCACGGGTTCAGTCGTTCAGATTGAATATTATTTCTATAACTTTTATGTTAGATTACTTATTTTGTCTTATCTACTACCCCAGAAATAATTTATGGTTTACAAATTTGTTGATAAGAATTTGTTTGAAGGACATATTTCTTTTTAAAAATAGATTTCTGACATGGTGGCTGTGGCACACATCTTGAATGGGACCCTAGTTATTCCTCAATTGGATAAACGTTCGTTTTGGCATGATACAAGGTACTTAGATTTATTTTTTATTGTCAATTTATGGATCAATTAATTGCTGATTCTGTTTTTAATTTAACCCCAATAAGTAATATACAATTTTCACAGTGCATTTTCAGATATTTTCGACGAAAATCACTTTATCAAAACCTTACAAAATGATGTTAAGATAGTCAAGGAGCTCCCCAAGGAATTGGAGTTTATTCCCCATGCTCGTAAGCATTTCACTTCATGGTCTGGCTTTGGTTACTATGAAGAGATTAGACGGTTATGGAAAGATTATCAGGTATTTTGAATGTTTCAACAACTATTATATATGAGTTTGAAGTTAAAACGAGGAGCCTTCTTCTTCTTTAGTAATCTGCTTTCCAGTTGATTTCTTCATTTTCGATGTTGATTACAATCCTTAGTTTGGATGCACAGTAGTGGACAAGAGATCTGACCACAAACCGAAACAAATGTGATTTTAATCTAAAGAGCTGATTTCCTCTAATCAAAACTTCTTAGTCTATTGTATCATTCTGAAGTTCTGTAGAATGTTTCTGATGTCAGACTTGGCAATTTCAATATTTAATTTGAAATTACAATTGTAGTCTCCAGACGCATATTTGTTGGTTAAAATTTAAATTCTTTTCTTGTTATATCTTGAATTGTTCAGCTGGAAATGCTACACCTGTTCAATTTTTTATCTTTCCCTCTGAATTGGTTGTTTAATAATTTCTAGGAATGATTGCTGCAGTCTTATCAAGTACATTTCTGTAGGTCATTCATGTTGCAAAATCTGATTCTCGATTAGCAAATAACGATCTGCCCCTAGATATTCAAAGGCTCAGATGTCGTGCTATGTATGAAGCCCTTCATTTTGCTCCTCCAATTGAGAACTTCGGAAAGGTTTGGATTGTTGCTAGTTTTAAAATATTTGCTAGCACGTGCTGCACAGATAATTTAATGCCTTTATCCAAATTTCTAGACGTCGAACATGCTGGAGATGTTTGAATTTTTGAATTGATGTAGGTTAAACTATTCAGAAATTCTCATCAAAGTAACATCACAGCCAAAAAGGATTTAAAATCCTTTAAAACGCTCATCTAGAAATATATGAAAAAATCATCTTAGAGTGGGGTGATAATGAACGTCAAATTAGGCTTCCTATAGTGTTTTTTTCCAGTATCTATAAATTTAAGAGGTCTCCTATGGGGCTTCCTGCTAAATTAGGTTCTGAGCATGCATGACGGTGACACCACAGACGCTGGTCGAGCGGCTTAGATTGCGTGGAGGAAGATATATTGCCCTTCATTTGAGATATGAGAAAGATATGCTCTCCTTCACGGGTTGTACTTATGGTTTGACTCGTCTTGAAGCCGAAGAGCTAAAAATAATGAGGTGAATATTGTGTGTGTCAGTATGTTCGACTTCTCTAGAAATAAAATATGTGGAAGTTGTGTCAGTCTTCATCCTTTTTCTGTTGCTCAATGTTGTTATTCTTTTATAGGGAGAAAACTCCTCATTGGAAGATCAAAAATATAAACTCAACGGAGCAAAGAATAGAAGGCCTTTGTCCACTTACTCCCAAGGAAGTGGGAATATTCCTGCAGGCTCTTGGTTATCTTCCATCAACATTAATCTACATTGCAGCTGGGGAAATCTACGGTGGTGATACTCGACTTTCTGAGCTTTCTTCTCGGTTTCCAAATATTGTTACCAAAGTTAGTCGACCATAATTTCTTACAACCTCAATGAGAAGTGGTATAGTTATGCCAATCCACAAATTTGGTGCAATTATAGCTAATTGCGGTCTCCTAACAGGAAACACTTGCAACAGAGGAAGAATTGAAGCCATTCACCAATCATGCTTCTCAGAGTGCCGCACTTGATTATATAATTTCAATTGAGAGTGACGTTTTTATCCCAACATACTCAGGGAACATGGCAAGAGCTGTAGAGGGCCACCGGAGGTATCTAGGGCACCGCAAAACCATCACTCCAGAGAGGTAACGATTACTTGAAAGCAGCCAGGCCCCTTTCTCGGGAGTATTTTATGACAGGTTTAGGCCGTACTTATGATGATATTCGTTAAATCTCAGCCGTCGGTGAATCAGTTATGCCTGCAAAATTTTTACTCCCATGTCCTCACACTTGATTTTATATGATGACTATTTTTAATACTTTTTCTGTAGTGCAAGCAACTCTAAGGGTTAATAACCTAGAGACACTTTTTCAGAGTTTAGTATGTTCCTAAAACTCTTTGAAGGATCTGCTTGCAATGACCATAGCAAATGGTAAAAGAGAATGGGTTTGACTTCATCGTAAATGCCTACTTAGCATGTAAAATCCAATGAGTTACCTTGCCAACCTTGCCAATCTAATCTATTAAGGACTGTGAGAATAGTTAAGGTGCATGCAAGTGGCATGGGTGCTCATGGATGCCAAAGAAGGAAAAAAAGGAAAAAGCAAATGCTAAGACTCACTCGGTGAGATTTCTTGGGAAAAGTTTTTCATCATAAACTCATCTGCTGTTTAGTATATACAACATTCCTCGGATAGCGATTTTTTTTTTGGGGGTACATTTTTGAGCATATTTGAAATGATTTTGAATATCCAATACTTACACGATAGATGTTGATGCCTGTTTTATCTTCACGAGATAGATGTTAATAGAAGTTTCTCCGGACTGCTCTGTTATCCCCTCCTATTCCATGACCAACGCTGTTTATCATTTGCAGGAAAGGGCTTGTTGAACTTTTTGATAAGCTAGAGAAGGGACAGCTTACAGAAGGGTCCTCGCTATCAGATCATGTCCTGCGGATGCATAAGAACAGGTAAATTTTGTTGCAAGTTGTATAATTTGCCTACTCAGTTGTCTTTACAAGAGTTGCTTCCACATCTTCCAAAATATAGGCAGGCACCAAACTCCAAAATGTTTATAAGCAATTTTATTTAGCTGTCTATTTAAAGAGCAAAACAACATGTAATTTACATTAACAATCGTCACAGACAGGGGGGTCCGAGAAGACGAAGAGGTCCACAGGCTGGAATAAAGGGTCGAGCGCGATTCAGGACTGAAGAGTCATTCTACGAAAACCCATATCCAGAGTGTATATGTAAATCTAAACAGTAGCTCTGAAATTACCTAAAGATGCAGCAGAGCTTTAGGGGTATCCTTAGCATTTCTTAACCTGCTTTCAAGTGACTGAGATCGTTAGAAAGTCCTTCGGTGTTTTGAAGTGAAGCAATCAGTATTGACATCAGATCAACTTGCAACTCAAAAATTAAGCAAACTTCTGAAGGATCTGATTTAACTATTTTTGTTCTTTCCTCTTCTATTTCTCATAATTTATAACTTTTGTTTACATTATTATGTATCAGATACGCTTCAAAGGACCTTTTCTGTATTATTTTATTACTTTAATATATGTCGTATTCTCTTAAAATGTAAGTTTAGTTTGTCTTGTGACTGTTCTAATCATATTTAATTTATTTGTTTCGGGTTAGTTCGACTGGTTAAGGTATATATATTCCCAACCAGGGGTAAAAAATTGGAATCCCTTGTTCGAAATTTTATGTTGAACTAAGTTGAAAGTTCCTTGAAATTGTAATATTTGGTCGTACAAACTACTATATATCCTTGAATTTTGTCATTTATTTAAAAAATATTCACATATTTTCAAATTTTACAACATTATCTTTGAACTTTAGTAAAACTATAACAATATTAATAGCATCAACTATTCAGAGCCATAATGTGCAAGGAATGTGAGAGTCACTCTAGTGGAGTTGGAAAAACGTAGCTATGTAATTTACATAGCTTTTATAAATACCTTCTACAATTTCAATCCACCTCCTTAAATGCTTGTGATTTAACATTTTCCTTTTAAACGTGGTCTCGCATAAATGAAAGCAAAAGGAGAAAAGGTATAAAGCAACCTAATCTAAAAGTTATTCGGTTGTTAAATTACAAAGTTAATCTTTGAACCTTAGATTTGTATCTATTTAAAGACTTTTTGAAGTGCCTAACACGTTATGAATATTCGATCTTATAAATTCCTAAACTTTCAATGATGTATTTAACTAATAAATAATTGGACTTTTGATTATGTATTTAATGGGTCTTTGATATATTCATTTTTTTAAGAATCGATTATTGATCTGGTAGATATAAAATTGAATTTTTTGTTTAGTGGAACCTTAAAATTTCAAAATTATGTTATAGATAAGTGAATTATAAAAAAAATAAGCCTAAAAGTTTATCGATGACCCATTTAGATATAAAATTGAAACATTTAAAGATCTGTTTGACACATAATTGGAATTTTCAGTATTTATTAAACACCTAAGTTTGGGAAGCCAATAGACATAAAATTGAAAGTTTAAATATCTATTTAGATGTTTTTCAAAGTTTAGGGACCTATTTGTCACAAAATTACAAATTGAAACCAATGATCTATTAGACACTTTTGAAGGTATATGGATCGATGAGATTGAAACTACAAACACCAAACTTGTAATTTAACTTTATTCTAATGCATTGTTTTTTTTTTCTAGAATTCAAGGACATAGATATGCAACCTATAGAACATATCATATTTAAGTAAGGTCATCCCAATGCATTGCTTTTAAAAACAATAGATGTTGTATGTGCTACTTAATTTCTTCGTGAATCCGATCTAACATGTCATGTTAAACTAGCTAACATTTTTAATATAAACACGTTGTGCTAGACATCTACAACTCGATTAGTTAATACATTAGACATTTGTCTTATCAAACGTTTAAACTTACATCTCCATATCTACGCCCATTTGACCAAAAAAAGAAGGGATCACACATCACTCTTTACTTAAAAACCAAAAACAATCTCTGTTTCCACCCTCATATTATCGAGGACGAATCAAACGGAAGCTGGTGACATGTAACACGAGTTTAGGAAAGGTACATGAATGAATCAAGATCATATTTGAATGAAAGGGATCATCAAGATATGAAAAGTATGGTTGATAATTGAAAGTTATTACCTAACCAACGAGATGCACCTTTATTGGATGACTCAATTATATGAACTCCAAAGTTAAGAGAGCAATCATTTGTGAGGTGATTTATTGAGAATTTTCCTATGAAGCATGTGAAGTGATGATAAAATATATTGAAATGACTCATGTTGGTTCATGAGCATAGTTTTCACTCTTAGAAGCATATCAAGATAAGTAAGAATGATGTTGCCAAGTTTCATGGATGCAAGAGAATATCATAGTCATCAGGTGTCAAATCCTAAGTATGAAATGTAACAACGCTAATGCTAAAAACTATGTAGAAATTAAATGTTAGATTAAGCCAATTTTCAATAATCCAACCAACTCTTTTTGAATTACCATCAGAGGTAGGAGATTCGAATCATAAACCTGCTAACACAAGTTTACAGAGTAAAACTATGCTCAATTTGGATAATAATTCAACTAATTTGTATTATATTCAATTGGTTAAGACATATCTCATTCACTAAAACATCATAGGTTGAAATTCGATATATTTTTTTAAGTTATCTTTACAGCCTTAAAAGTTAAAAAAGACAAATTCGTAATTTGACCTAAAATACAAGTTTTTGAAATTAGGAACATTTGGTATGATTTTAATGACAAACGATGATTCACTAAAATCCAAAAGGCAAACTAGCTTGGAATATAGAAGTTTTTTTTTTTTTTTTTTTTTTTAAAAAAAGAAAAAAAAGAAAAAAAAATGCTTCCCCATTTTCCCCACTAAGGCTAGCTTCGTGCTTCAGTAATTAAAATAAAATATATTTTTTTAAAAAAATAGAAATTTAAAATTGAAAAAATAATAATTACTTACGTTCTGTCTGTCTGTCTCTCTCTTTCTCACCTTCGACCTTTCTTTCTCTCTCCAACAACTTCGACGACCACCACCATCTTCTTCTTCACCACCATCTCTGCACTACTACCCAACACCACCGCCACCACTTTACCCTCACCGCCGCTCCATTTCTTCAAAGGAATTTCAAGATCCACTCGATCAACCTCAGTTTTTCTTCGCGCCATTTCCTCAATTTCTGTTTCCAACCAATTCGATTTCACTTCCTGCTCAAGGTGTGTGGTTTCCTATTCACGTCTCTCCTTTTCTGCTTGATTCTCCCTCACCAACTTACTTACATTCTTCCTTTGGTGTTTCTTTTCATATTCCGTTCATTTCCCCTCTCTGAGGGGGGGCTTAAAGGAATCGCTTCGTTGTTGATTATTGTTATTTAAAAAACAAATTGGGATTCTGGTTGACGAATGTGATTTAGTGTAGGCGTTGGAATTTAGTGATTCTGGAGTCTTAACTCAGTCGGTTTTTGGAATTCTGGTTGTTTGTGGAAGTTTGAGTAGGATTTGTGTGTTGTGGTGATCTGAATTTTGAGAGGATTTCGGGGTTTCTGGTTCTGTTTGAGTTGGGTTTTTGGTTTATAATGATCGAGTGAGAATGGTGAGGTTTCTGGGACTCGCTCGTGGTGACTCTTATGAGTCACCACGAGAGATCGCCTCCAGGGCCACAACGACAAGCGAAAATGGCGAGAGTGGTTGGCTTATTCGGTTCTTTGACTCGGCTTTTTTCTGTGAGTGGATTGCTGTTAGCTATCTCTACAAGCATGAACACTCGGGGGTTCGTGATTATCTCTGTAATAGAATGTATACGCTGCCTCTATCGGGTTTGGAGAGCTATTTGTTTCAGATATGCTACATGATGGTGCATAAGCCTAGTCCATCGTTGGATAAATTTGTAATTGATATGTGCTCGAAGTCGCTTCATATAGCTATGAAGGTGCATTGGCTTTTAGCTGCTGAGCTTGATGACTCTGATGATACTGATGGGATAAGTAGGATTCAGGAGAAGTGTCAGATTGCAGCAACATTGATGGGTGAATGGCCGCCTCTTGTCCGACCTCAGGGAGAATCAATGAGCCCTGGAAGCAAAAACCAGGTTTTGAATAAGCTATTTTCATCAAAACAGCAGTTGTTGTCCCTTGTGTCTTCTCCACCTGACCGAAGGTCCATGTCATTCTCGCCTTCATCAGGGAACAATTGGCAAGAAGATGCTGGTCAATTATCGCCCGACGAGAACAATATTTTTAAGAAATTTATCCCAAGCCCAAAAGTTAGAGATGCATTTTTGTTTAGGAAGTCAGTAGATAAAGATGGTGATGAAACTGAAAAAGATGGGTTCTTCAAGAGGCTTTTAAGGGACAGTAGAAATGATGATGACTCAGGTTCTAAGATTCGTGATACTCTGCTCTTCAGGAAGTCATCAGAAAAAGATGACGATGACTCTGAAAGAGAGAGTTTTTTCAAGAGGTTTCTGAGGGACAGTAGAGAAGATGAGGATGTGACTTCAAGCTCAGAGGGTTTTTTCAAAAGGTTGTTTCGTGATAGCAAGAATGAATCTGTGGATAAAATAGCTTCCAAGTCTGGGTCAGGGGAGGATGATGAAAAGGAAGGATTTTTTCGAAAGCTTTTCAAGGATAAGTTCGAAGATAAGCGAGATGCAAATGACAGGAATGAAGATGATATGAACTCTGAAGAAAAATGTTCTAAATCCAGGGAAGATGATGAAAAGGAAGGGTTTTTTCGTAAACTTTTTAAGGATAAAATTGAGGACAAAAATGATATAATTGATAAGGTTGAAGATGCCAATGGGAATGTGGAGGAAGAAGAGCCTTCAGATTTCTCATTGTTTCGCAGACTGTTTCGGGTGCATCCGGAGGAGGCAAAAAGTACTGAATTAAATGAAAACAGTAACATAGATAGCCTGCCTGAAAGTAGTCGAGGTACAGAGAATTTTTTTCGGAAGTTGTTTCGAGATCGGGAGCGTTCAATTGAAGACTCAGAGCTTTTTGGATTGAAGAAGCACAATGAGGTACCCTTACTATTGGCCTCTAATTCCTTTTCCTGTAAGAAAGAATTATGTTTATTTTTCTATGATTATAAACAATTTTCTAATAGTGAAATATAAGGTGATATCACTTGGAAGTTTAAAAAAGACTCCAAATTGGCAATAATAGAACAGAAAAAGTAATTACAGAGGAACTTAGGCTAATCGAACCAAGAGGAATTCAAGAGAAAAAAAAATGCTGCCCTAAATTTCCTCAACATTCCCTTAAGAGAACACTAAGGGGACAAAATAATGCAATATTTGAACACCTAAGGTTTTCACTGCATCAGTTGCCTGATCTTTACTACAACTTTTTGGCACCCTAGTCTGAATTGTATGCTCATAACTTTATAGAAGCACCCGGGCTCCCCGAGACAGCAAAATGAGAAGTCAAATGTTAAGCCTCCTCTTCCAAATAGTACAGCATCTCAGTTCAGAAAAGGAGCTTATCACGAGTCATTGGACTTTGTTCACTCCTTATGTGAGACATCATATGGTTTAGTGGATGTATTTCCAATTGAAGACCGGAAAAGTGCACTTCGAGAGGTTGTTTATAATTTTTCTGCCAATTGACCTCTTATGTTCTTACATTTTTTTCCCTGAGTTTCTTACTGAAATAGTTCATACATCTCTTGTCATTTTGTTTAAAGTCTCTTGCAGAAATAAATTTAAAAGTAGCCGAGGCTCAAAATAATGGAGGTATGATCTTATTTATAAGGTATCTATATGATGCCAATTTAGAAGCATTTCTTTTTCTTAGTGCAACATGTAGCATGTAATGCTAATATTATTCAAAACGATCTGAAAGTTTCCATAAAAATAATACCATTCTTTTATTTCTCAACGTTCTATTTAATTCCAAATGGCATAATTAAAAAGGTTCTTGTATTTGATGCCATAAGGATGCATTAAATCTAGCCACTTCCCAAACTTCCTCACTTGATTCTCTCAACCTCGCCAAAATTCTATTATTTATTTCATTCCAGATGACCCACAAAAATTGCAAGGGAATGAGTCTGCCACCAAATTTTGCACATCCCCCGGAAGGGAGAATTCAAAAGCACCTTCTCCACCTAAGTCCTACCATCTCTATGCCAAGCCCAATTAACACCAAACAATCTCATCCAGTATCTCTAAAGGTAGTGAGCAAACTGACAATCCCCAAAACAAATGATCTGGGTCGTCCTTGTGCCTCTTGCAAAGAATGCACCATTGCAGGAATAAAACGAAGGGAGGGTGTCTTTGAACGTGATTCATGGTGTTAACTCTTCCATGTAAAAGCTGCCACACAAAGACTCTAACCTTCTTTGGATTTTAACCTTCCAGAAAAAACATGGGCAACAGTGGAGGGAAAAGGGGAAGACAGTATATGGAAGAAGGAATGACAAGTGAAACCCCAAGTAGAAGAAAAATCTTTTCTTTAGATCTTCAAAACTATGAATAAATTTCTGTCACTAGGTGAAACTTGCAAATATTTGTCTTATCAAAAAAAAAAAAAAATGCAAATATTTGTGCTGTTGTCACGTTGTTCTTTCACATGCTCAGTTGGAAATGAGCTTGTATTCAGGTTTGTAATTGTCTATTTTGCTCCAGTTGATCTTTTGGTGCTACAATTTTGAATTTTGATTTGGTGCCGTCCTAGAGATATCAGCACTTTATACACCCGTCTGGAGTAAGAGAAGGGTTCTATGAAGTGGTTTTATTTATTTATTTATGGCTGTTTTGTGAAATGTCTGGTTGAGAGAGATTGGTGAAATTTCAGAGGATCTCTGGAGGGTCGGAGAGTTATTGAGAGTGGTGTGCTCTATGGTTTGCTTTAATGTCTTCCTATAGGAGTCTAAAACCAAATAGTTGTGTGATTATCCCCAGGCTCCTTGAGGTCTTATTTGGTGAATACGGAAAATCATCTTTTATACAATTTTATAATAATTATTATTTTTAACATAAGAAAGGAGAGAGTATATTGTTCTAAAAGGTTCATTACAAAAAAGGGGAATGAGCTATCCCTAAAGCCACTGGATTAACGAAACTCAATAGTTATTTGGAAAAATGCCACGGGGCTCTTTTTGGTTTCTTTGATGGAAAGAAAACTAGATATTTCAAGGGTCAAAGTAGAGCCTTTTGTTCGCGCTCTCTCTCTCTCTCTCTCTCTCTCTTTGTTGTGGTGGGGGAAGCTAGGAGTTAGTCGTGTTTGGGTCTCCTTTATGTAATTTCCTTGCTTCGTGTTAGCAGAAAGATGTCTTGTCTCCTTGCCTTGCCTTCCTTTTATACGAATTCACATTTTCATTTGCCTATTGATGGCCAATGGGTGAATTCTCCGTGTTCTAGCAAATGTTATGATACTGCAAGAAATTTGTTCTGGAAGTTGAACTTCTTGATTATTTGGATATTGGTTGTATTTTCAGGCGTTTCATTTCCTATGGGAAGGGGGATGTATCGTGTTGTCCATATTCCTGAGGATGAAGCTGTGCTTCTCAACTCTAGGGAAAAAGCACCTTACTTAATATGTGTTGAAGTACTGAAAAGTGAAGTTCCAAAGTAAGTTCCAGCAGGCTTAGCTACTTTGATGTCAATTACAGTTATGATTGTGAACCCATCCAAGTCGTTTTAATATTAACATTCAAGATTTTGACCACTTTGTCTCTTTATCTCATTTTTGTTTTTTTTTTTTCCCAAATTGTTTTAGCAACGTAAAGGATGCATCCAGTGCTCAAAAACTATCTAGAGGAGGAATTCCTTTAGCAAATGGAGATGCATTATTACCGAAGCCACCTCCCTGGGCCTATCCATTGTGGACAACTCAAGAGGCATACCGGAATAGTACTGATCGAATGTCAAGTTCTACTGCTCAAGCAATTGATCAAGCAATGTCGCACAAGTCAGATGCAAAAGTGAAATTTGTAAGTTTGAAACTTTCTGTGGAGAAACAACTGAAGAATGAGTCAAAGAACACTGAAATAACTGATTCAGACCCCGCTGAAATTGTATCAAGTCAACATGGTACAGCAGATGTTGTTCATGGTTCAGGAGCAGCTTCTAGCAGCGACTTGGAGTGGGTGAGAGTTGTTCTCACAGCTGATCCTGGAACTAGAATGCAAGACATTGAAGTACAAGGAGCACCACGTCGGAGGGAACACCGCCGGGTCCCAAGTACAGTAGCTATAGAAGAAGTAAAGGTGAGATTTGGCATTTGCAAATAGCACTTATGCAAGTGCACACCAATAATAATCATCATCATTGTCACCAGTTGCTTACGGATTTAAATTTAGAATTATTTTACTTCGTGTATGTGTAATAGACGTTTAGAAGTCCTGCCTCTAGTTAATGCAATCCTTGTGGTGAACTGCTTATGAGGGAGAAAGAATATGGAACCATAGATTGAATCATAATGGTTAATCAAATTAGCGGATGGAATGCTAGCTATAATTCGTAGGTTGGCATGAGATGATTCTTTCTTTGCATTTGTTTGTCATACCCTCAAATTGTTTTACCTTCAATCAAGTTGCTGCTCCTCTTGTGCAGGCTGCAGCAGCAAAAGGCGAGGCACCTCCTGGACTCCCTCTAAAAGGGGCTGGTCAGGATTCATCAGATGCACAGCCGAGGGTAAAGACTGAAAAATGGATATATTTTTCTATATCATGTGATTTTGGAAGTTTAAGAGCTTACAGATCTCTTTTTAACATAGGCAAATGGCAGCACACCCAAGGCCAGTGACGCCTTATCTGGAGAACTTTGGTCAGTTAAGAAAGAAAGGATACGCAAAGCTTCAGAATTTGGAAAGTTATCTGGTTGGGACTTGCGTTCTGTAAGTTCTGTTTCAGTTTTTCAGATCTTATTTTATTCAACACTTATTTTCATTCTGTCTTTATTTAAATTCACATTTCGTCGATTTTCATTCTGTCTGTCTGTATTGCCACATCATGCACATTTTGGCATAAATTATAAATTGTCATATATCACGAGTATTAACTATTATTATTGATTTCCTTCAACTTGATGACATATCAATATGTGACTAAGCACGGTAATCCCTTGATGATCTTCTATTACTCAGTAACTTTCTGGAGGTTTTGGGTTTCCTTTTTTGTATGCCCTTAGTTATTCTTTTCTTTCATATTGCTTAATGGAAGGTTGGTTTCTTACCAAATAATAATATTAGTAAAAAAAGACTTTTTAGAGATCCAGTTAGTTTATGGATATCCAGGTTTGCCATTGTTTATTTATTTATGTATTATTTTCTTTTCTTTTCATAGGTCATTGTGAAGAGTGGAGATGATTGCAGACAGGAGCATCTTGCTGTGCAACTTATTTCACACTTTTATGGTATGGCCACTTTTCAGGGTTTCATGTTCAATCCCTTGGCTTAGCCAAGGAGACAAGGCATCCCTATGCTAAACTTCGATATTGAAAGAAGATCAATGCAGGGAATTGGTAGGAGAAATAGTTTAATTAAGTTACTTAATAAGTTATTGATAGCTCATATTAGTTTTGTTAATTTCTTAATTGATTGGTTTTATTTTCCTTGTTTCTATGGTTATAAAAATCTTTAGATGGGAAAGTATTGGGAAACTTTTAGGATACCAATGAATTATGGTAGATTGAACCTCAGACCTCGAGGTTGATAATGTAAGTTCATGCCAGTTGAGCTATGTTCATGTTTGGTCAGGATACCAATGAATTGAAAAAGGAATTTCCTTTTTTGAAAAAACAATATAATTTATTTTTTCCCTCTTCCTATGGAATCAGTCCATCTTCCCAAGTATAAAAGAAAAGCCTAGAAACAGAATAACTAAACAACGGAGCAATCTGGAAGAGAGAGAGAGAAAAAAAAAAGAAAAAGAAAAGAAAAGAACAAAACACAATCACAAGAGACTGATTCAATTTAAGAATCGGAAAAGGAGGATAATATAGAAAACAGTCCATAAAGAACATCCAGGGAGAGATATTGACATGTGCTGCATTCTAAACCTTCATGTCAGAAGTCCTACAATTTCTCAGCTTCCCTTAAAACTGTACTGTTTTTTAGCTATAAATTGGGGAGAAAAATAATAAAACTAGGAAGATTGCTACTTGCCAAAGAATCTAATGTCTGAAGCCTATTACGGGGGATTATCAAGTTCCGTCTCCATCATGTCCTTAAATTGTCTGGAAGAAGCCAAAATTAACTCCACTCTCTTGTTTCAGCTGCAAGAATGTTAATAATAGAGCATTATTGTAAATTATTTTGCTTTTGACATCTTTATTTTTCATTGACGCCAGATATATTTCAAGAAGCTGGCCTTCCTCTCTGGTTACGACCCTATGAAGTATTAGTTACTTCTTCTTACACGGCTCTTATTGAGACAATTCCAGATACGGTAATCTTATACTATTTTTTTAAGTTAAATTTGACAATGGAAAAGAAAATAAAAACTATGCAGATCACCGCTATTTCTCTTACAGGCGTCACTTCATTCTATCAAAAGTAGATATCCTGGCATCACTAGTTTGCGTGAGTTCTTTGTTGCCAAATATGAAGAAAACTCCCCAAGTTTTAAACTTGCCCAGGTACCCCTTATTTTTATTTATTATTGTTATTATAGGTATTATTTTTAATTACAGTTTCTTGATATTGTATGTTTAGGATTCCCTCGAAAGCTCTCTTTTAGACTTCTAGTTTTCCTTCTTTCCAATTTTTTGAAATTTTAAATTCTATGGGGTATAGAGTGATGGTTTTATTGAAGGTTCAAAAACTGGTAAGAATCAAATTCTACATTTCTATTGCAATTTGCTAATATGGTGGTTCCATCTTTTGGGTGTTGGATGAAACATGTAAGGACCTTTGAGTTGGCCTCAGATTTGAATGCTAACTTGTATACATCTGTTGTTTTAATGATCGATAACTACAGGAATGAGAGAGATACTTCCAAAGTTATCTGGTATTGCTATTTGTGTTTGGAGGGAAAGCCATGAGGATAAAGCTCCTCTTTCAGAGATTCTGTTCTTGATGAGAATAAAATCAACATTAGGTTAGATGAGTGGAAGATTATTTTTTATCTTCAAAGATGGTTGACTCACTCTTCTTTCGCGACTGAAGTTCTCATAAGAAGAACTTGACTTTGTAACAAGATGCTTATTATCTTTAAAATTGTTTATGTCATCCTCTTTCCAACCAAGTCCTGTCAGCCTCTTTCCAACCAAGTCCTGTCGGCCTCTTTCCAACCAAGTCCTTTCTACAAAATAGTCATGGTCACTAGAATCTTCAGAACCTTGGCTTTCCTTTTGGACTGAGATCTCATATATATATATATATATATAGATATGTTTCACGTATGCATGCATGCATATACACTTTGATTGAATATCAAGATGGGTGTTGTAACTTGTATTGCATTCATCAATTGAAACTGGATCGCTATATTGTTTTTTTATAATTTGATTTAATAATAATAATAGTAGTATTATTATTGTTGTTACTTTTTTTTTTCTTTTTTTGGAACTATGAATGAATTTCTGATATAATACTTGCTAGAAGCAAATGGGGTTGTTCTTTTGTTGCATTTTATCCAAACTCTTCTCAATGGAAGTTCAGCTCGTTATAACAAAAAGAATGATGGATACAGACTGAGACTCTGTGTACCTAATATTCCATTCTTATTTTTTCAATGCTTTTGTGATTTATATTGTTTTTGTTTGAACTCTAAACAGAGGAATTTCGTGGAAAGTATGGCTGGATATTCCCTCGTCTGCTACCTTCTGCAGGTATTATGTCTTTCAATAAATAATAATAAGAATAAGAATAAGAAACAAGCTTTCATTGAGAACTATTTTCTAATTTACTGATTCAATATTGTTTGTCTTTTATATACAATCATTCCAATTATTTCATTATTGGCTAGAGACTAGATAAGAGTTCACGCTTCTATGATTTTTAATCGTTACTATATCAAAGTGATGATAAATTTTGTTATTGGAAAGTGTATGATGATTAAATTATAGTATTCAAATTATAATTGGAAAATGGTGGAACATTAGTACATTGTAGAGTGAGTGAACTATTGTTAAACTGTCATTGAATTTATCTTCTGCATTGTTTGTTCAGCTATAGAAGCTCCATTCCTATAGTTTATTCTTACAACTAGATCATTTGCCTGTTTTTCCTAATTGATGTCGAGAATTTCATACCCGAAAATTAAGTTTGTGAATTAAGATGACTTTGCTTCCATGATTGTCGAAAGAACCCTTTTAGTAGATGCAGATGCTTTGAGAATATTTATTAACAATGGCTTATAGCAATTAGCCCCTCATTTTATTGATATAAGGTGCTGACGTGCTGTTGCCAATTCATCCACTGAAGGGAGACATCATTTTAGTTTCTAACGCATAACTGTTTTTTTTTCTTTCTATTGCTTAAAAAGTTTTGCATGTTGAAGATTGTTTTTCCCCGTAGTGTTCTCATTCAATGATATTATTTTTATTTCCGTTTTCACAAAAAAGAAAAGAATAATAAATTGGCTTTGTTGAGTCCTCTTATTGGTTTTTCCTGCTGCATTTACTAGGTGAAAGATCGGCACAATGGAAATCTGCTATTGGATGAGGAGGGTCATATAATACATATCGACTTTGGCTTCATGCTCTCTAACTCACCTGGCGGGGTAAATTTTGAGAGTGCTCCTTTCAAATTAACCCGGGAGCTCCTGGAGGTATGTTCACTTTTATATGATACATTCTTGGCTGACAGCCTACATGTATCTTTCCACTTTTTTCTTTTTGATTATTTGACATCCTGTGATCATTCCATTTTTGTTTTTTAAATTGTCAAATAATTGGAATATTAATGCTAGGTCATGGATTCTGATGCTGAAGGAGTTCCGAGCGAGTTTTTTGATTATTTTAAAGTAATCATAAACCCTCTTTTTTCTTGAGACCTTGATATTCTTCACATCTTTCACATAATGCATAAAGTGGACTGAATTTATTGTTGCTTTTGCCCTTGAAACCAGGTTTTATGCATTCAAGGATTTCTCACATGCCGTAAGCATGCAGAACGTGTTATTCTTCTTGTTGAGATGTTGCAGGTAGATTTTTATTTTATTTTATTTTTTATTATTTATTTTTTTCACTTATGCCCAATATTGATTTCTGCACTGAACCGAAGCTCTTGATTGAATCTTATCCCCCCACCAAAAAAAAAAAGCTTCAGTTGAAAAATGTTAAATAATTACTTCTTGTTAAATTATTGAGTGGTAAAGTCTGCTGAATCTTTCTATGTTGTGGAGGTAATCCAGAATTCTATTCTCCCTTGCCAAGAAATTGTGGTCATGTTAGATAATATTTTTCATTTTCTTTTCTTCTCCTTCTTTCTTGATTAGTTTTTATTTATTGTTTCATCTTTGTTCGAGTGCATTTGATATCCATTCTTTTGTTTCTTGTACTCTATTTTTTTTAAGAAAAAAGAAACATAAATGCATTGGATAATTAAAAGTTTTATGTTACCTTTTCTCTAGTATTTCAACCTTAAGAAATGAGAAATAACAATTCATTTATAAGATTCTTTCTTTCTTGAAAAATCATGATATTTTATATGTAATCTATTAGACAAAAACAGAAGGTTTTTTATTTTTTATTTTTTATTTATTTATTTTTAATAAAAAAACTATAGTTTAACTAATCTTAGTTGGTGTAAACCAAGCTTCCCTTATTGTAACTATAGTTTAACCAACCATATGACCAATTGGAGAAGTTTTTTGTAATCTATTGGACATGACCCCTTTTGTAATTTCACCTTAATATCTTATCAATGAAATTTTTGTTTACAAAAAAAAAAAAAAAAAAAAAAAAAAAAAAAAAGGAAGACAAAAATAGAAGGAAGATACGCAAGTAATATTTTAGATAATTGAAATACGAACTGTAGTGTTATTCAGGCATGATTTTTTCCTTTACTTTTATGTTTTCTTATATATTCATCTTTATATTTGCCAGTCAGGTTCTGAAAGCTTAGTCATTGTTTGTTGGAGTTTGTCAGTACTTAGTATCATAGTTGATGCAAATCTGAAGACCATATGGTTGAATGCCATTTATTTCGTTAATAATTGAAAACAAGAAGTAGGAAACTTGGAACGATAGTGTTATGAAATCATGTATCATAGTTGATGCTAATCTGAAGACCATATGGTTGAATGCCATTTATTTCGTTAATAATTGAAAACAAGTAGGAAACTTGGAACAATAGTGTTATGAAATCATAGGCCCTCAAATGATGCCGGTGACTGAAGAATCAAATGCTTTTTACAGAGTGAAGCACAAGAGTGCTAGTTCTTATCCATATAAGAAAATCAAGACCACCATTTAAAATCTTCAAGTAATGGGGCAGGGCATATTGATATCTCCGGCAGATAATCATTCATTCTTCTAATAGACAATGTTGACAATCATTGAACCGAAAACATGCAAATATATAAGCAGGGTAGGATTATAAGAATGTTTTTCTTACTTGTATTAGAGTTATTTGCCTTGTACATTCGTTGAGAGTTTGTCGCTTATTTATTCAGTTGCTGACACTTGTATTACCTGTGACTATATATAAGCCCATTTCATTAAAAATACACATTAGTTTCTCTCATGCTTAATATGATATCAGAGTCAAGATTGTTAACCTGTTTTTGTTAACTCATTTGTTTTCTCCACATTGAAATCAGGACTCTGGATTTCCATGCTTCAAAGGTGGCCCGCGAACAATTCAGAATCTCAGAAAACGATTTCATCTCAGTTTGACTGAAGAGGTTCTATTTTATTTACTTGTGCTTGTAAGTTGTATTGGATAATGTTGCATTTGATAGAGTACTAACCGCAAAACTCTTTCTCGCGCAGCAATGTGTCTCTTTAGTGCTTTCACTTATCAGTAGCAGCTTAGATGCATGGCGAACCCGGCAGTATGATTATTATCAAAGAGTTTTGAATGGAATATTATGAGGTTAGATTTCCACGGTGGTTCTGGTGTCTTTGTTTTACCATTTGAGATTGCCAGCCTAGTGAACCATTTCGATTGAGATTACATCTCTAATCAACTACCAGTTTAAGGCTAGTTTGTTTCTGTTGGAGTGGCTCCAAAGTTTCCCTGGATGTCAAAATAGATTCTTTGCTGTTGGTGCATGACCTGTTTTTTTCTACACGAGCGGATTGAATCAGTGATTTTATTAGCTGATGGAAGGTACTACTGGCTGATCAACGGCTGGAACAGTATTAAGTTTCAACTTTCTCATTTGATTTAGTGCATAACATGGCTGCTTGTTGGGAGAGCAGATTCAGCTTCCCTTGTATACCAAAAAAGCATACCTTGTATATAATAATTGCAGTTTTCAATGGAGAAGACAGACCTTGAACTTGCCATTGCTGCCTGTACCGTCTGTGCTTAACGATATCGTGATTGCAACTACACATTGGAGTACTTAACGCAGAGCAATAGGCATCAGTGCTAGCACATCTTGGTGATGGAACGAAAATCTCTTGCATTACATAAAGGTTTATTTTTATCTTGTTTTACATTCTTGAGATGTTTGGATCCCATCTGTGCTTCCCAACTTGGTCTGATCCTCTCAACACTAGTTGTACCAAAGAGGTTGTTGTGATAGGAAAAGATTTGTTCAGTGCATTAGTGTCTGTTTCTTGTGCTGTTGATTTGGAAAATTCTCTAATTTGATCAAGTCGTATATGATGAGTTTCAGTGGCATTGATATCTCTGCTGTTCCTCTCATGTTTATTGTGTTGAGTTTAACATTAATACCTTATCATGTTGGAACGGACATTATTTTTGTTAGCAATCTATGCAATCATATTAACTAATCATTATGCCAATAGCATAAATGCTTGGTGTTTCTACTATATTATGATATTGTGATGGAAGATTTATACTTAAATTTTGGGATGTTTCACATTAGCTTTAATCAGAGACAGAATATATATTTCTTAAAAAGCAAAAGGCTTGACTATTGAGGTGGAGAGTTTTTGCATGCCTTTCCTCCTCTTCTTCAAAAACTCACAATCCATTATTTATCAATTTTCAATGTCTTCAATCTCAACTATTTGGTTCTTTACTTTTGTGGTTGGTTTTTAAATAGTGAAAAGTAGATAACAAAAGAAAAATTTGGGAGGTATAAATAGTCTAGATTTAATTTTCAAAAGTAAAAATAATAAATAAAATGGTTACCAAACGAGATTTTATTTATTTATTAATATTGTTCTTTTTGAGCATTTTATTATTAGTCTTTTATGGTAGGTTTTAGTATCTTTGTCCAACGAAAAACATATTTTCATTCAGGGCAAGAATGATTTAAAGAAGTGTGTGAAAAAAAGTGGTTGGTTGTAAATTTATTTGACATGATAGTTATTAAGAAAGTTGGTAGGTAATCAAAGAATAAATTAATTCTATAGTAGACAAGTTGATTTTGTTTCTATTATAATTTTTTTAGCTCATTTCTCCTCTAAACTTTTATCATATGAATTTATCATAAGACAAATTTATATACATCAAGTAGCATAAATGTTAACACTATAAAAATGATGTCATAAATTAAATCAATAATTAAAAAGATGTATAAATCTAAAAATGCTTCCCTCAATTATTTATTTTTAGTCCAATTAGTTAAAAGTCAAAAGATTCGAGTACCTTTTGAGTTCAAAAATATTTAAAAGGTGTTTAAATATTATTATTAAAATATATTCACCCTCTTCAGAAGTAAAAGACCATATATTTGTTTTTCAAATAGAGTAAAGAAATATTGGGGAAACTCGAATTTTGCCCATAAAAACTTTAAATTTATCATGGTGTATAAAAAAATTAAGAGAGCTGCGTGTATTACATATTAAATATTGGTGGTTCGAAATACATGGAAGTGAATCAATATTTCTATTAAATCACATAAAAATTTAACAACAAAATGTCACTATAAGCATTTTAACTTCTTTAAAATCATAAAAGAAAAATTATTTTAAATGATAAAATTGTTAAAAATATTTACAATTAATAACAAAATATCACAATTTATCTGTAATAGATCGTGATAAATTATTATATGTGACTATCTATGTCAGATAGTAGTCTATCGGATAGACGATGATATTTTACTATTATTTATAAATATTTTAGTTTATTTTTCTATATTTGAAAACATCCCACCATAAAATGTGTATTTATTTATTTAAACATTTTTTCTGAATTTGTTTGTTTTAATAATTTTATAAAATATCAATATTTGCATCTAACATTTTCTTAAAATTAAGATAACGACATTTTCATTCATCAATTTTTCGTCTCTACGAGTTTGACTCGCATGATGAAAAAAAGAAGAGAGATAATGATATATATTTATCGAATTCCATGTATACCCCTGACCCTCCTTTCACAGCAAGGCACCACCAGCCTGCTTCAAGTCTTTCTATATAATCTCTCTTTTCTTCAACCTCCGTTTTCCGAAGTCCATACGCTACTCTGCCCCTTCTCTCTTCTCCTCCTCCATCTCTCTCTCCCTCATCCGTTCACGGCGGCGTTCCTTCGCCATCTCCGTTTCTCCCCCGCTTTCTTCCTCACAATTCCGGTACGGTTTCTGCGGTCTCTCTCAAAATCTGCTGATCTTTTTCCCCCTCCTTTTCCATCGCGGTGATGATTGCTGTTTATCATCGTCTATGGGGCTTTCTGAGTTTTCGTTGTTTCTGTTCTTGAGTTGACCTCGTTGGTAACTTTCTACTTTGTTCAGAAACGAGGGTTTCTCTGGATTACTCTGTGCATTTACTTAATACCCTTTTGATCGTTTTGGATTGTTTGGATTATTTATTTATTTATTTATTATGCAGCTGTTGCTGTGATGTTTTTGTATTATAACTCTGTTTCTGGGTTCCTTTGATTGATTTGTTTTCGAAAGATGTGTTGGTTTTGTTATGCCTCGTGACACTCATCTGTTGTGGGAAAGGTTGTGTAGTGATTTGTAAATCGTTTTGGATGAATACCACTCGTTTGAATTTTACTGACTATTTGGCTCAACGATGCTTGTTTTGTTTGATGAACAAATGTGTTTTTTCAAGGGGATGTTATCTAATATATCATCACTGCATCTAATGCTCTTCAAAACAGGGTTTTCCTAGCATACCAATGTCTTTTGAACTCCAGAGGAAGAATTCATCTAGACCGTTTGATTTTTGTTTCATGAACCGGGGGAGATTCTGGTGCTCGTGGAAGATCTTGTTCCGTCACTGGACTTGACGATTGTTTTTCTTTTCTCTCTTTTCCCCCTTTCTTTTTTCTTGGAGGGGATTATGCTATTCTATTTGAGAATTGGATTCGACACTTGGGTATATTTCTTCTTTTTAAAACATTTTTTTGAGAGCTCTTCGTTTCAAACTGATTGAGATAAGAGAAAATTACGATTTTTTCCCGTCCTGCTCGTTGGAAGTTGGGTATACGGGTTTCACCATATACACACAGCACTGAAGTCTCTAGATTTACCATGAAGAAAAGATCACTACCTCCCGGGTTTCGGTTTCATCCAACTCACGTTGAGTTGGTAATGTTCTATCTAAAGAAGAAAGTGATGCGGAAAAAGCTTCCTACGGGAGTCATTTCTGAGTTGGACATATACAAATATGCGCCCTGGGACCTTCCAGGTACTTGCTCATTTTTATATATTCAGGCTTATCTTCATTTGATTTAACCATCATATTTGATGGTTGCAAATAATCTCCCACTATATGCTTCTTATGGAAATTGGAACATTTGTTTATTTCTTAGATAAATCGTGTTTGAAAAATGGAGATCTGAAATATTACTTCTTTTGTCCGAGAGAAAGGAAGTATGCAAGTGGTGCTCGAATGAATCGTGCCACACAATTTGGGTATTGGAAAAGTACTGGAAAGGATAGGCCTGTTCACTACAACAATAAAGAGGTTGGGCAGATTAAGACTTTGACATTTTTTAGAGGTAAAGCACCAAAAGGGGATCAAACTGATTGGGTCATGCACGAGTACAGGATTGAAGAAAATAATTTGTCTTTAGATGTTGCTCAGGTAATCACTAGGCTATGATATGACCTTGAAATTTACTTCATATGATAGTTTTAGTCTTTCAGAGTTGATGTTGTGGTTTAAACTTTGAATGCAGTACATATGTAATACTAGGTTACTTCTTATAACTGCAATTGTTGCACTGAATATATCAAACATTTGTAAAAGTGGTACATAAAGACTGGATAATTAATCTCTCACTCTGTACTCTTATGCTTCCAATCCACCTTTTCCTCTCCCACAATTAAACTGCCACTACCGACAACTATAGAATGACTCTTTTCTAAAGCTGATTAATGAAAGTGATCTGTAATACCAATATAATCATGTTTCCTATGGCAGGATGCATATGTTCTCTGTGTAATATTCCAGAAGGATGGTCCGGGCCCAAGGAATGGTGCCCAGTATGGAGCACCATTTAAAGAGGAAGACTGGGAGGAGGATAGTCTGGAGGAGGTTGATTCTTTAGAAGTTGATCTTTCCTCTGGCCTATCGGTGCTACCTAGTAAAGAGCCACTGAATTCATTTGCTCCAGACACCTCTTTGACACCGAGTAACGTTTTTGGTTGTTCATCAGCATCATGTATCTCTGAAAATATGGCATCTACTTCGAAGGAGATGCCTCAGATTGCATCTGGAAATATTGCTCCATTGGAGATACCTGGGAATTGCAATAGTCTTGATGACTTATTTACCATTGAAGATTTTTTTCCTGAAAATGGAAACTTGGATGCATATGGATTTCAGGTGCAGTTAGCTGCTTTATCTTTTCAATGCTTTGTTAATTAGACCATGTTGAAGTTGAATGAATTCTTAAAATTTTCTTCTTAGTGTCGTGAATTTCCTTATCTTTTTGAACGATTTTCCTACTAAGTCTAGAAACTTGACATCTTCTAAACAATAGAAGACATGCATTTCAGCAGTGTTATATAATTTGCATTCAGATTCTTGGAAATTAAATAAACACAATACTGTCTCTACACTAATTCTACCTTCCTTTATTGTACTTATAGTTTCAATTTCTAGTAGTCCTACTTGGTTACTATTGCTCATACACCCTGCATGACTATCTTGTCTTCAGTGCATGATTATGCTCTCTGCATCTGAATTTGAAAGATTTGCAGAGTTTGTTTGAATGACATACTGGTATATTTTTGTCTCTTTTTTTATGACAACAATTTGCTTGCCCCTTCTCCCTCACTTTTTCTGTGTTTATTAATCATTAAAAATATAAGTATTGTTCATGCCGGAATGACAAAAGAGATGAAGGTCAAGAGCTGTAGTTCAACTCAACGATTTTAAAGTTACCTCAAAATAGATTGCTTCTCTAAAGTAGTAAACCTTAAACCACGGTGGGTTGAGGTATTTAATTGGTTAGCGGTTTCTAAATCTATAATTGAACAAACCAGTAATGTTTAGTTATTGAAAACAAAGTGTTTTTGGGGATAGTTTATGATGGAAGGACATAGAGAGCTTTGTTCAACTTTACAATTAATCCTTGTCATCTTACTTTTCCTGAATCCTTGTCGTTCTCCAATGCCAAACAATTGTTTCCTAATCTAGTCGTTTGGAAGTTAAAATGGAACACATGAGTGCACGGACCCTTGGCTCCTAGTGAATGAACAAGAATTGGTAAATTTGTTTTGGTCAAGGAATGTTTAGTTCATATATGTTCATATTTTGGTAATTTATATCTTAGATGGAGTTGTCGTTTTTGCAGCTTATCTACTCGGATGTATATTTTGTGATAACTTGATGATAGGACCTTTTCTCTTTTTGTTGGGGTCTTTTCGTTTGACCTTGTGTATTCTTTCATTTTATCTCAATGAAAGTTGAGAAGACCAAGGCATTGAGATAACAATCTGTTTTCGAGCACAGTTGGAGTCCCCTTTTGTAAAGGGGGAACTCTCTTCGTTTCTGGACTTGTTTTTTGTATGTCCTATTCTTTCATTTTTTTCTTAATGAAAGTTGTTATTTTCAAATTTTTTTAAAAAAAGTCTGTTTTGGAAATTTGTCATGATCTTTTGCATTCCTGGTGTTTCTTGGATTTCAATCTGTTATTGATGAGGGTTACTCTTGAGGGATATCTCCTAACTATTGAACAAATGTTGTGGCTTACAGGCTTCTGTTGCTGCTTCAAAATATACAGATCAAACTGATACAATTTTTAAAGATTTAGAAGATCTAGGCGGTTGGTCTCCATTGAATGGAGATGGGAATGCTTGTGTTACTGGCCATGGAGTGACATGTAGTTCAGAACCAACGTTTCCATTCCGCAACAAAGGAATGTTTAGTTCGGACCAAAGGCCATACTTGGAGCTGAATGACCTTGACTCTCCATTGAGTTCTACTTATCGGGACATGCAAATGTCTAATGCCGCATACAATGGTTCTAGCATTATCGAACAGCCGTGTTTCCCATTCAGTTCTTTTGGAGCTGCCAACCAGAATATTCTTTCATGTCAATATCCTTCTCTGCACCATTCCAACGATCAAATATGTCATCCCACTGATCTTGGATACCCTGATGCGCACATGTCTGCTTCCATCCAGTCTGCCTGGCTGCAGGTACGGAATCAGTGATACTTATTAAACTTATATATAACACATTTCACTCTTCAATTAGTAATTATTTTTTATCAACATCTGCTAACCACCACTTAATTTGAATACGTGAATGTTTCAGGAAATTTTTCATCCCAATTCAAATGTGGGATGCAATGGCGGCAATGAAATTCCCTGGCATCATGATACGAATCTCTGTTAAGGTATTCCATAAAGCCTTTGAGGAGGTTTGGTTTTATCAATTCAAAGCCATTTGCACCGATGCAATGACAATCTGATCTGAGAATGAATGAATGTGTAAATCCAACCTCCTACTGTACTGTATCACGATGCAGGTTTCTGGATAACTATAACTAAGAACCTTGTAGGCGACGCCGTTACTATTTAAGTCTTAATTGTTGTGTAGTAAATTAAGATTATCCACAGCGAAGATTTTCTTGCAGGGGGGTCTTTGTGGCAGTTTGTGAGTAAGTTGTGTTGAGAGATGATTAGGTTAGGATCTCTCACATGAATGCTGGATATTCTATCAAATGAATGGACTGAAAATAATAGTGATTGTGGTGGCAGTCTCTTTTCAGGAAAGCATGATCAGACTGTTCTGCAGGGGTTTGTGTTTTGTTCTCCCTCCTGAGAAACTTGCTTTGAAGGGATGGTTGGTAAAGTGTTTTGAATACAAGCTTCATCTGGGAGTTTTTATAGTATAATTGTTATTATTTTGATTTTTTGTCTTGAATTGGATTCTTTTGGTTTTGTTTTTTTTATATTGTTCTTCTGTCAGGTGTTCCTGATGGGTTTACCATTGCATGTTCTTTGGACTCTTTGGGTAGAATCTTGTGTGTCTAACACATAAGGAGTTTCACATTTTAGTCCATAATTAATTGGGCTCTGTTCTTTTGTTTTTAGATTTCTATTTTTGTAATATGCTTTTTTTTTTTTTTTTTTTTTTTAATTTTTATAATAATGATACATCATCATCATCAAATGATTTGTCAAATTTTGGCTGGGGTTTTAAAATGATTTTAAAAGTTAGGTAGAAAAGAAAAGAAACAACCTATAGGTGAAAGTTGTTTGTTTTAGAGTCGCAAAATAAATAAATAAAATAGCTAGCACCTGGGTCTTTAAATATTTGTTGTTTATGATATCTTTAAAAATTCAGTTTAATTTTTTTAAAAAGAATATATTTTTCGAAGGGAAGGGTGAAAAATTAACTTGAAAAATTTTGGCTGACAAATTAAGTGTCTTTAATATACTAATATTAGATGCTAAATATATCTCTTTAAGTATAATTTATACTAAGGAATGGAAAATCGAATCACTTGTTGTTAACCTGAAAAGTTATGTTAATTATTATCGAATATGTCAAATAGTTTTAGTCATGATAAGTTCCTTTATGTTGGGCTTAAAGTTTGGATTTTACAAAATTTCAAAAGGGAGATACTAATTTTATTTTATTAGTGGTTCACTTCCGAGTTTGTTTGAAAGGGAAAATTTGTGATTTTTTAAATTATTTAAAAAAAGTTGTAAGATCCACGTAAAGATTTTCTGACCTTCAATAATTTTTATAATTTTGTAAGATCCACGTAGAATTCTACAAATATTTCTAAAATTTTTGTTTCACGATTTAATACTTTACAAATAATTTTAGATAT